>NC_134953.1:65717745-66022432 GCF_965638725.1 Aptenodytes patagonicus | reverse complement strand
CACAGACATAACCACGGCCACAGACGCTTTGAGATGTACCTGCCCTGGCAGGGGCTTATCCACGGCCACAGACGCTTCAGGGTGTCCTGCTCCCGCATGGACTTATCCACAGGTCACAGTCCCTCCGACTCGAGTTCACACCGGAGTTCCAGCTTGTCCAGTACAGCAGCACAGAAACAGCAGCGATGCCCTGGCCATCTGCCAGCCCAGGTGCATGGCTATTGCTGTTATCAAAATGTTCCCAGGCACAGCAGAGTAAGACGATAGGCAGTACAGCAGTACAGCAAGCAGCGAAAGCAAAAAGCAGCCACTAACGAGCACTAGACTCTAATATACAGGAAGGCAAGCAAGCCCCATGGCAAGCACAGGAGCCTGCCAATTAACAGCTAAACAGCAATAACAGCTATAAATTAGATCTAGCACATTCCAATCAAACCTGTCTTATCTCAAACCCTTCGGGCCCCACGTTGGGCGCCAAAAAGGACTGTTGTGCTTTAACCCCAGCCAGCAACTGAGCACCACACAGCCGCTCACTCACTCCCCCTGCAGTGGGATGGGGGAGAGAATCAGAAGAGTAAAAGTGAGAAAACCCCTGGGCTGAGATAAAGACAGTTTAACAGGTAAAGCAAAAGCCACGCACACAAGCAAAGCAAAACAAGGAATTCATTCACTCCTTCCCATCGTTAGGCAGGTGTTCAGCCATCTCCAGGAAAGCAGGGCTCCTTCACTTGTAACGGTTACTTGGGAACACAAAACACCATCACTCTGAATTTCCTCCCCCTTCCTTCTTCTTCCCCCAGCTTTATATGCTGAGCATGACGTCATACGGTGTGGAATATCCCTTTGGTCAGTTGGGGTCAGCTGTCCCGGCTGTGTCCCCTCCCAACTTCTTGTGCACCCCCAGCCTACTCGCTGGTGGAGTGGTGTGAGAAGCAGAAAAGGCCTTGACTCTGTGTCAGCACTGCTCAGCAGTAACCAAAACATCCCTGTGTTATCAACACTGTTTCCAGCACAAATCCAAAACACAGCCCCATACCAGCTACTATGAAGAAGATTAACTGTCCCAGCCAAAACCAACACAGAAGCCCACATTTCAGATGCAGTATGAGGCAGGTTGTGCTAATACCTGAAATAAGAATCATATGCTCTGAATGGATCTATAGTTAGTCTGAAATTAATTATTAAGTGAAGGCTGTGCCACATGCATTAACATGGGTGCTTTCAGTAGGCTGAAGTGTGGAATGTATAATTCAGCCTTCCCATCCTCAAACTCATGATTATTTTTGGTCTTTCTTAGCATATCTGTTTCTCAGCCTACCCATATAGGATAACAATACCTAGATAGTAATATCAGAAAGGGCTGCCACGATTATACAGACTTTTGGCAGAGCACAGGTGAGGAGATGGCACATGGTTTCTACCTTTAACTTCAGTTTGAGCTGTACCATATATGAGAGATCACTTTGGTCTCCAAGTACCTACCATACTGACTTATGCAATGTATATGTAATTCATTATAGAATATTATATAAGTATTAATGCAGAACAATATCTAGCGTATCTAATTCAGACACCTAGAACTTAGCATTTCAGCTGTATCAAAAGTTTCATCTTCTGTTTATAGTGTAATTCAAACCTCCAAAGTAAACACTCAAGCGTCTTCTGTCAGTGTAGGGTGGCAGATCCCTCTGGGTGCCTGCAGAGATCCTTCCACTAAGACTGAGTGTCCACCTCCATCCTTGCAGGTTCTTTTACGGTAGGAGACCAATATGCTAGAAAGACATATCGCCATTCAGGATACAGTTTGTTAAGTCTTCTTTCCACAAAGATTCCCAAACAGGGCTGGTTCTTGTTAAAAAACAAAGCAGTGGTGACAATCTTGTGGCCAATACATTTGTCCCAGGGGATGGATATAGGTTCTAGGGTTACCTTCAGGAAATCTGAAGTAACACTACAGGAAAGGTCTTTAACCAATACACATCATCATATTGAAATGAGTTTGCTGTGCTTAAGACTCGTATTAATGGCTCAGGAGTCTCCAAGGCTTTAGGTAGCTGTGGCTGCCAGATCACAGCAGAGTTCTAGATGGGAGACAGGTATATGTCCATAGACAAAATACTTCTGAGTTGTGTTGTCATCTAATTCCAGAGTCTGAAAAACTGTCAGGCCAGTGAAGATGGTAATTAAGGGCTAGACACTAAGGGATTTGCAAGTTCTGAAAAGTAGGTAGATTACATAGTGGATTTTCCTGTGTACATTTTACATAGCCAAATCCCAATTTTAAAGAATTTGAGGCTGAATCGTTCCTAGCCTCGCATCTTCCTTCCCAGTTAACTCTTCAGCATTTTGTGGTCTTCAGTGTCACAGAATCTAAATACCTGTTACTCTAAACAAATTCAAACAACATAGCTGTTGTACATGTAATATGACTTCAGTGTCTGCCTCATAAAAACAGAGAAATGAGAACAGGCTAAACACTGCCTTGAAAACACACCCAACCACATAAGAGGCAGAGAATAGATATGAATTCCAGTTTACTTCCTCACTTCTCCCTCTGTAATGGGCCAAGCCAAAGGCCTTCAATCCAAACAGCCCTGAACTGTGAGGAAGTTCAGATCCAAACTCTTACAAGCCAGGCCATTTCTAATTATTTTTATTGCCTCATTAAATTTATTATGTTGAGCCATTTTCAGTGACCTCATTAACTCTCTGCAAAGATTTTGTCACGTACAATCCTTAACAGATGTCTGATTTCAGGCATTGCGAAGTCAATCATCTGGCCCTTTCCCCAGCATGCATAGACCCATAGCTCTCCAGTCCTGTGCTCTACTCTCTCAAGAAGGATTTCATTTTGATCATGCTGTATTGCTGGGATATTTGCTGTGGTCCTGCTTGGGCCAGTTTTTATGCCTTCATCCTCTAGCTATGTCCCACATTATTTCTTCTCATCTGCCTTGTTTCCTTCTGCATTGATCCAGATGGGTTGTATACTAGAATTGCACTCTCTCCTGTGGAGAATATATTCTGGCTTCTTGAGTCAACGAGGGTTTGCCAATGCCCATTGGGGTTAGGCTGTAAAAACCCTCTATTATGTGTGCAGCTGGGCTCAGAGAGCAGATTTCACTTTGTTCTTTCTTTATCCATGATTTAAATGGCTTGGATAGCATGATTATTAAATGCTGGGGTTCTGGACCACAGCCTTGAAGGATTGTCAAAAGGATTTTGAGTCACTCTGCAGCTGAGAGCAGGATGTGGGACTGACAGGATCAACAAGGAAGGAAGGAAGCTACCATGTGAACCTGAGCCTCAGCCAGGTCTCCTACAACTGGCTTGCCGGGTAGGCAACATGCAATGCCAAATGTCTGGGGATGAACACAAGTCAAGAGTTGTTTTTGGAAGAACGTGTGGATTCTGCAGTCATACCCGTTCCCAGATCAAAAGATGTAGACATTGCCCCAGCAGGTTGCATCCCATGCATTGACATGAGAACAACCATGTGCAGGCAGGCCAAAGGTCCATCCCTCTGTTCAAAGTCAGCCTACATTGAATGTCCAGGATAATGGTCCAGGGAGCATATGTAGGGATATTTCCACAGAATACCCCTCAGGCTTTGGCATGATATGGTTCAGGTGACTTCCTGTGTGGGAGTATTTAACATTTTTTGATAGATTTGGGCTTTTTCGCCAAAAACCCTTTTGAGTTCTTGTAAACCTTTACTTTCCACAATCTCCTGTGACAAGCATTTCTACAGCCTAACTACATGCTCTATGAAGAACCAGCTTTTTTTTTTTAACGTTGTCTTCAACTTTCCAGTTTGTTTTATCCTTTCCTGTTCTTGTGTTGGAGGAGAGTGAATAATTATTCTGTTTTCATCTCCTGCAGGCCAGTCATGATTTTACAGACAACTATTCCTCCCGTTCTCAGTCATCTCTTTTCATGTTGCTCCTGTATCAATTTGCCATCTTACTTCTGGTAGGTTAAGAACTGTAACAGGCTGAGGATCAGGAAGATTTTTCTGTAGTTTCGGGGGGGAAGGAGAAACAGGAGTTGGGGAATAACCTGAACAGCAGTGATTAGGTTACATATTTTGTTGTGAAGGTGGTACAGCTTTTTCCTGAAAGGATATTTAGTTTTGTAACTTAGATTTGCTAAGTTTCAGAAGCTGTAAGCATATAAAAAGGGGAGGACAGGAATTTATGCAAACCTTCAATTTCCACATAAAACTTAAGACCATTTCTCCTCTTGCCTTTCATAAAAGTTGGTCTGTAACATGGTGTTAACTTGAATTATTGCAGGGATTAGAAGGTGAGATGGGTCCAGTTCCCAGTTCTTCTCACTTCTTGGTTTTATAGAGGTGCAGCTCTCCTGGATTTATATCTGATTTACACCAGGACAGATGGGAGGAAAGTCAGGCCTATTGTTTTTACAGTCTGCTTTTGACAGTGCTGAGAATCTTCATGCTATAAAAGTGTCTGCGCTGTGCTGTCTTCCATCTGTATTGCATATATTGTATCTGTCATGCTGGTTAGGAAGAGCTGATATTTTTGGCAAGCTTTCCTTCTTGTACAACTCTACATATAGCATCACAGCATAAAAAATAGCAATGGATGGGAAAAAAATCTGACTCATGGGAGATTCACATACTTGTTTTATCCCATGTCAGAGCAGAAGAGGAGAGTACCAATTTTTTCCCCAGTGGAATGAAAGGTGTTATCAGATTTCAATTATTTCTCACCCAAGTGTAAGGAGTATCCTGAGGCACTGGGACACTTCAGTCATAGGAGGCTCAGATTCATTTCCTGTAACTGTAGTTGTCTAAAAGTCGTCTTCTAAAATGAGTAAAAGAGAGGGATGAGCCCGTCTAGAGTGCAAGTCATTTCATCCTGAACACCACACCTCAGATACAACAGATCACTACATATTTGGAGATACTTTGCTCTCTGTACTGACTGGATAAGGAACCCAGACATGCCATTTGACTAACTGCTTGCCTTTTAGGTAACTAATATTAGAAAAAAAAAAACTTCAAATATTTTTGTGGAGATAATGTTCAGCTCAGGAGAAGACAAGGTCACAACAAACTCAGGACTGCAACTTCCATGAGGAACACACTGGCTGGTACAGAGTGCAAGGCTGATGGGAAATATTTTATCTTCATTTTCTTGGCAAAAAAAATCCTTTAAAAATCAACCATTTCCTAGGGAAGACTTTTGAATGAGATGACGCCCTGCCTTCTCATGGGAAAATTTTTCACTCAGAAATTAAGAAACAGCTTCAAGAAGTTAAAAAAACAGTAGAAAGTTGTTTGCTAATGAAGCATATAAGTGGCAGCTGATAGATTGAAAGCCATAATATTCTCAGCTTCCATAACCAAGGTTTATGAGGGCCTTTTCTTTCACACTGGCACTAACTTTACCCATGCAAAATTTAGACATCAAATCTAAGCAATGTTTGAGCTCCTTCCATGCTCAATGTAGAGAGACAGTCACCTCTAGAGAGAGACTCATCTCATCGATTTTATAACTGTGTTAAAATCTGAGGAATTTGGATGGTGCTGAGTAAGGAAGATGCATCTCACAATGTATTTGCACCATTTTAACTCCACTAAAATACTTGAGTCATTCCCACCACCAGTTTATAAAGATGGTATGAATGGATAAGCTACCCAGCACAAGATGTGTTTCCCACCCCCAGAAGAGGCAGGGAACAGCTCTTTATGCCCAAAGATTTTCCCACAAATGAAGAGGCCCAGGGAGAGACCAGAATGAGAGAGACCTAGAAAGGTTCTTGATTATATCCACTAACTGCAGCTGATAGAAATGTTGTTAAATATAATACATCAGCATTACTATGTTAAAAAACAGCTTCTGGCTCCAGACATGGTGTAGTCTTTAATTTCACGGGATCAAATTTGGGTGGATTTTCATATGACAACAAAAGGCTACACCTAAAGACATTTTCCAGCCAAATTTCAAGCCTTTGTTTCAAAAGAACAGATTCACTAGGAGTGTGGAGAAAGAAGAATGACTTCAGTTCAAATAATGAATGTCTGGCAAGATCAACAGCAACTGGCTAGTGAGTATTGTGATGGGAAACACCCAGTGATTTTCATAGCACTGATGCCAACCTCCTGATGGTAGCAGTCTAGAGGTTGGGCAATGCTTCTTGGTGGCTGTAAAGTTTCACTGAGCCTACGAACCAACCTCTGTGTCTAAAGCATCCTAGCATGGGGTGAAGGGAGGTGGCAGGAGGGGATGCTGCGAAACTTGTTGACTCCCAAAGGGGAGCACAGCAGTAAGGTAGGAATCTGGGAAAATAAGCAGTAAGGCAGTCTGGCACTTGCCCCAAAACACTGTGCCTGCTTCGTGGTGTCAGAAGTAGAAACAGATAAAGACAGACCCCTAGATCACTGTTGATCCTTAAAAGAAGTTAGTGTGCAACACCATGTGCCCCCATTTTATTAGCATGCTAAGGAGGGACATGTGGGAGCTTGTGTCCTTGTGAGATGAGTTTTCAGTAAACACTGATTGCTACCCTATGACTGGGATTAAGAGTTTTCACCCTCAGTGACCCATAAACACATGCCCTGGGACCTTTCCCCAGAGAATTTCAAATGACTTTACCGACTGACTTAAGTAAAAATGCAAAGAGGCCTTATGCCTTCAAAGCCTGTGAATATATTTTCTACCCAAAGCAGAAAGTTCAGGCACTGTTTATCCTGTTCTGTCCAGGGCTTGCTCTTTTTGTTTTGCATTGAATTTCTTTCCTGTTAGACATTGTTCGCGAGCCAAAGTTTTCTTTGGAACGGCAAATGGGAAAGGACCACCTGGGTTAGGAATTCCTGTCTTCTGGAATTGCAGGCTGCTGTGCCAGTTTCATCATTTTTTTCTCAGAAAAGAAGAATGTAGTGCTGGCTGGGAATGTGTAGAGATGCTCTTCCCTTTTGCTACTAGTTGCGGATGGACACAGAGGGTAGCCTCCTTCCAAAAAAAGATGTATTGTACTGTAATGGTCAAGGTCTCTTCCTATTCCTACCAGTATCAGGAGGTGGCAATAAATAAGTTAACAGTAGATGCACCTAATCACGGCAAGGCTAGGAGGTAAGTCCTACCAAAGGCAACAGGGTCAGTCTGATATTCCTCTGTAATCCCAAGGAAAGAAGGTGGGTATGAGGGAGGAGCAGGATAAGGTCTATGGCACTGTGTCACCCTACAGGCCACTCCTGGTGGGCATATGGAGAGGGAGCAAGATGCCCATGTGAGCTGCTACGGTCATGTCTGTGTCTTGTCAGAGCCAAGGAGTGAGGCCACAGCACAGGCATGTCAAACACATTGTCAGAAGGTGCTGAAGTGGCTGGGTTTATTTTAATCTGGAAATGTGGCCCTTGCTGCCTTTTATGATGTGCCAGTCTAAGCTGCCTCTGGCAGCTGTAAGAATATTGGTTTTGGCAGACAGCTGCAAGGAGCAGCAGACTGGAAGGAGTCAGCAGCAAATGTGATAAAAGGGGAAAGTTGCTGATGCCAGGAGGAAAAGCACAAGGTCCCACTGATTACCAGAAACCCTTCAGGAGCTGTGAGGAAGAGGAGGTCTCCTCTGACACTGGGATGGATGGATGGACAGAAAATTACTAGCCATCTCCCCTTGACTTAAGTTGAATTGCCCTACTGCACGTGTAAGATGCCCCACTGGCTGGAGGGAAGGATGCTCCAAAGGAGAAGGGCAGAACTGATGGGAGGTGCCAGGGCAAGATTTCTCTCTTTATCTGGCATTTGGCTGAATTGATCCTCTTTGATAAAAAGAACTGGGTTCTGATCACCCATAAAACATATGGATCTGTGGGAGCTGAAGATGTCCAAACTAAATGCTAAAACCATGTATGTAACCTAGTCAGTGCTATATTAACAGGTCCAGTATTTCCCAGCACTGGAGTTTTATTGCAAAAAACCCCCCTGTCTCTGTCTTACAATTATAACCCTCCTCCTCTGTGGTTTTGGGGATGGGCTTTTTTTTGGCATCTATATAACAAGCTCTTTGGGACCATGATTTTTTTAATGTATTTTGTGCTCACAAAGAGGGTGGGATCTGCAAAAGGTCCCAAGCCCTTGTGAATGTTAAGCAGTGATGATGATAATATGAATGTCAGTGAAATTGCCACAGTTCTTTCTCTAACCAGCTGGCTGTAACGAGAAGGCTCATCAGAAATGATCTCTGAGAGTGAATCCCAGGAAGGAGGAACAGTTTAGATGCCAACTTGAGGATGCAACCTGCTTTTTATCATTGTGGTTTCCAGTTACAACCAGAAATTAAAGGAGCTGATTTTTCAGTCAACCTGCAGCTCAGATCACCTCAGGACAGGAGGTTTTGATGCAGGAGGTGCACAAGGCTGCCAGCTGAAAAGGGATATTCCCAGGCAGTATTGCTAATGATGCAATGAAAGGGAACACAACATCCATGAGGCAGGACAGGATTCTTCAGAAAAAAAATTTAAAGGGCTGGGTTGGTTTGTTTGTTTGGCTTTTTCCCAAGGCCTGAGATGTTATTTTTCAACAGGATTTATTTTTAGTATAAACATGGAAGACTTCTGTTTAGGAGAGTCATACCCAGCAAAGCAAAATGCTTAGCTGAAGGACTGCTTACCCTGCAACTGCCTGGTTTGTGCTTGAGTGCCCAATGCCTGCATGAACACAGCAGCGAAGGGTAGCAACTGCCCATAAGCTCACCATAGCCTGCTCTGGGCATACCAGTGCGCTGGCCTTTTTTGAACTACAGTAATTGGTGGAAAAGGTGAAGTAGTCAATATTTTAGCTTTATTCACAAATAAACAAAGGGCAGAATCTCCTTTGCTGTCAGCGTGCCCTGCAGAGGGGCAAGAAAATGCAGGGATTGTCACAGTGAGCCTGCTGTGCATGATCTCCTGCACAACAAGGACAGAGACTTAAATCGAGTTTCTCCTGGTTGGACCCCAGTCACTTGGGTTTGACTAAACCAGGTCCACTGGGATACTTTGCCCATAACGCCATGTGTGCCCTTTTAATACACAGTGGCTCAATTTTGCTTTCTGTTGCATTTCCTATTTCTGATCAGGGCCAGCAAGAGTGCGCGCTAAAGGAATCATGTGAAACGCTGTTCTTCTGATTTCAGTGCAAGGAAAAGTAGAAAAAAATCAGGTATAGAAGCATTTTGTCGGGATACTTCTAGCTCAACTTTGCAAACTGAAGACCTTTAGCAGAGAGCTAGATAAGTCTCTGCAGCATATATAGCTTATCTGAAACAAAAGTGCATTCTGAACCTATCTGAGGTATGCCTGTGACTAGCTTTCAGAGAGGAATTTACAAGCCTGAAACAGTTTATAGCCAAGACAGCTTTCCAAGAAATAAATGTAGGAATAAACATTTACCTCCTTTCTCCAAATCTCCATACTAAGACTTGTGCTGAAATAATTATCTTCCCTTTTAGGTTGTATTTATTCAGAGATCTATGTGGCATGAAAAAGCAGCCCAGATTTATATAATAGACACCCTGTGTTGTTGTATACAGAGAAACACCATAAATGTTAGTCACCCCTGGCGTGTTACATCTGTCACTTCGTGGTGATTCTGGGGAGTATGTTTAGGAATATAATAGATGTGGTAAAGTTTGTTGCTTATGATACTAGATCAGAGTAGTTTGGAGTTTTGTATTGCTGAAATGTTTGCTAATGACCCAGATGGAAATAGCATTCAAGTTAAAGAAGTTAAAGTTAAAGACCTTGTTGGTGGTTTTCATATAGTTAGGCACACTTGCCAGGCATCCTTTTTTCCCAACAATTTCAGATTTTCAGTTGATTTTTAAAAAATAAAAATCACTATTTCAATATGACAATAAAACTATGCCCCCCCAATATTTTTCAAATGCAACCAACTTCCTGAGAAGTTTCCTACATCCCAGTGATGTTTTACTTATAGACCTCATTCTAACATTTTTTCATTAGAATTCTTCTTTGAAAATAAAAGAAAAAAGAAAAAAAAAACCAAACTAAAGTAGATAATGGAAAGGAAAGGAAAGGAAAGGAAAGGAAAGGAAAGGAAAGGAAAGGAAAGGAAAGGAAAGGAAAGGAAAGGAAAGGAAAGGAAAGGAAAAGAAAAGAAAAGAAAAGAAAAGAAAAGAAAAGAAAAGAAAAGAAAAGAAAAGAAAAGAAAAGAAAAGAAAAGAAAAGAAAAGAAAAGAAAAGAAAAGAAAAGAAAAGAAAAGAAAAGAAAAAAGAAAAGAAAAGAAAAGAAAAGAAAAGAAAAGAAAAGAAAAGAAAAGAAAAGAAAAGAAAAGAAAAGAAAAGAAAAGAAAAGGAAAGGAAAGGAAAGGAAAGAAAAGAAAAGAAAAAAGAAAAAAGACAGGAGAAAAGCCTTTCATGCCAATGATCACCTTGAGCTGGCTATAGTTACTTAATCTCTCCATATTTCAACATAGAGCCCTGATGTCTATGGCTGAGCTGATGTTATGTCAGTAACTGCTGGTGATCTGGTTCATGGCATGCTGTTGTTATTACTAGGGGTATAACACCAATGCCACACCACCTCAAGTTTGAATTGTGCCAGCCAGTGCATGTGCACCTGGAGAAAAACCATTTCAGCTACAAAGATAAAACCAAGAAGGTGGCAGAAAGAAGACAGTGTGATGGTGGCTACATAAAAGACAACCCAGCGGAAAATGACAAAGATGATGAGAAGGACTAAAAATAGAACTTCTGTGGAAAAGATTGACAGAACTTGGATTGTTTAGTCTAGAAAAAAGACAACAGTGAGACAGTCATGATAACAGTCTTCAAATATGTTAAAGACTGCCGCAAGGAGGGAGGTAATGAACTCTTCTCGATATCCACTAGGGATAAGGCAAGAAGTAATGGGCTTAAATTGCAGTAGTGGTTGTTTGGGTTAGACAGGAGGAAAAACTTTTTAAGGGGAAGGAAAAAACCACAGGGATAGGTTGCCTGGGAAGGGTTTGGAGTCTCTGCCACTGTAGGTCTTTAAAAGCAGGATGGAGGAAGATATGGTTGGTAACATCTCTCAAGGTCTTTAACTCTATAACAGGCTTTATGATTTTCCTGGTAGAGAACTTAAGCACAGAAAATTGAAGCGACTTGCTGACAGCACAATGCATAACTTAGAGCAGGAGTAGAAATCAAATATCCTAGGTTTATCAGCTTACTGAACAAAAAAGAACAGTGTCAGGGAACCATATTAAAAATAAATAATTATTCAACTGCGTGATATCAAATAAAAAACAAATCAAAATTGATCCAAATGTTTACATTTTGAAGATTTAGGAAGTTTGCTCATATGTGCTCTTAATGAAAACTGGCCAAAACCCCAACATTTCCAGTCTGCAAAGAATTCCAATATTTTGAAATATCTTTATTGAGAATCAACTTCAAAATAATATGTTCCATTCAATGCTGAAGCATAATGTTAAGTATGAAAGGATGCACACATTATTGTACTGTAATAACTGATGTGTACTATATGTTCAAACAGCAAATCAGAACATTATCACTGACACATAACATTTTAGCATTTAAAGAACAAAAGGAAAGAAATCAAAATGATTAGTTGTTATTCCTCTCATGCCAAAAATGTAGTTGTTAGTATCAGAATGCTTTGCTGAGCCAAGCTGGATTCAAATTTGCCTATTTCTAACATGAAACTATGCACTGATGTTTTTTGAGCAGCTCTGTTCATGTATTTTCCATTATTCCCATTTTCTTTCTCTGCTAGAACAAAATCAGAAGGGCCAGAAACAAACACAGGGAAAAGCTGTTCTAACTGGAAGCCAGGTTACCTGATATAACCCCAAAGGACCTGATCCCTTCACATTTCCAATCAGTGAAATTACTGAGTTGTCATCTGTTTATTTTTGTATCAACATGTTCAACACAATGAAGTCAGCTTACCCCTCTGAAAAGGCAAAGAACTGTGCTGGTATCCACTAAACATTCACTTTTTAAAACGCATGCAGGAAAGACGATAATATGAACAGAAATGTCTGCATGTGGATGGCTCACTCATATTTATCTGGGTGGGTGTCATGCAGTCCATGTCTGCAGTATCTTGTCCTTCACAGACAATCACAGAAAAGCTAATGCACTATAGGAGTAGCATTTTATCTTAATGTCTTCTATCTGTCCACCTCTTTAACCACATGAGAGAGTAGGCCATTAAAAGGCTGATTTAAGAGAGATGCTTTGAGTCATGTACCAAGGAGTGATAAATGTTTGGGTTAGTAAAAAAGATCCAGAGGTTCCTAATGTGTGCAGGGCCAAGCATTCTAGTGCAGAAGGTAAGAGCAGGAAAGCCTGAGGACCAAAACTAGAGGTGTTCTACGCAGATAGTGGCTGGAGAAATCCTTCACTGACTTTGCTCACGCAGTAGCTATTTTGCAAAATAATTGCATTGCTCAACCGGCACCTTCCCCAGACATTAAATCCACTTCAGAATGGTTCCATTGTAAGACACGTACCCCACATGTGGCACAAAATGTACAACATGCACAAGTCCTATGTTGCTATCATCGCTTCAAGGGTCTGACTGGCATATTGTCAAACATTTTACAATCTAACAAGTTGCCAAATACCTTCTAATTAAACAAACCGTTCCTTGCATAATGCCAAACAATTAAACAGGTTTATAGTTTTTAATCTAACACTGCATCTGGTTTAAAGGTCTGTTTTAAATATCAAAGTCTTCTGATCATCCAATGGCAGCTGACAGCTGATGATGGGGCATTTCACCCATCCATACTGCAGTGTCTGGAGAACTCATGTTTCTTCTATTTTTTTCCTCCCGCAGTGTATTCATGACAAGTTGTGCACAAAACCTTTTATCACCATGGCTAGGTTTGGAGAATCACCTCTGATACCCTAGATAGCTTAAGGTTCCTCATTATTTCTGGAGAGCTTCCCTCCAGGGATTAAGTTTGGGAGCAGGATTTGTTGAGTCATTCACTTTAACAAGAGCAGGCACCCATGGCCATTTTAAGGACCAGATCAGGAAGTCTGAATATAAGCCTAGCAACTAGGCTAGGCTTGAAGAGGCTTTCAGTGTCCAAGGTGATCCATTTCAATGCCCAAGGTGGTCCATCTGAATTCCCAGGCTCTACCACATCACTATTTGCAACATCTGGGCCAGACCCCATCAGAGGGAAAGAGAAGAGTCACTGATGCTCTCTGGAGAGCTGATGTGAGGAGGGGGAGTGCCTCAAAAGTGATCCTGGATGAAAGCTCAAGATTGTGGCTTGCACCTGAGCTATGAACACAGGTGTTCAGCCAGAGCTCGGACCCATAGTGGTCAGTAAAATCTGAAGTCTATTGACACTGGGACCATTTATAGCAAATTTCACAATAGCCAGTGGAGGAACTGAAACAAGCTGCTTTTCACATCTATGACAACCAAAGGGTCAGGTTCAGCAGCATATTTATTCAGTGAAACTTCTCTTTGCTGTACTAAAGACCTCCAGCAATGTCTTTGCAGAATGTTGTTACTTTCTATTGTTACTTGTCTGTCTTTTCACAAAGATAATCACTCAGGTAGTGGTTTAAGTCAATGTGGAAGGCAAGCCAGCACACCAAACCATTAAGAAAACAATGGTTGGTATAACAGCTGGGCATGTAACTGGAAGAGACAATGCCTCTACAACCAGCCAGGCCCAGCTCTATTTATGCAGGTGTAAAAGGGCTCTTGCCATTGGAAATAGTGTGCACTCATTGTATTACACATTCTTTCCTCTGCCGGCATCCTGTTTAAACAGGCTGAGTGCAAAGGGGTGTCTGCTATTCATTTGCTGATGCCTTGTGATGATATGAAACATAATTGTATAATTTATGCCGAATAAACCAAGAAATGGCTGCTGTTCAAGCGAACTAGCAAGGCCCCAAAGTACTTGAAATATTGGAGCAGGCAGAAAAGATAACAAAGGCTGATCTTTTTGCTGCTCCTTTCATTAGGGCTGCTCTTGTACAGGGGAAGAGGAAACGGTTAGCAAAAGAATGTGATTCAGATGTGCTTGGATATTGCTGGAAGTGAGAAGCACAATGGCTCTGCAAACCTATTGAGTAATTCCACCAAAGCCAGCCACCATTGCCCTGGGAATGAATATTGGACCCTGGACTCTTCTTTCTGTGCAGTGCAGCTCTTCAGATGTTTGTCAAAATGAATATACAATTGTTTGTTTGTTTAGAGCCAACAATGTCAGGCTGCACATTATGGCCCTGCTGTGTTTGGCTTGTTCATGACTTCTCTGCCTGAAATAATTTTGTTTTTATTTAGCTGGAGGAGGGAGGAGGATGTTGGGGACTTTGTTTTATCTTGCAATGCATGATTCAAGCCTCGAATGTTAAATTTGGGGCTTGGCTCTGAGGCAGGTCAAAAGAGAATAACTTGGAATAAACTGCTGATGTAAAGCCTTGCTTTCTATGTAATGGCAGGATGTTTTCATGCTATGAAGCTATGAACAAGTCCTCTAGAATTACAACAATCTTACCTTCCAAAGAGATTTTCTGGCTTAAAGCTAAGACCTCCTGATTTTGACTTCCTGAGCTAATGCTACATCGAGGTAATAAACTCCCAGGCTTTTCATGTCAGTATTCTGATTCAGTTTACAAGAAATTTTAAGCTGGAAGAAAATAGTCAGAAATGAATATGTGAAAAGCAAAGTGTTTCAAACTGCACTTGATATGCTGCATTTCTCTCACTCTGGCTCAGTTCTTGTGAAACAAAACTTAGTTTTTCTTATTGTTCAGAAGCTTCCTTTAGAAAATCTGGCTCATTCAGTGTTTTCCCATTAATAGATTTCAACATAATCAGTGTTCAATTTTCATAAGAACACAATGTTTGTTCAAGATGCAACTTTAAACTGAGCAGAACATTAGATGCTTAAGAAAGGTGCACCTAGCATCCCCATTAGTGAAGGGCAAAGACAGATGTGCAAAAATGCACCCAAACCCAATCTGGTCCCATCTTGTGCTTGGAGTTGGGTTTGTTCAATATCTTCTGTGTGTGAAGCAGATTCTGAGGATATTCACTGGGTCAAAGTGAAACTTTAGTTTGCTGTCCTGAAATTTTTGAGGTTTTTTCAGGTGAAGATAAATGGCTGCTTTTTAAAGAGCTCCTTTGGTACTTTCTAGGACACCTAAACCTCAGGCCTTTGTCCCCGTCAGTCTCCCTTTTGAATGTGCAGCTCTGTAGCTGTGCACTATAGGATTTGTTCTGATTTACGAACAAAAAAATAACATTTTTTTTTAGTATTTACATGCTGTAAGAGTTTAGGTATTATATTGTTTTTCTCTCTTTGACCCTAGTGGAGGCCAAAATCTGAATGTCAAAATAACGGCATTTACCACAGGGACAGAGATGGCCTTTTCCAATCAGCCATATTAATGGACCTCATAAGAATGTGGTGTTACTTGGCAAAATAAAACCCCATGCCCTTGCTCTGAGAAATATATACATGTTGAGGCATAATCAAAAGCTGACATTTTCAGAACACCATAAAAGGGACATTTGGACTGTTTTGCAATCATGAGAAATACTGACACTAAAAATGCCCCAAGTTTTTATTATGGAAATATAGTCACCCTAAATAATAATGTTCTTTTGGCTGTTGTCTCAGAAGGACCTCAAAACAGTCACTGCTAAACCTCTCAACATCCCAGGGAGGTGGAAAAATGTCTTGCTAGGGTGAAATCTGTTGCATTAGCGGCATTCCCAGACATGCCCACAGTCACACAGTGTATTGAGGATGAAGTCAAGACACCATAGTGAACACTATGGATCTGTCTGTCCTGACTGGTGGTATCCTGATCTAAACATTGTTTCTCTTTTTAAATTGGACAGTTCAGCTAAACCTAAGCTGAGTGACTACTCTTTGCACATTTGTTCAGAACAGAAAACAAGATAGATCAGAACCACGTATTCCTTAGATTGCCATAGTGTAATTTAGGTTGGAAGGGAACTTTGGAGCTTCTGGTCCAAAACCCCTTTCAAAGGTTGCTCAGGGTCCTGTTGAGTCAAATAGCTCCAAGAATGGAGATTTCAAGGCCTCTTTGGCGCTTTTTCATTCTTTGACTACCCTCATCATTACTTTTTCCTAATTCTTATCATACCAGAATTTCCCTTCTTGCAGCTTGTGCTAATTGCCTCTTGTCCTGTCATTGTTCACCTCTATCTTCCCTATAGATCAACCAGTAAGTAGTTGAAGACAGGAAAAAGATCCCCCATTAGCTTACTCCTCCTAAGACTGCACCAATCAATCTCCAGAGTTTTCTGGGAAAATATCACTAAACCCTTGCCCTGCTTTTATTTCCTTTCTCAGGCACCTAATGTCAGGTCTGCTGGGGAATGAATGCCAGCCTATGTGGCGTTGGCCTTACCATCTATTGCATTCATGTATCTTTAGGAAGGCCATATACACCTTGACTCAAATCCTCGAACCCTTTCTGTGAGCCACAAGGTTGTGATTGCAAGTAAGCGAGAAGACTTAACTTCTAGCGGTTGTTTTAGATGTTTAAAATTTCTTAGTGTTTGAAAGCCAGTGCAGTGCAGATGCTTTTAGGATCAGGTTCCTTGCAGATTGAATTGCCCTGACATCTGCAAAGTGATTTGCTTCTCAGTGCCTGTTTCAAATTCAATAAAATTTACAGTAGCTATATCTGACCACAAAGTGCTCCTATCAACTCCTGTGCAGTCCTGAAGCAAAACCCACCTTTCCATATTTTTATTTTCACACATAAGCATTCAGCACATGACACAAGGTTATGGAATGGTATTATAAAATGCCAGAAAACAAATGCAACAGAAGGAGGGAGGAAACTCATGGCATGCTTTTTCTGTTACCAACTTCTTCTACTATGCTGGTGAGATAAGCATTGTAAAGAGGTCTTCATTACAGCATTTCTGTAGATATTCTGGAGGGGGGTTGACTTGGTGCAACACTACACTTTGCTTAAGAAACTGAGACATGAGTCCTGCAAGGCATCTGCCTTTTCAATGGATTAAACAGCAGCAGGGCACTTCACTTCAGCCAGCCAAGCCTTCTCCGCCGTGGGGACCGATGCCAAGTCCCTCCTACGAATTGCATTCAAAGCCATTCAAAAGCTGTAACAGTTCTGGTATAAATGTCATTGATGCAAAAAAAAAGTGGTCACTACTCCTGTCTAGTATTGTCATCCAGACAATGGACTTATAAAGATAGGATGTAAGGCTAGCTGGGCTGATGTTATGCCACATTATGGCTGATGTTCTCTGTTCATAACCTTCCTCTGGAAGTTTTTTCCCTTCCCTTCCCTTCCCTTCCCTTCCCTTCCCTTCCCTTCCCTTCCCTTCCCTTCCCTTCCCTTCCCTTCCCTTCCCTTCCCTTCCCTTCCCTTCCCTTCCCTTCCCTTCCCTTCCCTTCCCTTCCCTTCCCTTCCCTTCCCTTCCCTTCCCTTCCCTTCCCTCTCATCTGGATGGAATAGGAAATTCTGGCCAGGCTACACTGATTAAAATAAACAAACAAATACCTGTAAAAAAGATGCATTTGTGTAGTAAATTCCAGAGCATTTCAGCCTGATATTTGTAGTTAAGATGGTTTCAGGCATGTTAATCTCCACAAACCTCTTGTCATGAAACACTATGAAAACTCTTCAGATTTGAGGTTTGACTTTTAGCATTCAATGATGAGATGAGATCACTGAGGTGGCAGGAAGAAGGAGAGCAAGAGGGAGGTGGCTACAAGGACATGAGTTGCTTAATCATGTTGCCTGTTGGACAGCAAAAGTTGGGGCTGCTTCTGGAAAACGTTTTGGCAAATACATGAATCAATTTGCAGCACTGTTATGAAATATCATGTGCAATTTTTACCTTGTTATCCATGTATATAAGTATGTGTGCTTATGAAACATTTATTGTCAGGTAGCATTTCTTCTGAGCTGTATCACTGAATCAGGCCTCAAGAGATCTGGCTGTATGCCTCTGGTTTACTGGGTGATGCTGGGCAAGCCCCTGCCTTTCCCTGTCCTTTGTTTTCCCCCTATGTAAAAAAAGACCCTGATTTTCTTTGCAATGTACAGATAGGAATTACTGCTTATCAGTCTGATGGTTATTATTAGCAACTAGAAATAAGAAATGATAGCAGCAACTGAAACAGGAAAAGGACATATGTCCCAAATAATTTCCACTGACAACTCCTCCCATTAAGCCTGGGGAGAGGCTGTTGCTCTGCAGCGTTTCTCCACAACACCAGTACCAATAAGCAGGTGCTTTCTGTGGCATCAGCCCTGAAATTGGAGGAGGAAAGTTATTGTTGTTACCTCCATAACGAGGTGTATCATGCTCAGGGAGAAAATTCCTGCCAATAACAGGAAAGGTTTGATCAAAGGTGTCAAACTTTGTGGCTTCACCTCCAAACCTCTCCGTAATTGGGCAGGAAACCGGAGAACATGTTATTGCAGTTGAATTTTTGCCTGATCACCAAACAGCCCAGCAATTTTGTGAAAATTGCCCAGAACTCCCACGTGAAAAAAAAATCCTCTCTCAGCATTAACAATTGTAAAGGGTCAGCAATTTTTAATATCTGGTAATTACTTTTCTCTCTCTTTCTGCACTTTTCTTCTCTCCACTGTGCATCTCTTTGCACATTGCAGTGCTGGACTGGAGCAGGCATGGCTGCTGAGGACAGTTGACACTGTATAATTCATCCACAGCAAAAGGGAGGGACAGCAAGGGAAGGCCAGGAGTTGGAGAAAAGCCCTTTTTGAGGAAATGCTCAAACACTTAAAAGTGTCTTCTCTTTGGGGAGGGGGAAGTGGGGAATGGAAAAGCAAAATCCTTCTCATCTCTGGGCTCTCACACATGAATTTTGTGACAGAGATGAACAGAAAGCAGGTGAAGGAATAGATGTAGTGAGAACAGAAAGCATATGGGTAAGGAGAGCTCAGCACCTTTCTCACAAATCTTTTTCCCAGGGGAATGAGCTGCTGATGATTTTGGCTGTCAGCAGTGTTGGGATTTACAAGGTGCTGCTGG
Organism: Aptenodytes patagonicus; assembly: GCF_965638725.1. Classification (NCBI taxonomy): domain Eukaryota; kingdom Metazoa; phylum Chordata; class Aves; order Sphenisciformes; family Spheniscidae; genus Aptenodytes; species Aptenodytes patagonicus. The sequence goes on along the minus strand of NC_134953.1, from coordinate 66,003,404 downwards.
GCTTTCTCGTCCTAAGTCAAAGTGCGGGAGACAACAGCATACCATCATCTTTGTCATGGCTTAATGGAAGGGCTGGCTAATTGCCTGATGCAGGTATTTGTGAAAAAGTGTTTGCCTGCTTGATGGCTTGCATTCTTTAAAGAAGCAAAATGCTCACCTGACTTTCTTGGTGGTGGAGAATACAGAAACTTGCATTAAATCTTTTTTCTTTGGGAAAAAAGTGCTAGACAGAGTTGGGCCAGACTTGGCTTATTGGGGTTTCCCTTTACTTCTTTCTGAGCTTAATTCAGCAATGATATTTCTGTTCCTTTCAGACCTGACTAGTTAGCAAAATGTCTGCAGGGTTATTTTCACTGGCAAAGAAGTGGGTGCTATGTATGTTTATTTATGAAGAATGTCCGTATTGCTATGTTTTCCCAAGCACAGCTGAAAACAAGCAGATGAAAACAAGCAGCAGGAGGCGGTTTCTTTGCACATGGCACTAAGCCTCTTTCTGCCTGCAAAGCCTCTGCTTTTTCTTCTCCAGGATGATGCTACTAGTAAACTCTCTCCTGGCAGTCTCTGGCACTTCTCTCCTGTCTCCTCTGAGAGCTCCTGGGGCTGTTCTGCCACTTCACTCTCAGATCAACCTCCTGCCCTTGTACTAACCATCACCTTCCTTGGAAATGCTTCCTGTCCCTCAGTGACCCAGCCCATACAAGGTTGAATGCTTGGGAGGTGGTTTTCTCTTGTCTCAGTTATCACTAAGCACAGACAATTTAAGATTGATTACTTTTAGCCAGGGTGGAAGGTGGCTTTCATGTCCCACAGCCTCACTAAGGTGATATGTAGCAGGAACACACCAACGGGGTTCATCTCTGTTAAGAGATTTTCGGAGCCAAAAATGGGAAGTGGTCTGCTGGTCCATGTGGCAAAGTACACAAAATTTCACCCACCTCCTGCATTATCATGGCCAGTGTAGTTCCCTGGCTAATACTAACTTGCACTGAATGGCATGCGGGTGTCCTGCTCACTCACAAGCCCAACTCCACAGCAAGAACTTCTCCCCTTCTACTCACAAGAAGTCATGTGGACAGTGATGCAGACATAAGCTGAGCAGGTTGGTACTATAAGCGGGGATCAGGAGCTGGAGATCAGCATCCCAGCCTCAGCCTACACTCCTGGACATCTTAATCTAGCAATAATCAAGGTCCCTCCTGAGATGCAACCCCTTTTCCAGTTCCTTGCTTCAGTCCATTGGACCAGGTTTCTCAGTGGTGAAGGACCCAGTCATGCATTTTGTGCCAACTCTCTTATGTCTTATGTGTCAGTATTTTCTGTTATGACATCCAGGCAGCTTTCTTGTCCTGTAGCTGCTCCACGAGTCCAATCCTGTGTGCTTAAGTCTACTGGAGAGGAACAAAGACAAATGAAAAAGGGCAGAGGAGACATCAGTGATAGAAGACATCAGAGGGGGTGGGCTGCAAGGAAAGACAAAGTAGTTCAAAGAACTCTGAGATGCTGAGGTGCCATGGAGAGAAGAGAGTAGGAGGTGACACACCAGACTCAGGCAACAGAAAGGCTGTAAAATGTTTTGAGTGTGTTGGAGCAGAAATGATGTGCCAGTTGTTTTCAGTTTCCCAGATGTGAGAGTCTTCATGAGTTAATTCAGAGAATATACAAGCAAAAGACATGAGGGTACTCTTGTGCTCTTGACCAAGTCATGCCCCTTCTCTCTTCCTGCCCTTGTTCAGTTAAATCCTGACATTGTTGGGCTGGGGCAGCTTTTCAGTATGTGCATACTCTCCACCTCACACACCAGGATCCTCCACAGAGAGCTGGTGAAAGAAATAACAGCTTGTGTTAACAGGAAAATGGTCTGGGGAATGGCTGGGGCACAGCCGCAGGAGTAGCTGTGATGTCCAATGAGCGATGCAACAATATGCACCAACTCTTTCACTGCCTCCATTTCCCTGAAAAGGAGACGAAAAAAAAGCCCCCCAAAACCCATGAGGCACAAACATGTTATTTTTCCTTTTTTTGAAAACAAACGGTCTTTTCAATTAGACTGATTTGTCCCTGAGACAATCAATCTGAGGTTTATAAAAGCAAACACTTGAGTAATTAGTTCTATCCAGGAAGAATATTAACTCTGTTTATCTTTGTGTAATTAATCACTGACCCTGCCAGCTCTACAAAGCCTCCTTTGCACAGATGGGGCAGTGAAGGAGGTGAGCAGAGGGCAGGAGCAAGGCGAGTAACATCTGATATACAATGAGAGTGTGTCAGGATGCTGTAACATACATCTTCCCCCCACGCACCTAAACAAGTGCCCACATAAATTCTGTGAAACCATATTCCAGCCACAGAGCCGTGGGGCTGTGAAGGGCTGCTACTTAAAGAAACAATAAATAACATTTTTTAATATTATTATTTATATTAACCTTTTAGCTGTGGGGACATTCAGCTCTTCACCGTGGTTCATTTCCCTAATTGATAAAGCAGTTACAGTGTTTTCCATGCAGCACTGCTGTAACCAGGGCCCCAGCAGCCGGCAGGTGAACTAGCACTCAAATGCCTCCAGCCAGAGAAATCGCAGCCTCTGGTCTGGCTGGATTGAACATTGCCAAGTGCCACCCCAGAGCTGGCTATGTGTCAGTGGCTGGTGTTACAAGCTAGCTGTGGTTTACTCTGATCTCAAGTCTACAGGGAATGAAGTAACTTCGAGTCTCTTCCTCTATCCCTGACCTCCAGTTTAACTTTGAGGAAATGTTTGGATTTATTCAAGTGTTTTTCAACAGCATGAAACACGATCAAGGTCTGTTTCCCTCTTCTCTCACACCTGGTATGATTATACAGACCATTGTTCCTATGCTGCTTTAGTAAGATTTTTTTATTGATTTCACAGTAGCAGCTGAAAACAGTAGAATGAAATAAAAGGTGACAAATATGAAACACTGTGTAAATATGTAACTAAGAAAAGTCAGGCAAAACGCAGCAAGTGCATGCAGCAGGCAGAGGGGAAGATTAGCAATAAGATGAACAGAACTGATAGGCATCTTTTCTTGACTCAGGTGAGAGAAGACCAGACTCCTTACTCTAAGAAAGTCTCAATTTCTGCCCACAGTCCCTTAGCACTTCTGTGTGTCCTGGATATAAAATTAGAAGATGAGATGCAGCCCTCCGAACTCTTGACAGAGCCCAGGGTGACAGGGGACTTGCTTTGTCTGCCAAGACCTTGGTGATCCTGCCACTGCTGTGACTGATCACATGCTTGTAAAGTGGACGTGCAAGGCTGGCTGGTGAGTGTGGGTGGGTCTTGCTCTTCCACACCTCCAAAATAGTCTTACACAGGTTGACTCGTACTAGCTTCTTTTACTAGCTTGGATTTACTAAAGGGCAAGATCAGGGTGTGGAAAGGGCTCACCCAAGAGGGCTGATTTCAAAAGAGATTTAAGTCTGCTGGGCAAAACACGGTGTTAGCCACTGTTTCCATGAACGTGAAACATGTTTCAGTGCCCGTTTTCATCTCTGTGAGGTCCTAGAGTTTGTCTTATTGGCCCTAGCAGAGGGAAGTGTGTGTGTGCTCATGTGTCTCTGCATGTCCACGTGTGTGGAAGAAGGCGACATTTTTGTACTGATCCCAGTGCTTCTCCTGGTAGGATTTTGCTGTGACATGCAAAACACACCATTTTGCATGCAGAACATTGCTGCTGCTGGCAGCTTGTGAACAGCCCCAGGCCAAGCTTTTCCATTAAGGAAGAAAAAAGGGTCCCCCCTTTTCTCACCCCCTTTATGCTGAGCTACCTTACTATCTCAGCCACTCTTGGTTGCATCCAAAGAAGTTGAACTCCAGGTCAGAGGAAATCTGATCAACCTCTCCCACCTCCTACCCCGAGTTGCTGTTCATTAAGGTGAGGTATAGCTTTACCTTCACGGGACACTCCTTTTGCTCTTTATCAGCCCCACTGAACACTAAGCAGGTCACATATGGCCTCTGTCAGCTACACTGCAAATCTTTTGTACCTTTTAATGAAAACATTGCCAATGTTTTCCTTCTGTCGCTGTTGGAACCCAGTCACATCTCGGTGATAAATGGTGCCTATTGATGAAGGAATGCTTCAGCCAGACCCATGACTCTGCAAGGACACTGTGCCGATCCAAAACTGCAGCCAGGGGTTGTCTCCACCAGCCCTTGGGTGCAACAGGGGTTTCAGCCCCTCCCTGCAGGTGGGAAAATGAAAAGCCCCTCTGCCACTTCTTTTTCCACTGGGCATCAGGAAGGCTGAATTTCTATATTAACTCACATTGTTGTCATAGCTACTAAATTATGAGATTGTCTATCATCAACTTCAAAACACAAGCTGAACATTTTTTTTTACAAAAATCTCTCAATTTTCAAATGCCAGAGAGCTTGTTTCAGTTTGATAATGGGCTGCACTTCAAAGACTCAGTGGAAGCATGAGGGTTTATGGAAATCCAGTGAATGGCACTGCATCCATATTCCATGCAACCAGAGGCCAAGAGGTGAAAGCAAGGGAGGAGAAAGAGACTTCAAGAACCCGGGGGCCAGCTTCTGTGTCTTCTTTCACATGAACCAACTGTTGTTCTGAGGAGACAAACCTGAGCTCCTTTCTGCTGCTCCTTCTGAGCTCCTACCTGGGTCAGATAGCTGGGCTATGAGTACCATTCCTAGGTTTGGTAGTTTCTGTACAGTGTAGATACTGACCTGATTTAAGGCTCACAGCTCTCCAGTGCTTTCCCATCCCTGGGGCCCATGAGGAGACACTGGTTCTCCCACAGTTCACCAGGACCTTGCTGCTGCCAGAGCAGGCATTTACTCCTGTGTCCTTCTTGTGGTGACATCCATGGTTGTGGAAGACTCAGACCTCTTCTTTGATCCAGCTTACAACCACCTTAACAAGAAGACATTTGCAATTATTTTTTTTTTTAGCCAGATCACCAAACAGATTTAACTCCCCATGCAGCTATGTGATTGCTGATGTTGTGACAAAAGGGGGAGCAGGTCTGTATGGCCAGGTGCTGGAGAAAGGTGAGTGCTTGTGGCTTTTTTTGATGATCTTAGGTCACTTTAAAGCAGCCATTAATCCCCTCCCTTTAAAGAGTCATGATTTCAGTGTTGGACAATCTCAGGTCAAGCCCAAGTGGCTGTCAAGATGGGTGGTCATCACAATAAAATATAGGATATCAGGATGCAACTCAATTTAGCAAGTAATCTGCCAAAGTCAGTGACCCTGTAATTAATGTCTTAAGGGAAGGAAAAGAAAATCTTTTCTTACAGGAAGGGAAAGACATTTTAATGTCTTCAGGGGGTTACACAACTGAGCAGCGTTGTCTAAGAATGGTAGCTGGGGAAAGGAATCACTCTCAATTTCCGATTTCAATACTTCACTCACAGATGCATGAGATTTGAGAAGTCAATGAGTGTTTCCTCCAAGTCAGCCTAACGATCATGGGTTCAAGCATATTTTTTTCTATTCAGTCTGAATGGGCTTCTCTGACCCTTACTGAGAATTTATCACAAGAGATCGTGTGGAGATACATCATCAGCCCTTGTTATTTTTCTTTTCTGTTTCCTTCTTTTGTTTCAAAAATACGATGACTTTTCCAAAGACACTGTGGCTGTAAATTGAAATTCCACTCGGACACTGTCTCAGACACCCAGCACTTCAGCACTTGTGTCTGCAGCCTTCAATGTAAAGGGTTTCTGGGAGACTCGGGAAAAATGGTGAAATAATGCACCTGTGTTTCTCTTCAAAGCAAGGCAGCTGGATAGGGGTCACAGTAACCTGATTGATAGTCACATTTCTGCCTTTGGTTTAAAACAGCTCTTGCACTGCTTGAGGCACACCCAGTGGACTTTCTGCGTGGGACACCCTCCATGTTGTTTGAAAGCATTCACTGGTGGAGAAAAGCAGTCTCCTTAGCTTGAACATGTCCTGCACAGCTGGCTCCAGACTTTTCCATGAAATAGGCACAGCTGCATTGCAGTGGTCTGTGGATGAGTACCAGGCCCAAGGGGAAGACAGGAGGTGGCAGGAGCAGGATGAGAGGGTGAGTAGGACAGAGAAGCAGAGGGAGGTCCCTGGGGCTGTGGGTTGCTGCCTCTGCTGCCAAAGAGGATTGAGAGGATGGAAAGAGGAAACAAGGATGAGAAAGGTGCTTGTCGTCTCCAAGAACCTCCACTCCAGGGCAGAAGGCCATTTCTGTAGAAGCATCTGGTTATTCCCTCCTCAGCTGCAGTTAGTTTCCTCGTACCTGACACCACTGATGGGGCAGATCACGCACAAGGAGTTTGTACAACCTACTCATTTCTCCCTTATGTCCATTAGATGCAAACCACCAGTTTTGAAGACTTCTGCTTTTTCTAAGGTTCTTCACAAGTCTAGGGAGGAACTTCCACGGTTCTTTGACCTCTCCTGCACACAATCGACACAGGGCTAGGTATGAGTTGTTCACCAGTCCTTGAAACTTAGGTGCAGAGGTCTCCTTCAGCTGTCACAGTTAGCTGATTACCAGCCATATCACCTGTCCAGCATGTCTTCAAATTATGGGAAGACTTACCAGCCCTTTGGCAGTCCTGGCAAGATACAACTGCAATAGCAGCAAACATTCAGGAGCAGAGCTGGGTGTTTATTCAGTCCTGGCCTTTGAGGCCACAATAACACCATACAAAGAGATGAGCTATTTCTCTTTGCTAGTGAATTTTGGAAGGTGAATAAAAAGGGGATTTACCGAGTGGTTTAAGGAGATTGGGAGTCCACATCAGGGGAAGGGAGCGCACGCTTATGTGAGGAGCCGTGGTTATTCCCACAGAGAAAGAGATGATAAAACCACTTCTTCCCCCAACCTGCTATCCCATTACCCGTCTGCCTGTGCACGAACTGCTGTGTGACTGAAATGAATCTGACCTCCAGAAAGAAGAAGCAAAATGTCACTTTTTATTCTACACACAGCCTTTGGGTAAATGCCTTGGTGGTCTGATACACACTGGCACAAAGGAGCCATTAATGGTATGGGGAGTCCCAAGGAAGCAGCGATGCCACCTAGGAAGGCACTGGGGTCGTAATTCTCCCAGAGGCTTTTTGCTTTCTTTCCCACCTGCCCCAGATCAAAGACCTCAAGGAAAATGGATTTTAGGAGGTGGAGGGGTTAGCTGTTGTGAGTGTATGCTTGTGTGTTTTATTGCCATATCCCAGCAGTTGTGCAGCTCCGGTGAAAACCGGAGCCCTATTATTAACTCTCTTGTATCAGTAGAAAGGAGCAGGGCTGCGGGGTCAAGGAAGCTGAAAGGGGCCTTGCAAGGCAAGCAAAAGAAAGCATTGACGGGAAAGTAGCACTATCAACTCTTGTGAAGTGATAGCAACTTTCACCATCCTTGACCTCTTTCTGAAAAACTGTGCCTATCAGAGACAAATGACTGTGCTGGGAAAGCCTAGAAATTGGATTGGAGAGCAATTCAAAAGGTTTTTTTAAAAGCACTGGGGGAAAAAGAATAACTACATGTTTTATATAAAAATTGTAGGTAGATTCTAATGTCAGTTATATTTTTGAAACAAGAAATTAGACCTATGGTCATTAATGATAATAAAATGAAATTATACAAAGTGATCACAGGCTGAAATGGAACAGTCTAAGGATTCACAAAAATAATCAAAGATGTTTGTGTACATATGCTATCATGAGAAATTATATATTATTTCTATATAACTACTCTCTGTAGAATTATTTAGGTTTTGTCTTAGATATAACACAACATGTAATCTAAGCTGAAGTGTACTTTTTTGTAAAACACATCGTTTAAGGCCACGTTCCTGACCATGAGACAGACAGATGAGTTCTGATGGGGACTGAAGCACAGGTGGTGGCCAGCATGAAGCTCTGCTGCTTGTGGTGTGGAGCACATGAACCAACAGAGCTTCTGGGACACACCACCTTGTTTTCAGTTTTAAACGCTAAAGAAAGGAGATGATGACTCAAAGTCATGATTGCAGTGGAGAAGAAGAAGGAAGTGCATCGTGGCTTCAAACATGCCCAGAGCAGCCTTCCCTGGGCCACCACCCCTTGCAGTGTAAGGAACATGCCTGTGGAAAGTAGCAAGATGTTGTTTATTTTCTTTTCTGTTTTCCTACAAAAAAGCCAAATACAGAGCTAGCACAGTTTGGATGCTGGTTTATATCCAATGAGATTCCCATCCCCTGAACTTACTTGTGCAGTCACTTGAGCAAACACTGAAATCTTCATTACAGAAGGTCACCTGTGCAAGTATTTTCCAACCGTGAAATGCTTCGTTCCCTACACAGGCTTTTTAGGATTAGTTAGACTCGGTGCTTTCTCTGGGGGAGGAAGGGAGAGAGGAAGCTATCTGTTTATCCAGGTTTCTGTGAAATTGCTATTAACCTGTGACACGATGCAAGGCTTGCTGGCTCTACCTGCTGGCTAGAGCAGAAACCACAGTCCCCTCACTAGGATGTCCTTAAAGCATTAACAAACCATTTCATGAGACAGTGGATTAGAGATAATAGAAGAAATCAAAAAGCAGCTGCTACCTGATCATTTTCGAGCTGTCAGATGTGCCAGCAGAGCAAGATTGATGGTCCGGAGCAGTGGGAATTGATAACATTTCTCTGCTTCCTGTCAGGCTCTCAATAACTGAGCAATGAGAAACATCAGCCCGGAAACCAGTCCCACTGCAGCAGTTTCATCTGTGTGAAGATTAAAGCTCAGACCATTGTATGTCCCGTTGCAGTTCAGAGAATTGGGGACCGACTCCATTTCACCTCAGTGTCATTCTGGTCTAGGGCACGGCAAAGCCATGGCTGCAAAGAAGGTTTTCATTACTGAATTTTAGCTCCGTGGTCTGAGCTTTGATGGAAAAAATGAACAGCTACAAAAGCAAAAAGGGGCTTGTCTGTGGTTTAGCTGATCCCTTTTTATTTGGCATATCGGCAGGAACGAAGTGAATGGCCTCTTCTCTCAGCTTTTTCTCCAAATAACGATTGCCTCCAAACAGTGACTCTTAACACAACCAGTATTACAATCTTGACATTGTAATCCTTTCCTGAACACATTTTCAAAGTCGACAGTAAAGAATAGAGTGTTTTTTCCTTCCTAACTGCCATCCCAGCCTGGCTCTTCATGTCAGCTTGAGCTCTCCTGTTCATATCTTGTCACAGGCAATCCAAGGTATGCCTCTCCAGGAGCCTTAGGGAGTTTGCATGCCAAACCCAGAGATGAAAATCAGTGGGTTTCCTGTGGAAAAAATGCTCAGAAATCTTATCAGCCCAATAATGTTCATTTCCAGACATGTCTAATCCTGAGGGACTTGCCACTGGATTTACATCTGGATTGTATAAGTTTCACTGAAACACCTGCATTAGGCTCCCTCTCCAGTCAGCGGAAAAGATCAGCGGGGTTGACAGAGTCCTCCTGGAGGTTCTCTGCTCTGGCGGAGGCCACGGCAGGAGCATAGGGTGATGAGTCTCCTAGCTAGAACACCACAACAAAGGGCAGAAAATGACAAGGATACACTGGAGCCGTAGCTAATGAATTTGTTTGCATTATCAGACTGGAACCCAGCTCCAGTCTTTCTGGAGCAAACCCCATATAGTCTGGTTTTATCCTTCAGAGGAGTGGCTGAGCATCACCACACAAAAGGCCTGTGTCTCTGGAGAAAGAAGAGGTCATTTTTAAAGCAGAACCACTCAGCAAGGGAAGAATTTTCCCCAACCCCTGCCCCATTTTTGCCAAGCTTTGCTCCCACTGGGGTCAGGACTCAGCAGTTAGATCACCCTGGGCAGCCTTGGAAAACCTCTGCTATTCAGGAGATGTACCTATGGGATTTGCCTAGCACCGATCACAAAGTTTTTCTTTTTCTCTCTTACTTAATCCCTCAAACTTTTGTCCCATGCAAACTGACAGTGACTTGGAGAGCTGATGTCCTCCCTGAGAGATGTGCCCTTCTCCCATAAGCAAGAAACTAGAAGTGGGAGTGCTCAGCTGGGCGTTTATGGTTGCCTCTGGGTACAAACTGGATAGAGATATTGCAGCTGTGCTGTCCAACTACAAAGAGTTTGGATCCCAAATTGCTTGCCCAAAATTTACTACCACCACCGAGCACAAAAAGCAAGTACATCAAAACCTCACAGATTGAGGATGATCTGTTCACTGTTCTGGTGGAGCTAAACCATGACATAGTCCTTTTGTTGTTATGTAGGGTGAATTCTGAGCAATTTTCTACTGGGAGATAAAATCTTTCTGTGGGGTTTCTAAAAGATGTTCTGAAGCTTGGCTTTTCGGCTTTGTGAAAGAGCAACAGAGATTACTAGGAATAGTTGTTGCCTCTTTAATACATGCCTGACATGCTGATTGCATGCTATGTGGCCAGAAAAGTGGCAAAACACCCCTAGAATCTCGGAAAAGTCTGATTATATGCATGAGAAAAAAAAACCCAACCCTTCCAAAAGCTGCTTTGGACAAAGTGATGTCAAAATGCCCTAAATAAATATTATGTTCACAATAGTTCTATTAAGACAAGGATCCCATTGTGCCTAGCACTGTCACAACACCACGCAAGCTGAGATTACCCTTACACCAAAGAATTTATGTTCTTAATCTGAGAAAATAGGAAAATTCTTTTTCTTCACTTTACAGGTGGAAAAGAGTAAGTGATTTGCCCAAGGTCACACAGGAAGTCTATAAAAGAGGCAGAAACATGACCGGTTTTGCTGAGCCATATTCTGGAGCTGTAACCACAAGGCCATTCCTCCTCTCCCAAAGCAGAAATTGGTTCTGGCTGCAACAATTTCTCAATGAGGGGATTTAACCATCATTTGGGTCTCCATCATGGGTGGGCGGAGCTGAGACAAACCTCACCATTAAGTTCATGATGGTATTCATAGAATTGACCGTGTGGATGTCCCTAATGCCCAGAAGAAATTCATTATGCAAATGACCCTCAAAATCAGCCCATCATTTCAAGTTGCTAATGGAAAACAATTCTCCCTAAATTGCATATCCAAAACATTTCCTCCAAGCAGCAGGCTTTAAAATATATATATGCACATATATATTTTTTATTTAATCGGTGTTGTATTTCTCTGACAGATTGGTCCAGAATGCAGAGGGAAGGGAGAAGCCACTGGAATGTGGTCTAAATTAATAGTGAATTGTGACACAATCCAGAGCACTCATAATAATCAAGTTAGTATGTTTTACATTTTCTCTCAATGTGTTTTGCATTTTTGCTGCATTGGGAAGGAGGCTTTAGATATTGAAACAACATAATGTTAAACTTAAAAAATGACAATTCAAACACCGGCTGCTTTAAATAGTTTATACCTTGATAGTCTAATGCTCTGTGCAATGTACACATGGCTTTGTTAGGGACCCCTCGAATAAATATAGATTATTTATGGTTAATGGATGAGTGCTATTATAGCTTGAAAAAACTTCTGACTGCTGCCTGGCTAGCCACTCAGCAATGTTTTTTTCACACACGGGCAGTAACAAAACTGTAATAAGGAAATGAATGAGCATTTGCTTCTATTGTTCCTGACCTTTACCTGGGACTTCTCCCAAGGCATGGAGGATGTGCCTCCATGGTCCCTGCAATCCTGTTTAGTGGTACCAGAGAGATATTGTGTCTGCCTTTCCCAGCACCACATCCTGCTTCCTTCTGTTTTCTCTTCCCATCTATGTTAAACATTACCCTACATTCATCTTATGACCTTCAGGAAATGCTGTCACAGGGGGTTAGGCAGCAGGGTTATTCAGTGGGTCTGTTTTAGGAGTCAGATAATTTGGCTTTTAATTCTGCAGCGAAAGGGTGAAATTTGTTTCCTGTAACTTCAGTCTTTTAAACAACAGGTATCTCGTTTACAGTCATTGCACAATATCTCTTCCATTCATCTCAGCTATCTTGGACATGATAGATGAATCACAACTGAACATGCCAATCTCTCTCCATTCCTGCAATGGGATTCTCCATAAATGGCATAGTTCAGAAACCAGACTTTGAAATGACTACAATTAGGTTAGAGGAATCCTGCCATGAACTGTCCCATAATGAGAGAGAGGTTCACATCTTAGGCATCATGGCTAGCATAACTGTGAAACTCAGCTCAACAACAGGCAGTTCAGGCTGACTGAGGTGGGAGACAGCCCAGCCAGGGGTCCTCGGGCAGGAAACAGAGAGCAGGAGCCATGGTCCTAAAGGTAACAACCCACAGTGTAGGGTTAGCACATGATTCTAGGTCACTTCTGCACTTCGGTTTGAAAATTCTTAGTATTTGTCTTCTTTCATGTATTCAGTTTGGAAGTTCTCCATGGCAGCAGGATCATCCTGCTCAGGGTTTATATAGTTACTTGGACCACAGAGTCACTTGGACTTTAATAAGGGCAGTTTCTCCTGTAATAAAGTTCATCTCTTCCTTAGTCCACATTCATATGTCCACAAGCAGGCAAGTGTGGCATAGGACACAGAACAGCTTGCTTTCTAGTCTGATTATGCATCAAGAGGCACATAATGTCTAATCAAGTCAGTTTGACTATTGATTGACCTAAACAGTCTTGGGAAGCTAATACCTACTTTTACTCTCTTCTCCTTTTGTACAGGTAAAACAGTATTGTACTTCACAACAACAGTGTCTTGAAAACAACATGGCAACTGTATAAATTCTTATTTTATTTAGGCAAAACAGCATTTAAAAGACTTCTAAGGGAGTTCCATCTTCTGTGCCATTCTGTACTATGGCACTATTATGTACTATGGCACTCCCTTTCTAGGACTGATAAATAACAAGTGATTCCTGTTGGGCTGATGATTAATTGTACATTTTAATGGTAATACCAAAAAACACTTTTTAGTATTCTTCTTTGCATGTGTGTTGGTGGCTGGCTAACCAGGTTAGACCTGTCTAATCATTGGCAATAGGTATATTAATTATGTCTCCTATTATATTGATTTCTAAGTCAGAATTCAAGATCACATTGACTGTCTAAATGACAGATGACAAGTCAATAAATGGTTCTTGGAGAAAGGAAGAAAATTGAAATAAATTGACACAGAAAAATGCCTCAATATGTGCATGACTTGGATTAAAAGAATTAAAAATCATCTTGTGTGTCATCTTTACTTAATTTTTGAAAGACTATTTACATCCTGTGGTGATGGCTTTGATGCCTAAATGAGATTCTCAGAATGAGACTGACACAGTTAAGCTGGTCCATTATGTGCAATAAACAGTCTTACAGTAAATTTGTTTTTTGTACTAGAATTGTGTAGTTTGAGGCCCCTTATCCCTATGCTGAGTGCTAGCCATGTCTACAGCCAGACACAAACCTCAGTGCCAAAGAACTTCAAGCTAAACAGAGCAAGCTGGAAGGGCAAGAAGACTTGCCCAACGTCACGCAGCAAGACTCTGGAAGAGTAGAGAATAGAGTAGTTGACAGTGGGTACCCAATCTGATGATGGACAACTAGTCAAACCATTACCCAACCAAGTTCACACCCTAATTTGCATGCAACTCAAAGAGACTTGAGAAGAATATTTAAGACAACCCTATTTGTCAATGTGCCTTCTTAGATTAGCTTAAATAATTCAACACATTAACAGGAAGGAAAAAAAAACCATGAAAAATACAAGGTGATACAAGTCCTGACCATGATTCCCATCATCTTCTCTAAAGTGCCAAAAAAAGAAAAGAAAAAAAAAAAAGAAAAAACCAAGAAGGACTGATGCCACTACTTTCTTGTAGAAGAAAGAAGTCATTGTCTAAAGATCTTCTAGTCAAAGACTGGAACATTTGGGAGCCTCTTTTCCTAGGAACAACCTGAAATCAGTTTTCCCAATAAAGAAAGAAGGGCATCTCATTTTCGCAGCTAACCCACTGACCTGGGTTTTGCTAAACTCACTGTTCCTCTGCTCTTCACAAATCAGCTTTCTTAGCAATTGATCAGCTCCTATGCTTGCTGTAAAGGATACTGTGGGGCTACCACAAATTAACCAAAGAGGGCGTAATACAGGGATTGTTACAAACGTGCAGTGTTTGTAACTCAAACTACCGCATGCCTTCCAGATGCAGCTTTGTTTATCTATGATGCACATCAACCAGACAAACTCAACCTTCTTGGGTCCCAGTGAGCTGTTTTACAGTCTGGATTTATGTAATCCTTTTTAGTTTGATTTTGTAAGAAGTTCAGCATATACAAAAAGCTCTGCTATCCATAGCCTAGTAGCAGGTTTTTACCAAGAACAAAAAGTGGGTTATTGTGATGGGGAGAGAATTTTAAAAAGACACAAATCCATAGAGTGCGTCTTCATTAGCTTTGCCACTCATAGAAATACTTGTTTATTATTGAATACTCCTATACAAATTCATTTCTTACTCACATCTAGTCACCAGATATTAACTTTTAACAATATGTGTTACCTTCAATCTGATCATACCAACTATTCACTGATCTTTGCACCTGACTGGTTATTTATGTTGCACAGTATCCCTTTCTTTTTTTATTCAATTCCTAATGCTTTCTGGAATGGCATAATATGACTCATAAGAAGCAAATAATGAAGAGCAATTAACTATTGAAGTCCTAGCAACACAGTCATTACCTACAGTCTGGGCTTCATGGGTCCGTCAATAAGTCTCCAGACACTTTCAGCAAACAAGTAGTATGATGTCACTCCTCAGAACAAATACATTTGCCACTTGTATTCACAAAATACTGTCCCCAAATCAAAATATTATGTTACAATATTTTGGAGCCTTTTTTCCAGCATTAACAGTGCTAGTGAATTTGCTGGCTGATTAATGTGTTAGCAAAAGAGATAGCTGCAGCTTTGTAAGTAGAAGGTGTGTGCTACTGATGCTACGCCAGGATATGTACCATTGTAAGACCAATCCAAATTGTTTTATGTGACAAATGGTTTCTCTTGTTTGATATGAACCACTGAAGGTTGAGAGAAGATACTATTGACTGATATGAACCAAAATGGTAAAATTTTTGCCTGAAGAAAGTGGAACACAAATCATGCAAGTTCTGGATGATGCCATATTATGGGGGTTATGTCCTCTGTGGTCTAAGACTTCATGAAGACCCAAGCTAGAAACATATCCAGTGGTAAATACATGTGGGAGAGAAAAGCTATTTAAACCAAAGGACAATGTTGGCATAGGAAAGAGGACATGAAGAATAGGATAAAATCTGGCTGTAAATATAAACTGGCCATGAATAAGTTCAGGCTGAAAACTGGGAAGAAGGGAAATACAGTCTTGTAACACTCTACAACAAGAGGAGGGAGGACAAAGAAGCAAATATCAGATCTCTTCTCCCTGGTATCCAGTGATAGGATACGTGGGAATGGTTCAAAGCTGCACCAGGGAGGTTTAGACTGGACATTAGGAAGCATTTCTTTACGGAGGGGGTGGTCAAACACTGGAACAGGCTTCCTAGAGAGGTGGTTGATGCCCCATGCCTGTCAGTGTTTAAGAGGCATTTGGGCAATGCTCTTAATAACATGCTTTAACTTTGAAGTGGTCAGGCTGTTGAACTGGATGATCATTGTAGGTCCCTTCCAACTGAAATATTCTATCTATTCTATTCTATTCTATTCTATTCTATTCTATTCTATTCTATTCTATTCGATTCGATTCGATTCCGTTCCATTCTGTAAAAAAAGATCTGTGGCAAGTTTCAGGATGGAACTTGAAATTGTGTTTTGGATGTAGGTCCAGGATGTCCTTCTGGACCCATGTCGTCTTTCAAAGGAGTACTCCACCAGCATGAAAAAGAGGTTGATAATGTGACACTGACCTTTAACTAGAGAAATTTGGGGAACACAGAAAGCCAATTTCTGTTTATGGTGTTCTGCTTCTGGTATCTGTCATCGTTACATTAAAATCATGGTCTACTTTCTGTTAGAGCATATGTATGGAAGCTATCCTGATGCAAAAACAGTCCCAGCAGTAGATCTGGACAGTGGCAAGTTACTCCTGTGTATGTAAAATATGGCTGGAAAACTGTACGTACACTTTGTTACTTGTCATGGCAGTTTATTTCTTTTCTTTCTTTTTTAAATCAGTCATTTGACTCCCCCCAAATATCAGCCTTTAGATGCAGAAGGCATTTATGTGGGCAGGCTATTACTGGATCCACCCAGACCCCCACGCTGATTGTGCAGATTATATAAACCTTTTGGTTACATTAACACCTGAATATGATTTATGAGAGCAGACGGGAGATGGTGATTGACCCGCTTTCATGAAAGCAGCCTGTTTGCTGTGAAACAGCTTCCGGCATAAATCATTTTAGACATGCTTTTACACCAGGACTAAATAAACACTCACTTACCCCTGGTACCTGCTAATATGTTAACAAGTAATGTCCTCAAACAGCCTCATTATTTGATTACATCCGAGATTGGGGACTTTGTGCTGTTGCTTTCTCCGCCTGCCAGGATCTCACGAGCCCAGACACATTAGCTCACTTGAATACAGAGAGAAAGTGGGAGTTTTATCAGCCTCCATTATCAACCCAGCATAACAAAACAGAGCACAAGGGCATTTATGATCTCATGACTGAGGCATTATAACGCAAATGTCTTAATCCCTGCAGTTCTCAACAGTGCTGTTGCCATGTCTTTGGGTCAGTAACATGGTGGAGGGTTAATTAAGAAAGACAAATACAGTGGAAACAAGGGAAGCTGGAGGAGTGCCTGCATCCCATTCCTGTCTGCACTTGTGACCAGTCTGCTCTTGGCCTGTGGAAGATGTTCTCTGTTGCTGCAATCTGAGCAACATGCCCCTCTTCTGCTGAAGAGGGTTCAGTTACCGAAGTGGACCATGGCTGTGCATGATGGACAGGGAAAGGTAATCACCCAACTGTGCTGGTTTTGGCTGGGATAGAATTAATTTTCTTCATAGTAGCTAGTATGGGGCTGTGTTTTGGATTTGTGCTGGAAACAGTGTTGATAACACAGGGATGTTTTGGTTACTGCTGAGCAGTGCTGACACAGAGTCAAGGCCTTTTCTGCTTCTCACACCACCCCACCAGCAAGTAGGCTGGGGGTGCACAAGAAGTTGGGAGGGGACACAGCCGGGACAGCTGACCCCAACTGACCAAAGGGATATTCCACACCGTATGACGTCATGCTCAGCATATAAAGCTGGGGGAAGAAGGAAGAAGGGGGGATGTTCGGAGTGATGGCGTTTTGTGTTCCCAAGTAACCGTTACAAGTGAAGGAGCCCTGCTTTCCTGGAGATGGCTGAACACCTGCCTAACGATGGGAAGGAGTGAATGAATTCCTTGTTTTGCTTTGCTTGTGTGCGTGGCTTTTGCTTTACCTGTTAAACTGTCTTTATCTCAGCCCAGGGGTTTTCTCACTTTTACTCTTCTGATTCTCTCCCCCATCCCACTGCAGGCGGAGTGAGTGAGCGGCTGTGTGGAGCTTAGTTGCTGGCTGGGGTTAAACCACGACACCAACATGGAGGGGAAGCAAAGACACACACACACAAAAGACAGTTTTTATCTCAGGTGCCAACTTCAGTTACTAGCTTTGCTGCTGAAGTAATGCTGGCCACCAGCTCAGGATGAACTTAACAAAACCACTGCATATCTGCAGGTAACAACCTCCGTGTGTAAGGCAAATACAAAGTCAATGTAGCTGTGCCTGCACAAACCACAGTTATCCTAAGTTATATCACTTTTCTCCTTTCGTGGCTCAGGAGTGTCAACATCGACAGCTGGACTCACTTATTCTACATAATGTCATTATTTTGATATGAGTCTCTGACATTTTAACAGGCCTCACAAGCCATTTTGGGACCAGACCTTTTGTTAGCATGAGGGTCATTCCAGCATCAGCATTTCTAGTTGTTTTTCTAGGCACTGAAGGATGTTGTAGAAAGTGCAGGAACTCGGCTTATATAGAGCAGGAGAGAAAAAAAAAGACCCATGAAATGAGAGGGAAATAGCACTCTGGGAGGTATGTGAGCTTTATGTCCAAAATATGGTGGCAACCACTTGTCATTAGCATCAGCCACCAGAAGCACCTTCAGTGATTTCAACAATAAAATTACTCCTCCCTGAGCTACTTTGTCAGCTCACCGCCAGAGCAGCTGTGATCTTACAAGGAGTTATTCGCTACCCTCTCAGGGCAATCAATACATTTTTTGTAGTCCATTAAACTGTACTTCTGTTATCTTGGGCGAGTAAGAAAGCAGGCCTCCATATGGCGCATTTGGGAGCCCTCAGAGGACGGGAGAGGGTGATTGAGCGGTGCCTCCATATCATTCAAGAGTGCAAGTGAGAAGCCAGGCTTCACCTGGAAGCTGTATCTCCTACTGATGTGGATCTGAAGCTAACCCCATGTAGAAATATCCCACCTCCAGGCTTTGGGGACATCCTGGTACCACAGCTCTGACCTGCCTTCTTAAAACACAGGGCAGAATCCGTCTTGACATTAATATCTGGGCAGATATCAATGAAGATTAACTCAAGTTGATAGATACACAAGGATTCAGGTTTGCTATGAGAAGAAAGTAAGACCTGCAATGCCAGGAAATTGTCCCCATTTTCAGCATAGTTACCTGAGCTCAGAAGTTTCATAAATCCATTTAAGTTATCAATAACCAAAAGCTTTAGACCTTTGTTTCCTCACCTTTGATGGAGCCGTACCATGCTTTACAATAACATGTGGTTATTCCTCGCAAAACCTACAGTAGATTTAACAGACTTCAGACCCCGACTCAGGAAAGCTTCCCATGGTAGGAAAATGACAGAAGTACATATGAGTCCCATTGTAGTGAAAGGGAAATAAACACATCCTATAAGTCAAACACAGGTTTGTATCTTTTACTGAATCTGGCCGTAAATGCAAGCTTCATGAATGCATTGAACTCCAGATACTCCTTTACCTGGGACTACATTTTTCCCCCATCTTTGCTAAGAAAGGTTAGCAAAACGGATAAAGGTGAACACTGAGCAGAGACTATTTTTATTTTATTAGATTTACTTTTCACCTCACATTTATCATGGCTGTCCTAGCAGTGATGCTGTCCTAGCCATGATGTAATCTGCAATTAACTAGTCTCCTTTTGTCAGCCTGCATCATCAAAGCCTGTTTTTATGGAGTGTTAAGTCTAATATTTACAGTGTTAAATACTTGGACAATATTTAAATTGGTTTCATCACATACTATATTTAGTTGGAGTGATATTGTCTGGTTAACAGCAATGAAAACAATTTCGTTCTTTTGGGTTTTATATTTTGAGTGGGTATTAGGTAACTGGAAAATATGGTCATTATATTTGTCTAACATTTCTACAAGTTGTAACATGGCATTTCAATTTGGGCTTTAACTCATGAATTATCCGTACGCAAAACTTTTGAGAAGTTTCCAGGTTCAACATCCAAACAAGCGCAGAGTTCAGTGGCGTGTCTGAAAGGAAGGCAGTTTAATATTTATGCACATATATAGAAAAGTATGAAGACATTTTTCAGGACCTTTTCTTTCCAGCAATGCTGCTGTTACACAAAGCCTGCTCCAAAGGTAGCTTTAATGTCAAACAAAAATCGCAATTAACGTGTGATCTAATCCCAGTCTCACAGAGACAGACATCGCTACATTTCTGGATATTGCTTCTTGGAGTTTTTATTTGTCTGTGTGATTCATGTTTGTCTCCACTTGTAGCTTATGTGGGCAATCTTGCCCACACTCTCCTGAGTAATTTTGTCCTTTGAAACAAAGGCCTGTAAGACATTGCAGCTGTGCTGACTTCTCATCTACAGCAGCGAGGAACTCCTTCAAACAATGAAGATGTCTCCCTTCTTCAAAGTAGAGGTCTTTTCTAGAGGTTTTTGCTGATGTTTCTGCATTAGAGCAACTGCTATAAGAACTTGTTTTTTCAACTGCAGGGAAAACCTTTTGCCTTCTTTTATGTCTTTAGCTTTTCTTTCTTTTCCTAGTGTTGCTGTTAAGACATCTTCCCATCTCAGCTATGTGATTTCTAGCTATCCCACTGAGTTAGTTATTCCTCTCCTTGATGATCCCAGCCATGGTCTGTGGGCCAGAACAATACCTGCTCCATATGTTGGCTCTTGTCCACCAGAAATTTCTGCTCCAGAGACTTTTGTCTATAGTTCTACGCAAGAGTCAGAACCACAAAGGAGCACGGCACGGAGAAGGATTTTCTCCTGACTCTTAGAAAGGACTCTGCTCACAAAACCATGACTCTGACTTAGTTTTGTTGAGCTAGGTCTCTATGCAGAGGATCCCACTAACAAGAAAGAGCTGTAATCCCTTCAGACAGCCCTTTGAACTGCCCAGGAGCTCTTTGACAAAGCCTGATAATAACTTCTGAAACACTGGAAACTTTTAACCATCCATTTTATTTATTTTTAGCAGATAGAAATAAGAGATTCTGCAGAAATCTACAGTCAGGCTACAGAAAACTAAGCACAAACCAAGTAATTTTTTTAGTTATTGTATGAAATGAAAATTAGTGCATTTCTTCTTTTGATAAGTCATAGGCTTTTGAGTTTTGAAATCTGCCTGTTTTTAGAGACTTTTTAAAGAAACCCAGTAAAGTCCATTTCTCTCTATGGATTGCAGTTTCTCCTTAGCACTGCGATGTGATTTTGTTCATTGGACTTAAAATAAATTGGTAGTATGGAAGCAGTTCTACTTCCCCTTCTGCTAAACTTGTACCAAAGCCTTCACAGTTGTCACAAAATTGTTGCTGGCGCATAGCTGGTTAGAAGATGGGTGGGGATGAGGAAGGAAGATCCCACCTCTGTGTGGTGTTGCCATGGCTTGGTGACCAAAGTTTCCTCTGTGTGCTTTTAAAAATTGCTTGGGTGTCACCTGCTGAAGCTCCAGCTTTCAGAGTGCTAGCTGAAAGTGAAACTTACCCAATAAATAAATAAAAGAATAAACCCATCAATAACCAAATAAAATATGCTTGAATTCACCATCCCTGGTAGATTACTTGGGTAAGGCTGAAGTTTACCTTTGGCTCCCTCCCATTCTCTCACTTGCTAAGAATTCCCGAAGGAAGCACATCAAACGAGTGATCTTTGCTTTGGCTTGAACGCCAATGTCAAATTGTCCAGGGCTAATAGAGCAACCTGGGGAGCATCAGAGGCCCTGAACAGTCACTTCCAGAATGTGGAAAGCCTCGACAGAATTTATCTGTTTTCTTTTCTATATGCTTATGAACCATCCACTCTTACAGAGGTGAACACCTCTGTAAGACTTTTCCTTTTCTACAAAGGACATAAAGTGCTGAACACTTCTTCCACGAACACCGATCTTGTTGTTTAAAACATGCTTGAGACTCTTAGAAAGGGTTTGAGTGGCAAAGTCAAATTTTTTTATTGTTTTTCAATCTGTCCTTGCTTTTGCAGGTTGGACCTCAGTATTCAGTGCCTAGCAAATACGCTCTTCAACTGCAGTTTGGAAATCCCTGTTGAAAAAGTCACAGAACGCTGTAGGTGTGGGAAGGATAAAGATGTCTTTGCATCTTATTTCCTATTTTCCACATGGCCCCATGTCATTTTTGTAGAAATTGTTTTATACAAATCACATAAAATATAGCATTTTACAGCTTTCACCTAGTAAGACAGTCTTTTGTGTATTTTTTTTAGGGAGAATTCCCTTCCTCAACGATCTTCAGGACAATTTGTGAAACTTTCAAAATATTGTTGTTTGTACAAAACCAGAGTTTATTTCAGGCTTTTCTAAAGCATTGGGCTGGTTTGGGAAAATGAAGGGAAAGGTTTTAATTTAAAAATTAAATTTTTAATTTTGTGTTTTAGTTTAAAGATGTCATGAATTTTATGGCAGTCTTTATTTACTTTCACTTAGCCCCCAAAAAACAAATATGACTTCCAGATTTGCTACAAAGCGAGTAAAAAAGCAGGAAATGTAAAACAAACTTTGGTTAAGAGACTGATTCTGCTGATTAAAATCAGTGGCCAAGCACTCTCTGACTCCAGAGATCAGATTTGAACCTTTACTGCGCTGGACCTGCTCCAAAACCCACTAAAGTCAATAGGAGTTTTTCTTTTGAGCCCAGTCACTGGGTGCCTGTCTGCCTTTTTCTCTCTTAAATTATAAATCACCAGGAGGAGTTTAATCTTGCAGTTTTCAGTGCCAGTGTGACATTTATTTTAACTTTGTCTGTTGACAAAGCATCCCGCATCCTGCATTTCTCTGCTGACAATCACATGTCTATTCTAACTCACATGTTACTTTCTGTCAGGGATTTTATTTTATTTGTCCTCTGCTTATTGCCATCCACTTCTCCAACCCTCCCTTTTCATCTGTCCATCACATTTGGCAGCAAGAAAAATGGATCTATTTTGCAATACCAATTTCAGCTCCACTTGCCAGTCCAAATAAGAGTTGTGTATCTAACATACCATACAGGGTCTCAGTTTCTGGATTTTGTCACAAGAGCTGTATTTTCTCAGCAGCTTATTAACAGCGTGTGTTTGGGGTGAAAATTAAGCAAATGGAAAAAGGATGTCACAGCAAGGAGCTGTGTTGCAACACTTAGGTTGTTATATTGCATTAAGTTAAACAAAGACTGTTTAGCCATGTTATGACTATGATTCTCATTCATTCCAGTCCCTTAAGAAAATGTATTTGAAAAGAGGCAACTTTGCTCAGTCGATTTCCCTTTGGTCAAAATGCTCCCAGGTGCCACTCTTGTGAATTTGACAGGAAAAAAAAATTGTTAAGGGGGAGTAGAGCTTGCAGGGGAAACGGGGGGAAGATTGCCATAACTCTGCTGATGCCAAGAATAAGAAGAATAATGGGAACCGCTACAGATCGGAAACTTTCTTTTGGTCATTTATCAAGCCCATATTATTTTCTCATCTTTCACTGTCTTTGGAGCGTGTGTGTCAGGTGAACAAAAAAAGTTACAAGAAATCTTGAATTGCACTCCACTTTCCCAGAAAAATGTGCTGACCATCTATCGTGTGCCTGAGGTCAACCATGCAGCTTTTAAACTGGCTCTGGATGCATAAATAGCCCTTAGATAAGGCTGCCAGTCAGCTGAGAAGGCTTTGAATTTCTCATTCAAGGAAGAGGTGACATACAATTGCTCAGCACCAACCCTTTAACTGGCTCTTTCCCACATCTTGCCAATGACTTTGTTGCCTAAATGGGAGCTGAGCAATTCTGGAAATTGGACTCTAAGTAGAAAACATTCCCGGTTCTGCTCCATCAGTTGTGTTGGTGGGGAAATAAAGTGCTGTGACGCTTTTACCATATGTGGATTTCAGAATGATTTCTAAATCCCCCATGCCTGAGCCATAGCTTGCTGAACAATTCCCATCAACTACTGTTCCTGATTAGGGTGGAAATGATGCAGGTGCCTTCGATAAGATGAGCTTCTTGGGTGACCTATTTTAGTCACAGCGATTCTACCTTGCAAATGCCTAGCCACTTGGTGGGCTTTAGCCGGAGAGCTGTCAGTTCTCAAATGAAAGGGACAACCGTGTCTGCCAGGTCTGACCTCCGCAGAGAAATCAGCCTTCTCATATACTGCAACAGTGAGTGCTGTATCCTTTCTCCCTGTAGGATTTCCTACTTTAAGGTCTTGCTTCCAAGTCTTCGCATACAAACCACTGCCTGCAACTCTCTTTTACTTACCTGAACTGGGCATAAAGCTGTTGGAACACAATTTCCACTTTCCTGACGAGGGATGCTGCCTTCAGTTACACCGTTCTCTACCAATCTGACAAACATTTTCTCCCATGCTGTCCTTCATTCACTACCCAGATTGTGCCCATCTTCTCCTGTTCCTGTTCACTTTTGAAAACTCACTTTTTCCATAATGCAGACAGCAACATGTGACCTGTTAACAACCAGACAGGTGACGAACTGTCTCTCAGCTCCTAAAACACACCCTGCTTGTGGCCTACTGATAATTGCACATCTGATCATAACAGCCACATTATTTCAGACTCCATCCGCCCATCCATCCATTTCTTCTGTATGAGCTGGATCCAAGGCTAATCTTGAGTGGCATCCAACAGGGAAAACTCACCCAGCCTCAGGGTATGAAAAAATGGGCAATGCTAAATAATACGTGTTGTTAAGCTGTGAAACTGCTTGCCACAGGAAACTGTGGATACAAAGAGATTTAGAAGTAGCTGGATAAATTCCTGGAAGCAGAATTCACCAGGGGCTATTAAATACAAAGACACTATGTCTGGCTCCGGAAATCCCAGCACCACAAATCACTGCCCTTGAGCCACGATCTGCGTGCCCTGTTCTGATATCCTTCCTTAAGTACCTACTACGGCTGGCTGCCATAGACAGGGTATTGGGCTGGATGGACCTTTGGTCCTAACCAGTTTGGCCATTCCTGTGTTTTTGTATTAATAGATGAGCTGGGACTGAATATCACATCTGGCACTAATGTCTCTGCATTCACCCAGCAGCATTTCTATCACCAGCACTCTCCAAGCTGCTTCTGCCACGACATCTGGAGATCACGTAGCACCTGAAGCACATTAAGCTTTTTCAGCAGGTAATAAACCCCTGGACAGTGTACGGCAGGCGAGCCCCAGTCTCTAAATATCCACCATGGACATTGCTTTCTTCAGCAATTGCCGAAGCCTGGTTTAGATTAAACTACTTCAGACCAGCCACTGCAGAAGGGCAAGGCTGGAAACGGAAGTCTCTCTTGTTTTGTTTGGGCTCTTTTTTCCTGCTGATTGGTTGTTTTGGGCTTGTTTGTTTTTTGGCAAGTTATTTAAAGGACAAATATAAGGCTAGACAGCTGAATGCATCAAGAAGGTCAGCCAATTTCTCAGGCTACTGTCTTTTTCCAGCTGTTCCAGATGAGAAAAAGGATCAGGCGGGGCTGTATCTCCCTGGTTGCTTTCCACAGCATAAGGTAGACTTCTTTGATATAAAGCAAGGGGTTAGAGAGGTTAGAAGATGCTGGGGTGGTGATGCCATACAGGACACCAGCAAGACCCCTCTCCCTGTTGGGCAACTGATCTTTCAGAGCCGTTCCCAGTGTCATATATCCAGGACCTCTTTCCGTCAGAGCCTTGAAATAGAGCTGTGCTGTTCGGGTCTGGGTCTGGGAATTATATGGACCTGGAGCCTTCCTTCAGCATCTGGCTTCCCAAACTCCACATGTTATAGGGAAGTCTGGGCCACAGCAGTGGAAATCTTCTTGTGAGACATGTGTCAGACTGTCCCCTGCAGCCCTCTCCCTGGAGGGTGCCATGCACAGGTGGCCCAGCCCCACCAGTGTGCAAGCCAGCATATGAGCACAAATGTGCCAGATCACCGTGAACAGGGGAAGGTGAAGCACAGCATCCTTTTTGCACATCAGATATAGGTGACAGGGTTGGCCTCAGAGGAAAGTGACACCTCCACTTCAGCTGGGTCCCCCAGAGCTTCCCTGGGAATTTCTCCCCTTTTGTCCTGTTTTGTGTCTGTAAGTGGGGCAGCTCAACCTGGAAAGGGTTGTATCAAGCAAGTTGATATATGAAGGAAAGAAGGGAGAAAGGGAAGTGAGAAAGGAAGGAATGAAGGTGGAAGGAAAGAAAGAAGGAAGGAAGGAGAAAGAAAGAAAAAAGAAAAAGAAGAAAAAGAAAAAAGAAAAAGAAAAAGAAAAAGAAGAAGAAAAAGAAGAAGAAAATGAAGAAGAAAAAGAAAAAAGAAAAAGAAAAAGAAAAAGAAAAAGAAAAAAGAAAAAAGAAAAAAGGAAAAGAAAAAGAAAAAGAAAAAGAAAAAGAAAAAGAAAAAGAAAAAGAAAAAGAAAAAGAAAAAAAGAGAAAAAGGAAAAGGAAAAGGAAAAAAGCAAGTATGCATTGCTGATGACAGCTGCACAAACGTGCTTTATTCTGGCAGATCTCTCAATTAAAATCAAGCCACCCTAATTTAAGGGGAAAATAAACATAGGCCTGATGTTATGTGCTTTGCTTTCAGAAGGAATCAGCCTGAGGAGAGGCAGCAGGGCCTTTAGCTCGGGACGGCTGGTTGTAATGGAGAGGCAGATCTCGCTGCATCAGCTGCCGCCCCCTGATGCCGAGATGAAGCCGAGCAGCGGTTTGCACCCCTGCAGCAGCGCGGGGGCCGGGGGCAGGAGAGCCCCCACCCTGCAGTGGCTCTGAGGATGAGGGGAAGAGGCTGGTCTCAGATAGGTCTGTACCCCAGAAAACGGGAGCAGAAAGTTCAGTGCAGTGACTCACTGCTCCTTGTTGACTGGGCCCGTATCAGCCAGGGGCCACAAGGGAGAGCTTGGGCAGTCTCTGCTCTGACACTTTCCCTTACAGTGTAGAATTAGGAAGTTCAAAACACAACCATATTTTCTCATGTCTTCCTTCTCCCACATTTTTAATTAAAAATGAGGGCGCTTTCTTTGCACATAGCTATTCTAAAACTACTGGTGAACAACATGAGGAGCTGCTTTTTGAGCAAGCAAGGTAGGAGTGCCATTCACACGGAATCCACGTGGTTACCGCAGTGCTCTGGCTCTACTGCAGTGCTCTGGCTCTACTGCAGTGCTCCTGCACTCTCCAGGATGGGAAAGATGAGTGCTCCAGTAACAGCTTGATGGCTACATCCCTACCTGGGAATAGCAAAGCTTTCTTAAAAGCCTCCATTCATCCTTCTGCTGTTGTCTTTTTTCCTCTTCTCACTGTACTCATGGTGAAATAAAGGATCACCATCCGCCTTTGGATAAGAAAATAGCTGAAATCAAATGAGTTTTCTCACAGATGAGTTCCCACTGTGTCTCCCATGCTTGTCCCATGAAACTATTCATGGAACAGTAGACACCCTCTGTGCCACTTAGGGACCACGTAACACGGCATAGGCAAACCTCTGTGATTAATCCCGGGGCTCTTGCAGATCTCCACAAGCCAGGTACAGCCCTTAGCCTGCACAGTGGGAACTGCTACTGTGTTATGATGGAAGAAACCGAAAACCAGCAGCACAGGGATGCAAAGGTCCAAGGGTCTGGGGAACCATAAAAGGGTCACTTGCCCAGGCTGGACATCTAAAATGCCCATTTGCTGCACAGAAGGAATCTACCTGAAGTTTCAGGGGAGAGAAAAAGAAAGAATTTAAAGAGTGTAGCAACAGGAAAAACGTGCAAACTCTTCAGCATAAGCTATCATGGATTTGGCTCTGGATTTCAGAGGTTCAAGAGATCAAAGCAGTAGCAACCAGAAGGGCAAACCAGAGACAGCACACAGATAAAAGAAGAGATGAAAGCCAAAGAAAGCATGGACAGGAGGCTAACATTGGTAAATGAGGAACTGCGGTTAGATTAAACTGGTAGTGCTTGATGTGTTGTCTAGTCCCTTTTTTGGCCCCATTGGTTTCTGCAGAATTGAAGCTTTGGGGGTTAGGGAGAGGAGGGGGAGGAAAAACGGTATTTCCATTTTTTTGTCCTTGCCAAGAAAAGCTTCTGTGTGTGAGTCATCTCTGTGCTGCCTGTGGAAGGCTGCAAGGAGCCAGGACAGAAAGGATCCTCCTGGGGGTAAAACACTGCTCAGGGGGACAGTGGACCCAGATTCAGCTGTGTTGCAGGCTCCCTAGATGTCACCCTGGTGGGACCTACTCTTTGTCTTACATGGTTGTGCAGGGGGCCGAGCTGATGCACAGTGCTTCCTTACACCCCGAGATTGGGTGTGGATCTGGCCCTCAGGCAACAGAGGACTTTCGTAAGATGATGGGCTATCTCTGGGAATTTCCTGTATTTTAATATAAAGCGTTCCTATTGCCTGGCCTGAGAGGGTAACCCAAGCAGTTGCATTAGCAGAGCCCATCATAGCCACTTGGCAGAGGATCGGTTAATCAGTCAATGCATCAGGGAATGGGCAGATCCTCTCATTTCTGTAGCTTCTCAAAGCAAGCCCCTCTGGGTGAGCAGGTGGGATTGATCACTTCCCACAGCTGCTTTGTGTAAGCTGGAATTTGTATCTCTCTCTTCTCTGAAACAGCCCACCTGGGCCATCAGCTGGGAGGAGGAGGGAGAGGAAGGAAAAGAGGGAAAAGAAGAAGAAGGACAGGAACAACAACAAGAGCAAGGACATCTCAGAAGAGGGTGTGGAGCTGGAGTAGGAGTTGTGGTATGGCACAGTGAGATGTTCCTGTTGCAGGACTGACTGGGATGGAGGGAGGGACCTTCCTGAGCAGTGAGACCTGAAAATGAAAGGAGCAAGTGATAATAACAGGCTAATGCTCATTTCTGGGCCTGGTGCTGTGGGGAACTGCCACAGCCCAGCAGTGCGATGTGTTGTGGTTTGGTGTGGAGAGGGAGCAGGGACTGTTCCTGTACTCTCAGTTACTTTGCCCAGGATGCATTTGGGGACTGGCTGGGACCTGCATGAGCAGATCTGAGGTGGGATCGGGTTAGTAAATGAGATCTAAATGACCCTGTGGTTTGAGAGGTCGAGCTTGGGGTGGAGGGAGGAGAGATGTGGCCTGTGAATTGGTTGATTTCTTCTCCCCCCCCCTGCATGGAAGGATAAGCACTGTGTCCTACCCAGCCCCTTCTCTCTGTCCTAACGCATTCACCCCCTACTCGGGGTAAAAAGCAGGAAGGTGAAAAGCACCATCCCCACTCGGTGGTGAGGCCATGTCTGTGCCAAGGTCACCCAGTATTTGCAAGCTGCATTTGTAAAGCCAGAGAAACCCCAAATTTCCCTCCGTGCCGCTGTGGAGCGGCACCTCAGCGATCTCCAGCTGCCATCTGCTGGTAACTGCGCTGTGCCGGAGCCGGACAGCCAACGCTCCACTGCTGGACCCCTTTCCCTAGCTGGTGCAGAGGCTGGGCGTCCCTGGGGACCAGGGACCTGCAGCAGGAACTGCCAGCTTCCCAGGCCAGTCGGGACAAAGCAGTGCACGAGAGATGGCAAAGAGCTACCTGAACTAAAGAGACCTTGTTTCAAGGTGTGTGTGGGTGAATCAATCCTGTTACAGCAGAGCACTGAAGGACAAGCAGGGCTTAAGCGCTGCAGTAAACTTGATGATTTATTGGAGACTAATTTTTTGCTGGAGAGATATTAAACCTGCCTTGGGGAGGCGGGGAAGAGGTGGGAAACAATCTGTTAAAACATGTTTCTGCTGTTTTCTGGTCACTTAGGCACAGAAAAGCAAGTTAGCAAAAAGTGAAGTGGTTATTGAGAGCTTGGGTATTTGCATAGTGGGGTTTTGGGTTTTTTGGGTTGGGTTTTTTTTTTTTTTTTTTTTTAATTGAAATCTGCAACTTCAGAGCTGTTCTGCTGCATATTTGCCAAAGAAGATATGTCAGATGGGTCCCAGGGCTATTGCATGAATACTAACTGTCACTCACAGCATGAACAGTAGGTTCACGGTGCTATTTGCATCTCCGGCTGGGCTGGAAACACCCTCTCCCTGCCCGCAGCCCTGCACTGCAGCTGCCCCTCTTATCTCAGATCTTGTCAGGTACGTCACGTAACACGGTGTCCAGGCACGGCCTGTTGCGTGACCTGCCAGCAGGCATCCGTCCTCTCTGCATACAGCCTAACACATCACCCCTTCTGCTTTGGGTTATGGTATAAAGCTAATAGGTGTGCAGATGTCCCAGACAGCGCCAGGCCCTGTGACGCCGTTCCTGCCTTCCCTGCATGCAGAACTCTTGTAGGTGGGAGGCGAAAAGCCACAGATACTGCCACAAGTCATCTGACTAATTTATTTTACCAGATTTGGAAGAGGGATGTCCTGGGGTGATTACAGGGAGGAGTTGGCAAGGGTTCATTGGTCCTTGTGAGCAGCACCCTTGTCCTTAGTCACTAGTGGATGCATTGGTTAACACCAACTAAACATGGTGGAGAACTAATAGTTTTGAATATATGAAGTCCTTACAAGCTTCATGAAAATAAATGATGGAGCAGAGGAGAAAGACCCTATCTGTCCCACCAGCAAAGGAAAAATTTAAGTGTGAGCTTTAACCCTCATTAGCCAGGAGAGAATCCACAGCGGTGGTGTACTCTGACTACCAGAATGGATGTGTGAGACCTCACACCTTCCTCTGGCACCAGAGCCTCCTGTCCTAGGATGTACATCCAAAGGAAAGCAGGTTTCATCAGTTTAATTGCTCACAGAAGAGCTTATTTCTTGAGATCCTCTTGGAGGCCCGCCCTTGGAGCTGCAGCTTGGAAAGCTGCATGTTGAAGAGCAGAGACTGTGCTAGGAGAGTGGGGGAGTGTAAGAGCAGGGCCTCAGCTGAGCACCAGCATTGGCAATTCTGTGGAACTGGTAAGGTTTATTTTTTTCCCTAAAGTCCCAGTTTCTGGAGTCATAGGACTGCAGTAAGCATCCCAAATTTCATGCAAATATGAGACTCACTGCTAGAACTCCTTGTGATGGAGAAAAGTATAAAGATTCACCCTCAGGGAACAGAAACCAGAAGGAACAAAAAAGATTCACTGCTAAAAAAGAAAAAAAATCCTCATGGTATCTAAGCCAATATCGTTCAATTTTGGCCCCCAACTCAAGAATTTTTAAGGCTTGGAGTTGACAGTAACAAAACTCCACTGATGCTTTGGCCAAGAATAAGGGCATTATTTCTTTTGCCCTGGCCAGTGTCCCAAACCGGATGATTCCCTTTCCATGTACTCAAAACCCTCACCTGGAAATCCAGCTCCGCATGGGGCTCTTTATCACGATTTGTCCTCAGCTTCTCCAGGGCATCACGAAACAGCAGCATCCTCCCACGCTAAGTCTCATCACACTGTGCAAGTTGATGGCAGTAGTTTATCAAGTCTGATGTATTCCTCAGGATACAAGCTGCTCGACTAAGGTATAGGAGTCATATAAGTTATTATTATTATCACGAGGAAGATTAGCATTGGAAGTGTTGCTGGAGAATGTCATAGTCCTTCTATCTCATTCTAGTTTTTTTTTTTGTAGGGCAGCTAGGTTTGAAAGTGGACCAAGGAGACTTTTTATTTTAGTTTTGTTTTAAGAAATCTCAGCCCTGGAGGGAGCTGTCATTTTGGGATGCTGATTAGCTTTTGCAAGTTGACAGGGAGCAAGGCGGCATTCTCTATAGCAATCCCAAGTTCTTTCGCCTAATCAAGCCAACACTGCAGTCTCTGTGTGGAGGATGTGTAACCCTATCTCATTGCCTGACAACTCCTTCAGTTCCAGACTTTGTTTCCTCAGTCCCCACAAACTGTAACAAACCATTAAGTCTGATTTTTATCACCCCCCTCCCCCTCTTTCATTCTTTTAGCAACCATTTTGGCTCAGCCTTCCTTGCTGGTTTTTTTCCTTAGGATTAGTAACTGTGAAGACTGTACTCACTTCATATATATCCTTCATCCTTAGAGCTTTTCAACATCTATTTTATCGACTAGTCAAAGGAAATGCTGCATCCTGCAAAAATTCTCCTTTCTACAAAAAAAAAGTTGTATCTTATCTGTCCAGTTTGCTTTGAAAAGTGTTCCAACTAGAAATGGATCGACAGGCTTTGTAGAAAGCTCTTGCTGAAGCTAAAAAGAGGGTCTTGCAGCTGTAGGGTTTGACTCAAAAGACATGGATTTCATTTCCAGTTCCATGAGAGTCTGTTACACAGTGACTACAGGGAAGTGACAATGAAATATAATTGTCTTTCATTGAGCCTGGATGTGAAAAGAAATTAGGTGTGTTCATAGACCACTCATTGGAGCAAGAGGAGCTGCTGCCCCAGACTTTCAAGACTGCATTCAAGGGAGGGTCAGCAGAGAAATCATGCTGGCAGAGACGTTTTTCCTGGCGCCCTGATGCAGACATGGGGAACAGACACTGCGTGAGGGAGCTGCATATGAGGGAGGGAAAGAAGGAGCACAGAAGGTCATGGGGAAGACCTTGTAACTTTAATAAAAGCCCTGCAGAGCTCTGGGACAAAGTGCCAGCTGGGAAGAAACCCTTCCTTGATTCCTTCTGTTGGACTTCAGTATTTCTAAACAAACAGGTTTGTACCAAACTTGACCTCCTGGTGAGAACAACTGCCAAACCCCCAAACATTGACTAATCTGTCAAAAGGGAGAATGTCCTTATTACTGCCTCCTAACTCTAAAATGAAGGACCTACTTCTTCTTTGCCATTTTTTCCCTGACATGAAGAAGAAGGATTTTCTCAATAGTCACCAGGTGGAGATGGATCAAAGCTGCCAACACCTGTCTGAATCTGCAGTTCCAAAACATCCAGGCTGTTGACATCTGTGGTTTTGTCATGGAGCCTTTTCTTTTGAAATGGGCCATACGGTGAAAATTTAAATGCACTGGATCACTTCTTAGTGTGTGTAGGGAGTGCTGTTTTTTTTTTTTACAGAGCACATATCAAAATTATTCAGCAAAAGACTATTTTCTTCCCCACTGTGTGATCTGTAAAAGGGTTGTGCAAGGTCATACCGGGAAACAGAGATGGGTATGAGCCCACCCCCTTCCCCTGCCCCACAGGAGCTTTCCAGGTGATAGTGCACCACATCCAGTTTTACCAGTCTTGGTCTAAGTTCCTCCTGATTCTCAGACAATGGATTGCAGGAGAACATCAAAGGAAACTGGTTGTTCCTGTAGTATCTACCAAACATACCCTTTGCAGGGGCTGTGAAGCACTACCTTACCTGCTTTGCTGTGGAGCATGACTGTCTCAGGCAGCATGACTCACCTCCTCCTGCCCTCTCCCTTGGCTGGCTGTCATCTGGAGAGGATGGAATGAGGTGGACATGTTCTTACTGCAACTCCTCCATCTCTTTTGCTTGTTGATTGATTATTATTGAATATTCATCTTGCTGGTGGTAGCTAATGGTCACAGCAGACAACAGCCTCATCGTGCAGCATCCCCGTGAACACAATTCATGGCTCAGATTGTAGGGCTTATGTGGTTTTCACTTCTTCCTTGGTGTTTCTCAGACCATCGTTTCATTGTACTCCAAACCTGAACCATCTTTCCAGAAAAGCAATACCCAGAGTCCTAATACAAACTACAAGTAGATCTCTTCATGTCTTAAATTCATTTAAAATGTTCTTATAACAGGGCTTTTACCCATACTTCTGCATGGAGTTGGTGAAGACATTATGTAATAGCTAAATCTTCATTAGTTATATCCGTTTGCTTTGTGCCTTCATGACAATGATGAAAGCTGTAAATAAGTATATTGTCCCATCTTAACAAGGATAGCGTATCCATCAATAAAGACACTCTGCTGAGATCTTTGCAAGGCTGTACAGGCAAGTAAATTAAAGGGAGAACAACATCCTTCATCTGAAGTGTCCTTGTTCTGTCACTTAATGTTTTACCCTTGCTAATATCTTTCGAAGTCTAGCTGTTAGTCAGAAAAGTCACTCAGTAAATGTGACATATTTTATTCAGCCTAAGTCTACTTGGTCCTAGAATGATTTTTCTAGGCAGTCGCAGCTGGAAGCGTGACTTGGAACTCCTCCTGTGGCTTCTTACCTTAGTTTCCCAGCAGGGCGCATGAGGATGGAAGGGGCAACCACAGGAGTCACGGCAGCTCAGCTGAATGGAGAGGTGCAAACCCTTGTTTGGGGTGGCAGATGAGTCATCTGGATAAAGGCAGATGGGATGAGACTCCACTCTCAGTAATGTTCACTTCAGCCTAGACTGACTGGTTGGTAACACCGTGCCTTGCCCAGGGTATCTCCTCTCAGCGACTGTCCCAATTAGGTGCAGCAAAAACTATATGCTAACTTGAAACTGCCCTGTCAAGGCAGTCTTGCCTTGACTATATGTCAAGGCTATCCTTAATCTACACACAGATGACAGGGTCATGGGTCTACAGTGCTCAGGCAGGAGCTACAGGTGATCTTCGGGATAGAGTGAGGAGGGGGTAAGCGGTGGTCAGTGCTGCTTACTGGGAGAGGTCCATGCTCGCAGCTCCCTGCTGGGGAAACCCCAAACAAAGCACATCCCATGTGAGCCCACCTGCCTCTGCACCAGCATTGCATGGCTGAGGCTGAGCAAACGCATCCTCTGCACGGCTCCACCCTGCCCCAGGAGCGGACAGGAGTAGTCTCCAGTGCATGGAGCTGTGAGCTTTCCCCCTGGTGTGATGGGTGCACAAAGGAGCCTGCCAAGGTGCTGAGGTTCCCACCGAAACCAGCACCTTCCCTGGCTCATCTGCACAGTGTTTATACCACTGCCTTCAGCACAGGTATCCCTGACTCACCCAAGGGTTAAAAAAAAATAAAAAATGCAAGGAGACTTGAAGTGATGGACTTGCTCCAGGTTTATGGGACAGTCCAGGAGTGAAAATCAGAGTGTGGCCTGCAGAGGGAAGAAAAGAGCTGTGGTAGCACTGCCGCAGCTTCCCGGGGGTCTGCTCCTCTTCCATGCCTGCTCCCCACTGCGCTGTTCCTCCGACGCGGGCTCTGAGCTGAATAGCTTGCCTTTAAACATTAAATACATTTAAAGCCCATTCATATCAAACCAAAATTAAGCTGCTGGATTTTATTCAAAAGTCATTCCCCCTGAGAAAGGGCTGAGAAGAAAATAATGGTTAGCTGAAAGCCTCACCCATCCAGCACGCAGAAAAAATCCCCCTCAGGAGGTAAGGTGAGAAGTCAGGCTTGGCTATCGCCTTGCCTCATTGCATTGTTATCTGTATATAAGCCAATTTCTCAATCCATTTAGAAATTCAGTAATTGTCATTGGAGCTATTTGCTGACGACTGTGAAGTAGCTTCATAATGAAGAGGAAGTCCATTTATTCGTTAACATTTGCGAAAATAATTACCTGTCACTTA
Organism: Aptenodytes patagonicus; assembly: GCF_965638725.1. Classification (NCBI taxonomy): domain Eukaryota; kingdom Metazoa; phylum Chordata; class Aves; order Sphenisciformes; family Spheniscidae; genus Aptenodytes; species Aptenodytes patagonicus. Next base: position 65,968,644 of record NC_134953.1, on the reverse strand, counting down.
ACCGAACATCCTTTGCCCCAGAAACACTTGTTCTTCAGCACTTCTTTTTTTTTTTTTTTTTTTGGGGGGGGGGTGGGGGGGTGGGCTGCACACTTTGAAATGCCACTTATAATTTCCAGTCCCTGAAGGGGACATTCTCAGCTGCTGTGACGTGAGTGAGGGAGCACACTCCACAAGAGGACACTAAACATGCTGTCACTTTTGCTGCAAGGAGAGGGGAGCATATTAATGGTGCTGCAGGAGGCCTCCAGCAGGCAGGTTGCAGCTCTGAGGTACTGCTTAAACTGTGCGCTTTTACAGGGCTGCTGCTCCTCTGCAGCCTGCCCTGCACCTCTGCCAGGCATCTCGACGGTGCTGGGGGAGGCCATGGCTGCAGGGCTCAGCGCCAATGGGCCCATCTCTGGCCAAGGAGATGAGGCACATGAGGTAGCCCCAGCCCCACTATCTGAGCTCCAGAGGCTGTCTTCTGCCCCTGGTTTGCTAGCCCTGCTCTCAGCCCTCACGAAGGCAAAAGAAAGACTGTATGAAGCCAGGCATGCACCAGGGAGTGAGTCCTGGAGGGAGGAGGAAAGGGTTTTGGGAGGTAGTGGAGGGAAGGTAGAGGTCTCAGGAGGCGAACATGAGGAGGATTGAGATCTGTATTCCTCAGCTCAGCCCTCTGTGCCCATTACCCCCATGAGTACACCCAAAACCTCCACCAGTGCCTGTTCGTGCTACGGGTGACACCCCACAACAGCTTTGTCCCCCATGCTCACTGGCTTACCCCTCCCCACCATGCCCAGCACTTCCTCTGCCACCACCACCGCTCCCACCAACACGGATAACATAAGCCAACCTGCCCCTTAGCTTTGGGGAAGCAAAATTCAGCTTTGCCTACAGGACCGAGAGGCTTTGAGGTGCAATGCCTGCTGGGGAAGATGGGTTTGCCGTAGCAGTTAATCAGAGCATCTGAGGTGCCTTGCCAGGTCCCCTGGAATAAGCGGGAGCAAACGAGCGTGCCTCCCCCAGAATCAGTAGAGATCTGCCTGCTTGCACCTGCTGGGCTTATGCTGCTGTAATATCTTTCACTGCAATGGCTGCTTGTTTGTTTGTCAGCTGTGTTGAATTTTTATTGTTCCCAGGGCAAGGAGTGCCACGTCTCCTGGGGGTGGATAGCTGCTGATGTTGACTTAAGAGTCCGTGGAGCAGGAGATAAGTGCTGCCCTGCTGCCGGGGCCCGGCGGAGCCCTGCACCTCGCACCGTGCTTCTTGCCTGGGGCTCCTGCTGTGGGGCTGGGAGCCAGGGTGAGCGTCACACAACACCGGCATGCGTCATCCCCTTGGCTGTGGGCAGGGACGGCGGCCACGTCCCAGGGGGAGTGCGGGAGGAGCACACCTCTGCAGCCGACCCCAGGGAGTGGGGAGCGGAGCAACTCGTGCCTGAACGGGACCAAGGGCACAAGGGCCACGAGACTGCTGAGCAGCGAAGAAGGGCACCGCCGCAAACACGCTCGAGGTATCATCCGCGTTTGAGGTGCAGCCGCTGCAAACCTACCCAATTACACCAGCAATGGGGTTGGCCACTACAGCTTGGGATGATCCAGTCAGTGTAATAACACTTGACAGGTCCTGCCACCGTAAGCCAACGTCATTCTATTGGATCCAACAGACTTGTGATAGCTCACAGCTGCTGGGAATGAATTATTAGATGAATTTACTTTTCAGGGGTGCAAGCTTTCAAGTGTTTGCAAGTGTTAATTGCTGCTGGTACAGCACCTTGGGTAAGTGGGGGGAAGGGCTGGGTTGGGCAAGTATTTTGGGTTGGGGTCCCCACAGGGAGCAGGATTCCTGGTTTGGGAAGACCAGAGATACTGGCTCTGTTTGCTTCTTGGGCAGGTATTTGATGCGTTTCAAGATTAGGCGACTGTCTTTTTGCTTTCGGTTGATGCGGTGTTAAGAGGGAAACGTGTGTGGGTGAGTGTAAATCAGCTCCGCGCAGGGAGAGCTGCCTGTTTACACCAGGGGATTTAGGCTTCCAGATATTTAATTTCTGGTAACTGTACTTCAGCTTGTTGGAACATTTCAGTCTTGAAAAGCCTCTTGTGGATAATGAAGCTACAGAGAGGCGCCACTCCCAGAGAGCCTGAGTGGGGAGCAGGGGTGGATGGGGGCCTTGCTTTGGCAGTGCAATTAATGAGCAAGCAGGTAGCCAGCACTTGCAAGAAAACGCTGGGAGAGAGGAGGATGAAACAAAATGAAAGAGAGGTTTTGTTGCCTCCCTTGAAACCAAGAACAAGCAAAGCTCACCTAAGTTTAAAATGTCCCACCTGATAAGTCATGGGGTGAGGGACCACGGATGGCGGAGGGTGGGAGAGTTAGGAGATGGTTCTGCTTTGAGGACCAGAGGACTGCCTGGAGAAGGCTTGTGCCCTGCAGCCAGGTCTGTAATGGCTCTGTAAACCTGGTAGGAGCCTTGGGCGACCCTCCCAAAGCTGTCCCAACAAAGGAGCAAAGGGGCGGTGTGGCCCACATCCTGTGCCCTGATTCAGAGGGTTGGTGGTGTCAAGGAGAGCTGGGCTGGTGCTGGAGGGTCCCTACCTTGTCTCCACACCAGGCTAGTGCCCTCAGCTGAGGTGTCCTGTCCCCCATTAGCAGGTATGTGACAGCTGCAGACAGAGGTAATGGAGGGACCTTTGCATCCGTGTCGGAGCTTGAGTCCTGTAGGCTGGTACCACAGTCAGGACCACCCTGTGTGTGTCCCATGTGTTCTCCTCTTTCTTTTAACATCCAGTTAGAGCCCGTTATGATTTTTTTTCTGACAGGCCCCAGGGTAAGCCCTGCTGAGCCTGCCAGGGTGGCAGCCCCAAACCAAACCTCTCCCAAGGATATCAGTTGTAGCCCCTGCCTTTGCCTGCTAGCCCAACCCACTGCCCTGTCTTCTCCTACAGCAGCATCCCCTCCATGGGAGCACTCAGGAAACATCTTCAGCATACTTGTGATTTCCCTGGTGCTACTGCAGGTGGAGAAAGTGAGGCAGGGAACTGACACTGTCTTGGAGGGGCATTCACAGCACTGTGGACACTCAGCAGAAAGGAGAAAAGTACCTCTTTCTCAGTCAGTGGAGAGAGAGGAGAGATATCATCTCCAGAGGGCGACCTGGGCCAGCCATGGTCTGGAGATGTTTGTATTTATAAACTAAGGAGGAAATGGATGCCACAAGCCCCCATGGCTTTGAGGGTGGTGTCAGGAGCCAAAATCTGTGGGAGGCGAATATCTTTTAGCATCATTAGGAACCACACTGAGAAGCCAGGTCTGTGCCCATCTGCCTGTTTCAGGCTCTTGGGTTATGACCGTCAACGGAAGCACCTGCAGGGACCATCCTGGACTCCTCCCAGCACCTCTGAGCAGGGTCCTGGTGCAGAGGGAGGTGGAGGCACAGGTCCTGCCTGGCCCCAGCATTAAAAGGTGGAGAAGGGTGAGATATTCCACACAGCTGAGAAATGACTCTGCTGCACCAAGCAGCTGGAGGGATGGGGAGGAGGACCTGTGGTTTGCAGTTTGCTGCTGTGGTAGGGGACAGCCCCCTCCTACCTGCCCATGCCTCAAGACAGCTGCTGCTCCTGCTGCCACTGCAGCTTTCCTGACTCACATAGGTGACCTGGCATTGGCTCTGCTTGTCACACAAACAGCTTAACTCCTTCACTGCTGGCCACTTGCACACTGGAGAGCCTGCCAAGAAAACTCAGCTATCTCCTCCCTGCACTTCCTCCTGTTGCTATCTGCAAAGTGAATGTACAGCATAACATGTGCTCCCTGTCTGCTGATCATCCACCGGGGCTGTGGGTCTCTCTGCAGCACGGAGTATCCCTGAGCTGCAGCACAGGATGGGGAAGGAGGCAGCACAGGGCTGGACCGAGTAAGGAAAGGGGCACCAGTGCCCTTGCCTGCGTCTGGTCCTGCCCCTGGGGGGTGGGTGCAGGTGCTGCACCCATCCTGCACAGATTGGTATCCTTACCACCCGCACCAGGACGAAAGACCAGCTGCCATCTATGGCAGCTCCTCTTAGGAGGAACTTTCCTCTCCAGGACACTGCGGAGAAAGTGATGTGAAAGAGGGGTGGAGGACAAGACAATGTGACATTTATCCATTTGCCATCCCAGTGGCTGTCACCAATGGGTAAACGGGTAGGAGGGGGGACCGCTGGTAAAAGGGTGCAGGAACACCTGGAGGGTTGCTTACACCACGGAGCTATGGGGAGGTCCTCAATGATGAACCATGGAGCCAAAGCTCCTGCTGGAGAACATTAGCCACAGTCCTGCCTGGCTCCCACTCCCCACTCACACCTTCTCTACCCTGTTAATTATTACAAGGGAAGCAATGAAGGCCAACGTGCACCAAAGTCCAGTGTGAGAGAGAAAATCAGCAGTTCGCTTGCAGCCATGAGCCAGCCGACCCCAGCCGCCACGGAGCTGCCCACGCTTCCGGGGGACACAACAGTGGCCTTTGGGGTGGCAGACATCATCGTTGTGGTTTTTTACTTCGCCTTTGTCCTCGTCGTCGGGATATGGGTGAGTCCCCAAGGTGACTGGGTTTAGGTCTGCCTGAGGTGGAGAGCCTTTGATCCTCTCTGGACCCCTCCTGGGTACAAAAGTGTTTGCCTGCAAAGGGCATCCTCTGCACACACCGTTATCCCATGGCCTGTTGAGCAGGTTTGTGGGGTGACAGTGACCTTCCTGTGAGCAGTCACCCCTACTCCCACATGGGGACAACCAAGGGGTCATTCCCTGGAGGTTGTTCTCGGGATGATGTCTACCTCCCATGCTGCAAAGTAGTCTCACACCGGGGTGTGGGCAGGCAGGGGGCAAGGGTAAGAGAAAAGCTGGGGCTGAGGTGGAGAAGACTGAAATGGGACTTTAAAAAGCTTTGGAAAGATTGTTAGTAATTATTTGCTTTGTGAAGGCCTGTTTCATAGAGACCTACAATCTTCTGGTTGGCTGAAGTGTTTTTTCTCACTCCCAATGGGTACATTCAAGAAGGAGTCATTAAATAGGTACAAGCAGCTTCTTTCCAAAGCTGGACTACCAGAAACCTGCACAAAGAGAGACAGAAGCAGAGTGAAGCCTGGCATACTTAACAAGTACACAAAAAATTTTTTGGAGCTGATGCTTAGACCAGGCATTCAGGCTTCTCCTGGCTTGGTGGCAGTGCTGCTCACCAGTCTGGGTGCTGCCATGTGCATAGGCATTTTGCAGCAAATCATTTTATTATGGTGCCCGACTGCAAGTTCCTGGTTGCTGCAAACAGCAAGCACAGTCAGCCTCAGTCACATCGGAGGGGCTTGCTGGCCTATGGACATCTTATTGCTCTTGAAATCCCTGCAGTTCTCATGCAGTTCCCAGATGGGGTTGCGTGATGTGGCCATACAAGCATGGGGCTGCTGGAGACCCTGAGTCCACAGCAGTGGGAAGAAGCAAGGCAGCAGGAGCTGCAGCAGGGCATTGCTACCCATCCTGGAGTGCACCTGCATGTCATGCCCAAAAGCAGTCCTTGATGGCATCCCATGGGATACAAGGTTGTCCTCTTCTCACCCCTGTGCCATGTTCTCCCTTATTTGGCTCTGAAGGCATTTGCTAGGGGTGCTGGACAGTGAAGAGGGAAATGCTTCCTCTTAATGCATACCATCATCAGAAGGTGGGCAGCCTTTCTTGGAAACATGTATCTTCACATGGCTGAGAGCAGCCAAACCCCTAGATTTCTCAAAATTAGATGCCTTCACAGGGGCCCTGCTTCACCCTGCATCAGAGCCATGCACTACCTGTATGTGCTGCTCTGAGTAGGGTGAGCCAGTTGACTGCAGTGACACCCAAGGGAGTAGGACTAGGGTGGTGCAAGAGGTTGCTGACAGGATGTTTCAAGGCTACTGGGATGGGCACTGAGTCTGACTTGAGAGTGGGTGAATGGAGGAAAACACTTTTTTTTTTCCCCCTGTGCTTCCAGTCATCAATACGAGCAAGCCGGGGGACCATTGGAGGCTATTTCCTAGCTGGACGATCCATGACTTGGTGGCCTGTGAGTGAAATGCATCCCTCTGTTTCTCATGGTTCGAAAGCAATTCCAGATGTAAGGAGAGCAGGTCTAGTGAGGGGACCCAGTCCATACATGTTTTGACTGTAGCCTTGAGATGAAGAGGATCCACCAGGAATCATGCCATGCAGCTTTGCTAATGGGCTACAGCGTGGAGCTGCTGGGCCAAAAGGATAGTTCAGCATCTTCAGGTTTTTTCAACTCTTAATTGCTCTGCTGAAGTCAGCAATAACAATGTTCATATTGATGGAAGTGAGGGAGTGCTGACTGCCTAGCTGGGTTTGAAACTCTTTGTCCCCAGCTCACCAAAGATACTGTTGTCCCCAAGCCAAAAGAGCATTAGGTAATCTAGGAATGTTCTATCCAGTAAAAAAGCATTTAGAGACTGAAGAAAAAATAATCCCAAAGCCCAGGACTTTCTGAGCCCTTGCTATTTAGAGTAAAGTTGAGATTATTGACTAACGATGTAAAGGATATAAACTTCAAACCACCGAAGTATAAATCTTCACTATGAAGAAAAAAAAAATCTATTGAAGGCGCCTTTTCTTGGGAGTGAAAGGTACATATAAAGATAATTTAAAGTTTGAAAGGAATAAAAACGCCACAGGAATAAAGATCCTTCTCAGCCAATGCCAGACTCTAGCACCATATATCTCTCCAGTGAGTCGTGGGTAATGGAATGCACTTCTCAACCAAAACACTGTATTTTTTTTTTTCCTTTGGGTGTACATTGCCCATAAATTCACTAGGCTAGATTTTCAACCTCTTCCATGAGAGACACATACACCTTTCTAAAATCTGTTATTTCTTAAATGTTCTTTACACTTCTGTCTCAGCCAAGACATTTAATGGAAAAGCTTAGCTTGATGGTTTTCTCTAATTAGGAGGGGAAAAATTAAAAGATACTAAAATGGAACATTTTTCCCCCGATATTGTTCTTTTTTTCTTTTTTTTTTCTTTTTTCCTTTTTTAAAAAAAAAACAAACAAACCCAAAAACATTCTCATTGCTTTTGGCTCCAACCACAGGTGGCTGCAGAGTCTGTTGGGTACAGGTTGGCTCTTGGCTCTCCTGACTTACCATTCTAGGTTCAAAGCAACCTCTAATGCTGTTCACTTTTCAATTTTGTTTGTCAGAGAGCTGATTCAACCTCTGCAGCACTCCTGCAGGCTCAGCTCCTCCTGGCCTTCACCTGAGTACATGACTGGCTTACATGTATTTTACTTTTTTTTTTTACAGGGGTGAAAGATTTCTGCTGTGTGTTAGGCAGCCTCAACTAAACCCTGATATTACATTGCTGCTCCTGTGCAATATATCTTCTGTATTTCTGTGACTGATATAGATATCAGAAAAACTGTTTACATCTTTTGAGAGCACCAGTCCCCACCTCAGTTGCAAATTCATATTGCAGCAGCCAGCTCTCTAACAGTTTTCTTAGACAGACAAGAAGGCAGAGCTGATGGCAGGAATCAGTGTGGGTGTTGATGCCATATTAATGTTTTACCTTGCTCAAAGGTGAGAAGCAGATCAAATTCCATCGTTCTTTATTTCACATTTAGCAGTACTAAGGAGAGAAAAGCTCCTTGTAGGCAATGTGGCTAAAAGCAAACTTTCTCTGGAGACAAAAGGGCTACGCTTGTCCTTTGGGTAACTTCTCATTTGACCCTGACAGAGATTTGGCGTTGGCATACAGAAAGAAGGTGAGGCTTTATGCCAAATAAAAGTAGTACTTAAGTCAGATGGTCTTTACCCTGTTTAAAGCACCTTGTAGCTTGCATTCTTCCAATTAGGGTGTCAACGAGCCGTGGTAGGGACAGCCTACCATGCCTACAGCCTACAGTTAAAGTTAACCTGAGGCATTAGTATTTTCCAGCCTACTGCAGAGTTGAATATCTTTGAACCTATGTGTAGACATTAAACACAAAAGGCCTGCATGTTTCTAACATCGTCCCTGCTATGGTTCAGGAATCTCCTCCCTTAGAAGGAGCTCCAAGAGCGCACTCCTGTCACCCTAGCTGTGTAAACCACCACATACATGTTCAGTGCGAGACTTAAAAGAGGCTGGGATGTCAGCAAGACATGGAGAGGTAGAGCAAGGGTCAGCAAGGTTGGAGAAGGCACATTGCTGGCTGAGTAACAAGGGAATGGAGAAAACCATCAAGTTTCATGGATGTTGAGGTATCTGTGGCCGCCACCAGGCTTCCCTCACCTCACTGTAGTCTCCATAACAAGCATGTATCTCAGGAGAACCATTGACAAAGTGAACCCCAATTCTGAGATTAGGCTTTGCATTGGAGTGGGGGCAGTGGCAGGGAGCAGGCACACCCACTTTAAGATACAAAACCATAGTTCTCTTTAAAAGGAAAACCCAGCTCTCCATTAGTACCCAGCTACCTACCTACAAGGAGTTGAGGCCCTGGGGAAAGACAGTGCCAGGGGGAAATGCTTGGGCTGATACCGAAGTTCCTCAAGGTGACTTTCTGGGTTTTGTGCCTGTGCCATGTGTTTCAGATTGGAGCATCCCTGATGTCAAGCAACGTGGGCAGTGGCTTATTCATTGGCCTGGCGGGCACTGGAGCAGCTGGGGGCCTTGCTGTTGGGGGCTTTGAGTGGAACGTAAGTCAGCTATGTTGTCAACTAAGATGTCACTGTTTACAAAGGGACTGGGGGTTTGTCTCCAAAATCAGATGCTAACAGTATTGGCAACTACAAGTTCTCAAGCCTCAGGAGAGAAGCCTCCAGACGTTCAGACAGCCTTAAAAACCTGAGATCTTTATTTTAGTTTAAGTGCAATCCTCTAAAATTATTAGTTCTTTGACCTTCCCAGAAGCACATGGCCATATTTTTAAGCTTTAGTCTGCACTCATCAAGATTAAAATAAAAGATAATGAATGCTGAAAAGGTACTTGGATAATCACAGGATTCTGGGTACAGGGAGTTTGAAAAAAAGCAGCACGTGCTCTTAAATTCAGTGTAAAGCCATGAGAATTGGCAGCACTGCATTCACCTGTTAGCTGCCAAACTGTGACATCTCTGGGGTGAACATCTGGGTGTGAAGGCAGGTCTCATTCTGCCCTATTGAAGTGGCCTGGAAAATTGCCACTGACACCACACAGAACATAAAAACCAGGCCCTTTGTTTGTGATGCTAATGAAATTTCTCAGCTGCACTGATGAGGAGAGAGATTAGTGCCAGCCTCATAATAAACATCACTCACCTAACTCTAAATCTCGTCTATATCAGCAGAGACTGTTAATAGTGCCGGATACTTGCCAAGTACAGGCAAGGCCCACCAAAAGCTCTTTCCTGGGATATCTATTCACTGCACTGTTTTTTTTCTAAACCATTAAGATCACCTTTAAGTCCATCGTGAAGAAACCAGAGCCTGTGTTCAGCCTGGTGCATGTCGGACATACCAATATTGCTGTATTTTAAGTAAATCTATTCAAGTCATTTTAGAAGCCCATGAAGACAAGATTGTATGTCAGGGCAAATCTAACTTCATGAGTTTAGATTAATTTCTTTCAGATTGGAAAGGGACCTTAGATATGCCATTATTCTCTCCCTTTGTCATGGGACATCACTCAGCTGCAGGGATCATATGAGCATCTTTTACCTAAGTCAGTCTCTGCTACTGCAGGAGCCACAGCTGTTCTCCTCAATCACTCACAATCTCTGCTTACAGGGATCAGTTTCATTTCTGATAACTTAAATAACTAACTGATCAAAGTAAAATCTGTACTAATGTAAGGTACTTGGATGAAAGGTAATGGCCTGAGACAGCCAGGAGGTGAGGTTTGACAATCCAATGGCTTTTATTTATGTTCAAGATCTCCTGTTTGGGCTTTTGCTGGGTTTCAGAGAAGAAATACATGATGGGAGATGCCTTTACACTTTCCAAAAGACCCTTCACCTGTGGCAAAGCAACTGAACTGCCCCTTTATCTACCAGCGGCAGAAGCACATCTGCGTCAGCCTGCAAGGAAAACATTGCGGCAGGGTCTTGCTGTTGCTTATTTTTATGCTCCGCAGGGACAGTCTGCTGCCTCAGCCTCATCACTTGCTAATCAAGCAACAAACAGATGCTCCCATCCTTGTGTGAATCACTTAACTCTTCACTGCCACAGCATCAGTGATTTCAAAGGCCACCAAATACAACACCATCTTGCAGAGATCCAGAGGAACAGAATATACCATCTTGCCCAAAAGACCAGGAGATGGAACAGGATATGCCACCCATGACAGAGAGGCACAGGGCTTAGGAGGATAACTTCAAAAGCTTCTAATTATATTGTAATAATTCCTCCATTTGTCATCTCATCTTCTGAGCAGGGAGAAAAAGTCAGACTGCTTCCCAAATATATTGCATGGCACTGTACCCTTCTGCTTTCTTAGGATGTCCACTGAAAGAGCAGAGGAGAAGGATGTTCCCACGTGTTGAATCATGTGCCTTTATTTTCTCTGTCTCCTTAACAGGCTACCTGGGCACTTCTGGCTCTCGGCTGGATCTTTGTGCCTGTTTACATCGCAGCAGGAGTGGTCACCATGCCTGAATACCTGCAGAAGAGATTTGGAGGGCAGAGGATACAAATCTACATGTCCATACTGTCCCTCATTCTCTATATATTCACCAAGATATCCGTATGTATCAAATTGAACACAACCCTTGTGTCTAGGGCAGGGGTAGGTCATCCTGGTACAATGCAGGGCTGCTCAGAGAGAACTCAGATGTCCTTGAAAGGACCGGCTCAGCTACCAGAAACAGTAGCGGTGTGTTGGTGTGCTGCTTTGCTCAAGTAAATACCTGCCTCTGTATTGCTCATGGAGACCTAGCCTAAGAGAGAAAGCCCTCATTAAACAGCAATGCACGGTGAGAACTTTACAGGGATATGACAGCTAATTACTAAACAGTATAAGTACCATAAGCTGTCTGCCTGCCTTTCCTCTTCTATCAGATCAAACCTTAGGCAATATAGACAGGGCAACTACAGTGTTACCCCATCTGAGGATCTGGCTGGCTGCATCTTGTAGATGTGAAATTCTCTTAAATGATCATAAATCTGCTGTTGTTCTTGCAGCTGAGTTTTCAGCATCAGGTATATTATGGTTATTCCTGTCTCTTTCTGTCACTTGTGTTGTATAAAAAGGGTATGGTGAAAGGGAGGTAGGTTCTGGCTTAAGACAAAACTCAGCATCTTACCTGGATTGTTTGTAGCATTGTACCCTGCTGGTAGACAAAAAGCAATGTAAGCTACTGGGTATTTCCCTTCATTTAAATGCCGTTAATAAAGAGGCAGAACTTACGCTCAGAGATTTGCTGAGAACTACCTGTGCCCTTGGAGGGAGAGGACTGTATTTCAGAGTCCATTACAGGGAGTGAAAATGTCCGTCCTTTGTCTCCAGCTGATTGTCCCATGGCCAGTACAAGTCAGTTTTCACTAGACCCTACTGAAGTATTTAGATGCCAAATTACCTTGGAAGACATTGACTGGAGATAAGGCACCCATGTGCCTTTTGCAGCTGGCTTCAGGGTCCTTCTCCCAGTTTTATTATGTCTCAGGTCCTGGGAGGTGCATTGACAGGAGTTCCAGGCTGGGAATGTGGGATAGATTTCCTCCTCTAATGGCCAGCTCTTGGTCATGTCACCCATTGCTGTCACCACTGCCTCCAGGAGATTTGCTCTGTGGGATTGAAGCATTGCCCAGGATGAGGTCTTGCAAAGAGGCATTTGAATCCTCTTTACCCATGAGGGGTAAATGGAGGATCTCTCCTGCAACAGCACCACAATGTGCACAGCTACACAGTCAATGTATGTGGCAAAAACAGACCAGTCTTTCAAAATGACCTTCAGCAGAGCAGTATTTGCCAATGTCTTTCAGAGCAGGACCCTTGCCTCAGTCATTGCTGTTTCATCTCAGTGGTTTCTCCTCTGTGCAGCTAATTCACGCGTGGCTGACGGATGTGGCTGCTGGAGTTTATGGGCATGACAGGTGCTTTCTATTAAGCAGTGCTATTGTTTGTAGAGAGCTCTTTTAGCGGCTGGCTGGACAGCAGGCAGTTGGTTACAAGAAGGATTTTTCTCCCTGTGCTTTTTGCCCAAACATAGATTAGCAACTAGGGCATTGCAGAGTCTTCCCTGCTCGGAAAGAAAAGCAGAGATCTCAATAAACAGTATTGTCAAAGGACTGATCCTGCATGGCTACAGAGGTGCCAGAAGACACAGTGGTTCCTGTGGTGTACTGACAGTGTTTGTCCTGTCTCAGGGTTGCACAGGTCAGGAGTTGCACTGGGTGCTTGCTTTTAAGGTGCTTATTTCAGGCACAGCAAATAGAAATCTTGCTGCAGCCCTTCTGTCTCCCTTGGCAAATGTCTTTACCTGTATCTCACCCCATACCAGATTTGCAGCTGTCCTTCAAATTGATTTCCCAACATACACATCTCCCATATCACCTTCTGCATTTGAATGATGTATAAGTCCTGTATAATTCCAGGTTTCACCCAGTTTCTGGTTTCACTCTCTCTGCTAGTAGATCCAAACAAAACAAAGCCGATGGGTGTTTCTGTATTTCTAGTGAGGTCCTCAGCAAGTATAACCTGTTTTTCTGGAGTCATTCTAGTATGCTGAACTGCATGAATAGAAAAGCAAGCTGTTGACCTTTTCAGCTAAATAAATCATGGCACAAGACATCAGTGATTCTTTAGGGGTCTTTCAAGCAGGAGTGTCTTGCGGCCACTAGGCCACAAAGATGTAGTCTTGGGAAGAACCTGGTCTCTGCTATTTGCCCTCCTTTCCCTCCTGTATCTGCCTGTGGATGCATTGGCTCCTGCTCCCCACAGATGTCTTCACAGTCAGCAAAAGGAGTAGTAGTTTCCACCAATACCTGTATGTGCCAGTGAGGATAACATGCCATGAAGGCTGCCTGCAAGATAGTCTTTTGGTTGCTTTGTAGTCCCTTGGTGTGGGATCTTGATTTTCATCCTCCTGCTGCCCCAGCTCCCAGATGCTGAGAGCTCTGACCTGGAGGAAAGATTTTCCTTACACCGAGAACAAGAAGGTTCACAGCCAACATCCCCATGCTCTCTCCTCCTCTTCCACTTCACCTTCGTGGTGTCCTCCCTCGTCAATGCTTTCAGCCGCAGAGGGCTGCAGGCTGCTTTATTAGATTTCACTTGCACGAAGCACTACTAATGCCAGACTGCCCTTGATATTTTTTATTCCAGACAGACATTTTTTCCGGAGCATTGTTCATCCAAATCTCTTTGGGCTGGAACCTCTACTTGTCCACTGTGGTCTTGCTAGCAGTGACTGCTGTCTACACCATAGCTGGTAAATAGCTGATTTTAAAAGAAACACTATGAGCTGGAGCCTAGGATATAAGTTTCCCCTTTCCTACACAGGGGAAAGTATTCAGGTCCTGGTCTGAGGGACAGATTCCCCCAGTTGCTGATAGTACCTGTCCTGTCACTCCCAGCTGTTGGAGACCTCTGGCTATTCCCCTCTCCCCTCCTGGCCCAAGGATAAACTGGTATGGGGGGAACATCACTGTTTTCTAGAGAATTTTCTAACACTACAGAAGGCTGCCGGCTCCCTCTGTGCAGATAGTTACCACTGCCTATATTTGCTCTTTTTTTTCTCTTTTTGCAACATTAGCATCTTTAGATATTAAGATGCTGAACTGGATCCAAGTCCTCTCATGAATGTGGACAAGCCCTTCAGGCCATTCCTCACAGAAGGGCTTGTGGCAGCTATAGGCTCCTGGGGACCAGCTCAGTGCCAGCTTCTCCCAGTGGGTCTGTCCTGAAATCACAGAGCTGGGCCCAAGGAAAACCTTTTTCCGGGTGAGGTATCTGTTTTGTTGTACATGGTGACGCACTCTGCCTGTTGTATCTGGTTCTCCTGACAGGTGGTTTAACAGCTGTGATATACACAGATGCGCTGCAGACCCTGATCATGGTGCTGGGAGCTTTGGTCCTCATGTTCATAGGTAAGGGGAACCTGCAGTGGCATCATACACTGGTTTAATGGTCCCAAGGTCATTAGACCTTAGCAGGGTACCTCACCCTTTCATGTATGGCGCAGAAATGAGTTTTAACCACTTACAGAAGTGGTGCCAGCACAACTCTCATTTGCCAAGTTGTCAGACTTGCTTCATCCTTTGCACTAACTGTGTGGAAGTGAGGTTCTGGATAACCACCTCGCTGGTTTGGGTTTGCCTGGGGTTGCCAAACAGCATGAAACACTGCATTCCCAGAGCCAAATTCAGCTCTCACTGTGCTCATGTAAATTCAGAGTAATTCTGCTCACTTTCCCTGTTGACTTTGGGAGTTACTGTGCATTCATCTGGGCGTAACTGAGCATTATAAAAAAATAAAAAAGCAACAAGGAACTGACCATCATTAGTCTTTGCTTTAAGCCTTCTTGGCAAACAGAAATATAGATATATCTTGTTTAATGTCATACCTTCCTGCTTCAGCTCTTAGAGGGCGTATGAGCAAAGACTAGATGCTGAGAACATTGTGGGCATTAGGATTGTGGAGGTTTTTCCTGCATTGATCCGCTTCCAGGATGCACTGTCAAAACCACAAGGACTCTGGGCAAAATCCAACTGACTCCTGTAGAAGTCTTGACTGCAAAAAGGGACGGTGGAATGAAAAGAAAGGAGATGAGAGGACGATAGGAGGAAAGAAAAGTAATCATGAGACTCAGATAAGGAAGTAACTTTGCAGGGAGCACCAGACCTTAAATCACTGGCATTTTTTTTTTCAGGATTTGAAAAAGTTGGCTGGTATGAAGGACTTCAGGAGAAATACAGCACAGCAATACCGAAGATCATAGTCCCAAACACGACCTGCCACCTCCCACGTGCGGACGCCTTTCATTTGTTCAGGGATCCAGTCACAGGAGACATTCCTTGGCCTGGCCTTATATTTGGCCTCTCTGTGCTGGCTCTTTGGTGCTGGTGCACTGACCAGGTAAAGAAAGTCTTTCCCTCTGCAGGCAAACCACCACACTATTATTTCAAGTCCACTCCTCAGTTTGTGGATCTGTGAGCTGAAACATGACAGTGTCTCACTGTGCAGGAGTTACTACCTTTTTACTGGTCTAGACCAGAATATCTCACTCCTTCCACCTTCTCGCAAGCTGCTAATTTTGCGCACTTCTTCGTGCAGAGAGAGCAGGTTATTTTCTTCTGTCTTTATCCCACTGTGGGCTGGTGAGTACCAGGGGTCTTCATGCAGTTAGCATGACAAGGATATGAAAATGTGGATCTGGAGCTGGCTCTGCAATCACCTTGGGTAGACCACCAGATAAGCCATTCATATTCCCGGAGGTCTCACGTTTCTTATTCCTTTCCAAGCTACAAACAAGGGAAACTATTTGTTTCTCAAGACACGGTGCTTTTGTGCTTTAAGATGGGATAATTATGAAAACCCACCACTGAACTTTTACCAAAACACCCACAGTCTGCTTCATTCCTTGTCTCTTGCTGCCGTACAGCTGCTGTCTCCAGTCCTCAAGGTAGCTTCATTTCAGTCAAGGGCGAAATGATTCCTGTAAAGGAAATTTCCACACTGCCCTCTCCTATAGCCTGTGCACTGAGCTCTGAGCAGTGGCAGCAGGCTGCAGTCAACCGAGATGGGAAAGTTGCCATTGGCATGCAAAACACCCTGGGATCCTGCCGGATGAAAGTCATCTATGAGAACAAGAGACAGAGAGAGGATGGATCCTGCTCTCTCTGTAGTGCTTCTGTTTTACTCTCTGCTCCCTTTCTGCACCGATTACAGGTGATAGTCCAGAGGTCTCTCTCTGCCAAGAACCTCTCCCATGCCAAAGGTGGATCGGTGCTGGGAGGATATCTGAAAATCTTCCCTATGTTTTTCATTGTCATGCCAGGAATGATCAGCAGAGCTCTTTACCCAGGTGAGCCTTTCCATGTTCCTTGCCACAGGGCTTTATACCTGCCATGACCACTAATCCCACACAGGTCCTCCAGCACTTTTACACCTCAGAAACTCTGCTGTCCTGCAGGCATGCTTGTATATACTCCTATTGTACACTGACGTTCCCATGCCCTTCCTCCACTTCCAGTGCTCCCACAGTGGCAGAAGTAACTGGGACTATCCATATGGGGCATATTTTACCATTGGGGGCATATAGCTCCATGCTGTGGACATGGCATGCATCTGTCTATCTGGAGGAAATCAGTGAGATGAAATACATGAAGGACTGAGGTTGTCTTCAGGTCCTGTGGATTACTTTCATTAGGTATTTGATGAGAGTTTTAGCAATCATCTGCCACACAGATTCATGCAATTCTTGGTGGATGATGCAAAACAGCCCTCCTTTGCGAAAGAGCAAGATTTCCCCTCATGTTGTCATCGCTGGTTTCTCCAGAGCATGGCACTTCCCAGGAAGAATACCCTGGTTAGGAGGACCACTCCTGGAGGAAGGTGTAAGTGTCCCAAGTGCCTCTCTCCCAGATTTCCTCAAATAAGAGTAACTCAGTCTGCAACACCCTTGGTAACCCAGCTGACAGGTTCATGGAAACAGTCCAGTTCCCACAAACGACAAATCATCAAGGATTTCAATTATGCAACATCCAGGAGAGTTATATCTGTACCCTGAACAGAATTGCAAAATGTCATCTCGAAGTTTCACCTTTATTTTATGATGTAAAATGTTCTTCAGCCCCACTCATTCTAGCTGTATTCCAGCTGCACCTCTGAATTTATACAAAACCACACAAGGCATCAAGACTTGTTCCCTTGAATTAAACGACCTATGGCTCAACAGGGTTTAGACTGACTTCTTGTCATTTTCCTGTCTCCTACAGATGAAGTGGGCTGCGTGGACCCGGACATCTGTAAAAGGGTCTGTGGGGCTGCGGTGGGTTGTTCCAACATTGCCTACCCCAAACTCGTGATAGAACTCATGCCTGATGGTGAGAAACCTTTACACTTGTGGAGGTGGGCTTGAGCCATGCTCTGCATGAGGGCATCAGACTGCCCTTATCCATCCTAAGGCCAAGGAAATCTTACTGCAGTTACCAGACATAGGGATGAAAAATCAGTGCTGAGAGGCCAAAGGTCTAGTCCTGATTTTCCTTCCCTTTTTTGCTCCCCCAGGGCTCCGGGGTTTGATGATTGCTGTGATGATGGCAGCCTTGATGAGTTCCCTCACCTCCATTTTCAACAGCAGCAGCACTCTCTTCGTTATAGACATCTGGCAGCGGATCCGCAGAAAGGCTTCAGAGCAGGAGCTGATGATTGTGGGCAGGTCCTTACATTTCTTTATGTCTCGTTGCCCTCATCATCTGTTTTGAGTGCAGCATTTACATCCTTCAGTCTGGACTCACTGAGAAAAATCTGGTGCCTAAAATATAGAACAGGAATGCAGGCTGGGAAAGAGCATTACATTTTCCAGCTTCGTCTCAGATAGACCTGGTCAAAGAGAAACACTCGGTGTACCACTGAGCTAGGTAGATCATTGCCTCTCTCTTCTCTAAACTTAACATAAATACTGCCTTAAATGTAACTTTTAGAAAAGCCAAAGGTGCTCTGGAGTCACTGTCACTGGAGGTCTTTAAGAACATGTTATTTTTGCATCAGACGAGTGATACATTGCAATTACTCCTTTTTTCAGGGAAAAGTGCAGAGGGCTGGGCCTCCTAGCTCTCTTTCTCTCTGCTAAGTTACAGTGCCCTTTGCGAGCAAGCTTTGGTACTGCATTATATCAGGGGCATATAAAGTTCTCCTGATAGCAGAACATAAGCTGCATTTTGCCTGTTTGTGGTGCTTTTCGTCTCCAGTCATGAGCATTACATTTCTAAACTTTATTGTGGTGTGGGTGAAGGCTGCAGGCAATCTCATACTCCACCACTGTAGAGTAGTAAGAGGGAAAGTACCTCTTGTTCAGCAATATGGAGAAACCTCTATAACATACAGTGCAAAGGTGAAGGAGGGTTATGGTATGCACCTGAGACCCCAGAAGCAATTTTAATAAGCAGCAAATTAAATGGAATTTGACAAAGGCATGAGGCTGAGCATGTTATCTGCTTGGAAAGGTGGCAGTAAGATTGCTGCTGCAAGCTTCCAGCTCCCTCTCTCTGTTGCATCAAAGAGCTAGTCTTCCGAAGAACGTATCACTCTCTAGGACACACCAGGTTGAAGGGCTTGCACTGATCCAGCTCATGGTGGGAGCCACCATGCCCTTGTGGATCTCCCATGCATGTTGACTGGCAAGTCCTAGCTCAGCTCGCTCTGAAATCTTTGAAGTTAGCTCTGGGAATTGGTTGAATTGACTTTCTAGAAGAGAAAAATTTTCTCTTTTCCTGTGTACACAGGGAAAGGTTCTTCTTGAGAGTGATCTGTGGATTTTTTTTCTTAGGAAAGTCTGAGAGCAATTGGAAGTGTGTTTTGCTGCAAAACTTCATTTTCAGGTGGACTCCACCACCTGCAGAGCTAATATAATTTTGTCCTCATCTTCCAGAGTCTTTATCCTCATCCTTGTAGTCATCAGTATTCTCTGGATCCCAATCATTCAATCGGCCAACAGCGGCAAGCTCTTTGACTACATTCAGTCCATAACCAGCTATCTAGCCCCACCAATCACAGCTCTCTTCATCTTGGCAATCTTCTGCAAGAGGATTAACGAGCCTGTAAGTGGAGGGTCAACAACCAATTGATATACATATTTAATTTTATAAGATAAATAAATAACTCTCCCCTCACTACCCAGCCTTTGAGACTCTTTAAACTTAAAGCCAGTCCAGCTAAAGTGTGACAATTAGACAGCCTTTCCCTGGCATTCATTAGTGGATCTTAGCCAAGTCTCTAGTGTACGTGTGTTTGCTTCCAAGAAGCCACTGCAAGTGGTACTTCTTGGCAGTCCCATTTGAAAGCACAAAAGGCAAAGTTGCTCCGCCCTTTAGGGATGATGTGTCAAAGTCTAGTTGGAGACATGTTGCTGGGAAGAGACTCTTGCATTGTCTGTGCTCTGACTGTTCCATGTTCAAGGGCAGAAAGAGAAAATGAGGATTTTTAACTGAAAACATCCTCCTTTGATGCATGTCATTGTGGGTTTCCATCAGGCATAAAATGTCTTGGTCTAAGAAAGAGCAGAAAAGAAAAGAAAAGAAAAGAAAAGAAAAGAAAAGAAAAGAAAAGAAAAGAAAAGAGAAAACTTTAACCAAAGCTAACATGCAGTGACCTTTTCTTTATGCTTGCCTTTTCTCAGGGTGCTTTCTGGGGCCTCATCGTTGGGCTAGCTGTTGGTCTTGTTCGGATGATCATTGAGTTTATTTATAGCGCACCGTCTTGTGGTGAGGAGGACAGAAGACCAGCTGTGCTAAAGGACTTGCACTACCTCTACTTTGCCCTCATCCTCTGTGTCCTCACTGTGATTGTCATTGTCCTTATTAGTCTCTGCACCCCACCGATCCCTGAAGAAAAGGTAAGTGACTTGCAGTGGCACCCTTTTCTCAGAGTCCCCGTTTGGTTTCCAAAAATCTCTGAAATCTGTCCTTTTCTTTTCCTCCCATGGTTAAGAAATGGTGTGTAATGCATACGCTGCAAAGAAGCCCTTGCTCCCCAGCTTTCTATTCCCCAGGTTGCATAGTGTTAATGCTTCCTGAGGCACTGAGTGCTTCAAATTGAGTGTGAGTTCCCATGCTGTGCCTAGAGTTGGGCAGACACCACAGCCCATCATAACTGGAATAGAAAGAAAAGAAGAAGGGGAAGGAGATGAAATCATATTACAGAGCACTGCTGAGGAGGAATTAAATATATCTAATTGTAGCATCTACCCTGTTTCAGCAGAGCCAGCATCAGTCTTGCAGGCAAACAAGATTAATATCTTTTGCAACATGGGCATTTAGGAAAATAACATTTTGTCCCAATATGATCTCAATTACGTTTAATAACTTTGAGTCAGGCACAACTTTCTTTTACTTAACACATTAAAATGGTGCAGAGTTGGGAGGCTTTATATAATAAAACCTTAAAGCAACTCTTCCCAGCCCCAAGTTTTAAAGCAGCTGTCAATATAAAAACCCTGCCATCTACCTCCAAACAAAGGTTTCTGGGTAGATTTAAAAGACCTACTTTTTTTCCTGTCTAACTACATGAGGAAATGAGGGTGATGCCATCATAACATTTTCTATCTGTTGCTTCCTCATAACTTGTAAAGCATTAACCGGTTCCATCAATGTTTGATTGAATGTTAGTGGTGTCAAAGATTCCCAGCTCCTAAAGATTACATGAAAGCAGGTGCTCAGATAGAGGAGAGGGGGAGAGAGGGAAACTGTCTTTGTGTCTGCTTTGAGATAAAGTCTCAGCTTTTATTAGCTATCAGAGGATCCACATGGGAGAGAGAAATACTGGCAAGGAGGCACCATTAGTTCTGCTGCTTACGTTGTTCACTACTGCTCAGAGGTGGCCAGATGGTTGCCAGCAATTAATTACTGTGGTTTAATGAGTTCCCACTCATCATCTGACCTGTGATAACTAAACAAGTGCAGTGCTCCCTGCCCACAGCAATAGCAAGATAAGATGCATTAACATAGCACTGGAAAACAGTGAACATCATACCAACAGTTCAGGAAATGAAGAAACTGGCCACAGCGCCTACAGGCTTTTCAGTCTGACCTTGGAGGTATAAAAACATTTAAAGCACGTTTTAATGGGGGGAGTTCAGGATGAAGACTTACTATAATAGCATCAGAGAAAAAGAGGTTATGATCATAAGAGGTTCCTTAGAGGAGAGTTTCAGTAGAAATAGGTGAGTTCATAGGTGCTGGACTTAAGGGACCTTATTTGACATATTCCTCAAAGAGCCAATGCTCAGAAAAAGTGGATTCAGACTGGAAGCGGTCCAGGGAGGAAAGCCAATGGGATGGTCAGGGAGGATAGGATTTTGTCTGAAAGAGCTGTGTGCAGTTATCCCAGAGGAACAAAGGACAAGGGGTGGTGGCTGGCCCCCCAGGTACCTCTGGAGAGCCAGGGAGGAAGGAGAGCTTGCTAAAGGGCAGTGCTGGCCATGAACAAACATAGGCTGGGCTTTTTGGGGGAAGTTTTCTAAAGAAGGATGTTCAGGATAACCTTTTGGTAGGCTAT
The DNA here is from genome assembly GCF_965638725.1 of Aptenodytes patagonicus. Classification (NCBI taxonomy): domain Eukaryota; kingdom Metazoa; phylum Chordata; class Aves; order Sphenisciformes; family Spheniscidae; genus Aptenodytes; species Aptenodytes patagonicus. Next base: position 65,947,469 of record NC_134953.1, on the reverse strand, counting down.
GGACCCCACATAGTGCTAAGCTCAGTGCTTGACCTCTGTGTAAGAGATTCTGTTGAAGAACATTAATAGGAATTAATGATATTGCTTGTGGCAGTGAGAGGCTGGACACAGAGATCCAGATCAATCGTCTGATGATAGTGATGACCATCCATGTCCCATGTGCCCCCCCACCCTCAGTATCTTCCCACTACAAGGAAAATGAGATGGGCTGCCAGACAATTTGTGCCAGTAAGTGGTAGCTAATTCTCTCTTCCCATAGCTTGGTAGGAATGGGAGAGTCTGCCCCTATTTGGTTTTAGTCTAATTTCCATTCAGTTTCTACTATTTATCCCCAGTTTCAACAGGAAAGGTCTGGCCTTGTTCCTCAGACAACAGCTGAAGTGAAGGTGTGGTTTTTAAGCTGAGGTAGGTACCAACTTTGCTGGGGTGCTGCTTGTCTGGCATGAATCTGAGTGGGCAGCATTAAAACCAACATTTTTCATTTTCCCTCAGTCAGACTCACCCCAATTTTTGCCCTAGACATGAGCGCAGGTGTAGGTTTGGACCATCACTCCTGGTGGCATTGTTTCTCACGGTGTCCTGCAAGCAGGGCTTGTCTCCTCATCTTAAGTTAGACGGTGGCTGTGCTGAGATGGCTCAAGGACAGAAGGGTTTTGGGAAGGAACGTCAAGAGGTAGAAATCAGGATGGATGCATCAGGCTCTAACCCTCTGGGTAGAAAATAGCACCTGAACTTTGTGTTTGGCTGTTAGCAACCTCGGGTTGCTGGGTTTTGGCATGCAAGCAGGCAAACCTGTAGTGAAAGCCTGTATGTCCCCATGCTAGAGGCTGAGAGGGGGAGGCTGGTAGCGGGTGTCCTGGCTGAAGATATGACCAAGATTCTCCCATTCCTACCAAGCATCAAGCTCTGGTGCTTCCCAGTCCCATCTGTTGGTCAATTCACTTTATAAGCCTCAGATATTTCCCCCATAAAAATTGCATGAGGCTAGTTGTGCTAGTCCTTATCTGTACAGCGCTTTGAGAAGCAATGATGAAAGACACCGTGTAAGAGCTAGGAATTATGCTATTTATTTTGTCAAGCAAAAGGAAAAGAAAAACAATCCACCAAAAGCTAAAGGAGATAGCTAAGGAAATATAGTGATAGATCATACTTCAGCAGATGTAAATCAGCATAGCTCCATTGCCTTCAGAGATCAGGAGCAGCTGTTGAGCACAGTTATGCCACTTTACACCAGCTGAGGATCTACACTGGACAACTTTAAATATTGAATCTCAATGCTTTTCAGATAGTAAATGGGCAAAAGGAGAAAAGAGATTTGTATCTGATGTTACAGTGGTACAGCTAATGTGCCTGGCTTTAAATGAATTACAACCCAAGAACTGCAAGCTGTAGCATTTTCTCCTGCTGTTTTGGACACTCTCCCATCCCTGTGGTGATCGATGCTATGCTGGAAAACAAGTATGCAAGGAATTTGTTTGGTATGCTCCAGAGTTCATATGTCTTCATTGTAGGTAGTCCATATTGTGTCACACTGTCCTTGAAAACCCTGCAAAAGAGCTTACAATTAAATTTGAGACTGTGAAGCTGAAACACAACTGTCAGGTGCCAGATGGCATTTTGGAACAGAAGGATTTATTCTAGTTTACAAACAACAAAAGAAAAACTTTCTGAGTTCTTGCAGACTCCATTGTCCAAGGAGAATGTGAGGGTGAAAAGGGAGAGGAACAGCCCACAAAGCACGAGTGCTACACGGTCAGGTCACCTCCCAGGGGTCAGGGCTCACCCAGACAGGCCGATAGATTGGCAGTTCCACTTGATGTGCTCTGGAGTCGGAGATGTTTTCCCTCTGTCCTGAGGTCTGGCTTCAGTGGCTCCTTTAGGTGCATGGCCTAAGAAGAGCACCAAGCCTACTCTGGCTGGCCTGAACGCACACCGTGCACTCCTGAGGTGCTGCAACTGAAGCTTCCACGGCATCATTTAGTGCCACTCACAGCAAAGCGTGCTCAGCTCCTGTGGGAACCAGGCACTCACAGAGATGCAAACTAAGGGGGGACACAGGGCTCCCCGAGCAGTGCCCACACAGGGCTGCCCGGGACCTGCCAAGTGGCTACCCCCCGCTCCCCTACCCTTGGGCATGGCAGCCTCAGGCAGCATTTTCAAGGTCCAAGTCAATCCTGCTAACGCAGCTCCCCCCGTCAGCAGTTCTACTTATTTATGTATTTGCTTGCTTTCTCCAGGCATGCAAAACACGTGCCATCATTTGCCTCCCCCATCCCCATCCCTTTGTGAATCTGTGCCAGGGAAGCATAGCCAGCCCCGTGGTGGCCTCCATGGCCACACAATGCTGCTACTCTGCCCCAGGACGTGTCCTCCTGGCGATGGCAAAGAGGAGAAAGGGGGACCTCAAGGAATTCAGCCAGCCAAAACCCACCGCAGGGGAGCTTGAAGCTGGAGCATGGGTGTGATGCTTCACCGAGGAGCCTGCTAGGGTGGTGGTTTGCTTTATTTGGCCATGGTCAAAGCACCAGCTCCTGGGTGGGTCAGTGGGATGATATGCGATGAGGTTACCTGTGTGTCTATTGGGACAGGTGTGTTACCTGTATTTCAATTGGGAATCACTCCTGTCTGGCAGAGTCTGAGCCCCAGGTAAACTCCAGCCCTTGCAGATTTTGCTGCAATATGAAGAGACAGTCATTCAGTGACACATGGGAAGAGGAGAGAAAAGAAAAAAAGTTTTGGAAATCCTTTAGTACCCTGAAACTTTGCTATGTTCCAGTGACATTTCCTAAGTGATTAAAAAAAAAAAAGAATCCTTGAGAAAGATGAGGATCATCAAATCAAAGCAATTTAGCACATCGTGACAAGAAAGATTAGCCCTGCCCAATGCTCATCTTGGTTGAAAATGATTTAAATAAAGCTATAAATCTTCTGGAAATTATGCAACATTTTGTGTCAGCTGGAAACTCCTGCCTAGATTTGTGTGTATAAAATTCAAAAATTAAACTCACGTTACTTTGTAAGTGACCCATTTGAGACGTTCATTTCCATATGGGCAGAGCAGGGAGGCAGCCGCTCGTCAGGCAAATATGTGACTTTGCCTGACCTGTCATCACCACTGCAGCTTCGCTGCCCCGGTCCCATCCTGCAGCTCCTCTGCAGGGCAGCCGATGGGCTGGAGCGGGAGGACAGCCCATGGACCTGGGCAGCTGCATTTGAGTGGGATTGATGAGCGTGGTCCTTGCTGCCTGGCTTGGCCAGAGCACGCAGAGGTTAGGAAGTGCCGATGCCATCAAGCTGCTCGGTGTGCCATGGTCAGCCAAAGAAGCAGCAGGCCTGGCTTAAATTCAAAGACCTGAGCCCCTGGGATGGTTAAACCACACCCCGCCCCCAGCTGCAAAAGGACCACTGTGAAGTTTGCAAGATTAATGCCTCCTGTGCACTCCTTGTATCCCAGGGAGAAGAAGACTTTCAGACTTGCCCTAGGATAAGAATTTTAGACCTCCTGCTTTTGTAAAGCAGAGCAGATTGCAGCCACAGCAGCCTGTCCAGGACTGATCATCTTTCATGGCTTTCGATGGTTCTTTCACTGAAAGACTGCAGAGAGAAGTAATGTCTTGTATTGGTCCAAGAGAGAAAACTGGAATTAAAAAAGAAAGAAAAAAAAGCCAAACCAACAAACAAACAAAAAAGAGAAAAGGCGTTTGGACAAGCAAGTCTTACAGTGTGTACCCAGAGCTAATTTTTTTTCTACTTGTAACTACACCTGTTGGTCTAATGTATGGTATAATCCTCCCTGCAAATTGTGACTTGATATTCCCGTCATGGTTCTGTCTGCCCACATAGTTACACTTCTTGAACACATACTTGCAGTCACAGAGCAGAGACACGATACTGCTACTTTTCCCACGAAGAGCCCTGAGATAAGCTCATTTGGAAGTGCAGGTTGCTGCTTTGATGTGAGCTTGTCCCAGCTGTGGGCTTTAATGTTCACATTGGGTTTTCTTTTCCTATAAAATGACAACTGAGACGAGACAGAAGATCCTCCAGTCCCTCCCCATGTCCCAGAGAAGGAGCTGCTCAAATACCAGTGTTCCCATGGCCATATGTCTGTGTCATGCCCCTGTGGCCATATAGCTGCATGCCAGCACCCAACTGATCTTTCTCTGCTGAGGGTACAATTGCTGTCTGTGATTGACTGTATCCAGAGAGGGTCAGCTTGGCTCCTTTTTTTTTCTTTTTTTCTTTTTTTTTTTTTTTAATTGACTTTATTACCCTTCCCTGTTGGAGGGCTGCCATTCTGGACACAGATCATCATTACTTCATGTCAATCAAGTGAGCCTAGCAATTAAGAAGCTGCTTCTTCAATGTCTGCTAAAAGGTTACTCCTGGTAGAAACGGGGATGGAACAGGTTAATTTAAAAAATACAAGGAAATAAACTAGATTAATTCACACTTTTTCTCAGCTTTTCAGCTCCAACTGGATGGTACCAGCCTTCTTTTCCAGGGTGTGGGCACCTGTGCAGAAGGGAGGTGAGAGAAAGTGGGGGAACAAATGTCGCCCCAGAACAGGTCTCTCAGTACCATCTTGGATCTGCCCCCTCAAAGAGGGAGATGACTGGCATGCCAGTTTGGGACTGACAGGCAATAATCGGTTCGTTCTCTGTCCCACTTTGCAGCTCGCTTGCCTGACGTGGTGGACAAGACACAGAAAAGCACCTGCCATTGGCCTGAAAAATTACAAGACTGAAGCAGCACAGATCAATCCAGCCAACGGAGAGAGCGACTTGGTTGAAAGTGCAGATTCGGGCGATAAGGAGGAGGCAGGTAGGGTAGCTGGCTGTGAACAAGCATGCTCATGTGGTGAGTGCACAGCCAAGATCTCATGCAAGTTCTTCTAAAGCTCATGAGAGGCCTTCACTGGAGTTGGGGCTTGTATTTACGGGTATACCAGTTATGAGGATGTGACAAATTAAAGTGTTACGGTTCTTGGTCCTCCCAAAATATCTTCGCTAGATAGACCTCCATGTCGCAAGTCTCTGATTGGCTCAGAAGAGCTGCCATTCCTGAAAAACAAAGAAAACTCTCCATTCAGTAAAATGTTTTTCCTCCTCCTCCTCCCTAGAACAAGTTGTTTACTCAGGCAAACTACCACAGTCACAGTGTTATTTTAGCACTTCAGGCCTGGACACTTAATGGTGTGCTGGACTCCTTAGATGGCAGTCAACGGCCACTTACGAACATCCCTTGGGAGGGTGGGGGTCTGTGCTGCTGGGACACTGTTCCTCACCTCATTGACACTGGGGCTTTGTGCCATGACACTGCATCTATTTGTCTGTCTCACCAAGATGCTCTTAGGAGCTCCATAGCACTACTGCACGCATAACCAAAGCAGCAGCTACTGCTAGCGCAGTGAAAGTCGCAGCAGGCTCTGTAATTTCAACTTTCAGCACATAAAAGTGGCATCCCTTCCTGTCCTCATCATTGCTAGGAGATAAAACCCTTGTGTATGTGCTAGAGATGCCTCCTTCTTACTCCTGTGTAAGCTCTGCTGGCCAAACTCACTCAGTGATGCTGTAACATACTGTATCAAAATAGTATCACGGCCTGAAGGGATCATGAGACACTGAGAGCAGATGTGTGCACTTTGTGGATGTCCTAGGATAAATCCACAAGCCTCAGTTTTCTCATTTACATTATGCCAATAGTATCTTTCATCTTCCCTTAGGATATAAGCCATCATTAAAACTCAGACCCAAATTGCTTAAATAGCTGTGTGTCCTACCAAGGGTATTTAATAAGAAGGAAGGCAAAGAGTCAAATGAACTTAAAGAGTTGTCAGGAGACAGAACAGTAGCAGGAGATGCTAAATAGGCAAGTTCTTTTCTGAGTGGACAGAGGTTTGTTCCGCAAATCCATTAAAAAATGCAGCTTTCTGGTTTTGAGCTTAACCTTCCAAGGTTATAGAGCAGAAAAACTCAGAAGAAAGGCACATACACAAGATTTCTTCACTCCTTCCTTTTGCTTGTCAGTCCAAAGGACACTGGTACCAAGTACAGCCAAGCTAAACAGAAGTGAGCAACTAAATAAATATTTTTTTTTCCCCCAATAGAGTAAGTTTGGGTTTAAGCTGAATGCAGCCATTCAGCATTACTTATTATTTCTTATCAATTCCTAGTTCACTTAACTAGCTCATTTTTTTATAAACAAATGTCTTGGTATTTTGGTAATTAGTAATGATGGGCAAGGAAATGCAAAACACAGCAGTTGACAGTTTAATGAGTTTTTTTTTTTCAGGTAACACCTTTTTCAAGGCCTTATGACATTCTGCATTTCAAAAAAAAGGTTATATTTGGAAAGAACAACCAGTGAAATACACACAGCACAGGGCTGACAATTAAAACACATACTTCACCCGGCATGTCACGTGTAATAAATAAGCCAGGAGATCTCTAAATGGACCATCATGCTGTCAGGAATTTGTGAAAGTGGATGGAAGCAGGGTCGGGGAGGAGGGGGAAGAGGTCTGTTAATTAACTAATGAACAATTGGCGTTGCAATCAACCAACTGTAATCAGGCTGTGCTGTACATGGTCAAGGCAGAGCTTTCTCTTTTTCCTTCCCTTCCCTTCCCTTCCCTCTCCCATCTCCCATTTCCCACCATCATCTTGCATCTCCCATCCAAGGTGCATCTCAAGCCCCACTCCAGATTGCTCAATGCACCTCCAAACTGGTGGAAGGAGGGAGGGAAAAGTCCCAGCTAGATGATAACACCCATTGTTTGGTCCATCTCTTGCCACAGCCAAGCCTCCTTGCTGGAAAATGCTGTACTTGTGGTTCTGTGGTCTGTCCACCGGCCCCACGCCCACCCTGTCCCAGGAGGAGAGAGCTGCCCTGAAGCAGAGACTCACCAGCATCGAGGAAAAGCCCCTGTGGAAGACTGTTTGCAATGTTAATGCTATTCTCCTGCTGACCATTAATGTCTTTCTGTGGGCATATTTCGGCTGAGGTGGGGTCAGGGAGCATGTGGCTTTGGTTTCCCTCCGGGGTCCTCATCTTCATGTCTAAGCCCGAGGCGTCGGGTGATAGAGACTCTGGTGATGGTCCCCGGAGGCACCGGCACGCCTTGGCACAGCCCTTCCCCAGAGGCACTGCTTGCTGGAAATGACTGCGGGGGCTCGGTTTCTCCATAAGATAAGGCGTGACCAAGACTCAAAACTGGTCACATCCAGGGTGCAGGGGACGTGTGGGACAGCATGTGGGTGAAGTCAGGAGACCTGGGGTCAATTTTAAAGGTGCAGAGCTAAGCCTAGCAAGGAGTGAAGCCTTTGGAAAGTCTGGTTGTGGCATGGCTGGGTCCTCGCTCCCCTCATGCACCAGCTTAGGGCTGACTTTGCACTGCTGCTTTTAGTGGAAGGACTTCTGATTTACACTGATGTGGGGAGGAGACTTAAGCACTACCTGCAGTTTTTTTATATGGCCAAAGTTCAGATGGGGTTAGTGTGGGACCACTGGATTAGCTCAGCAGCGACAACCCTGGCTCCCACAGCCACCCCAGGACCTGTGTTGGACCCCCCCAGTTGGCATTGGCAGTGGGGACAGGAGCTTCCCTGCCCTCCCTGAGCCCCCCCACCCTGCCCACTCTGCCCCGTGACAGTGGGTCTTGCAGCAGCCTGACCTTGTTTACTCATCGGGCCAATCCTGCCCCTTAACAGCATTACCAGCAATAAAGGTGCCTTAGTAACTAAGCCAATTTTGACTTTGGGTTATTGTGGTTATATATCCTGCACTGACGCACAAAGGTCTCCCTGGGCCCACAGTGACCTGGCTGTGGTAGGGAAAAGAAATATCCCTCCTTGGGCCAGGTCCAAGGCTGGACTTTGCCCTCCTTGGACAAGTCCAGGCCCCTCTGACCCACCTTGGTATCATCATGAAATGTGGCATGACCATAACCTTTTCAGCCACCTTCAGAGGAAGAGCTGGTAGTACCTATTAGTATCTTTGGTGGTTAGGATGCTCACCTGGAGAAGGCCTACAGAGATGTGACCCCTCCACTCCAGCATCCGAGGGGTACGTCCAAGCCACCAGGCATGGGCTGTGTGGGGAGACGAGGGCATGCGGTGAAGCACAATGGCATAAAGATGAAGAAAATGAGTCATGATCCAGCAAGGAGAGGAGAAACAAGGTTCTGTGCCCACCTGGCACAGGGAGCCCAGGTCACGGTTCCCCCCCGGCTCATCCTTAGTTTGGATGGAGGAGACTGAATCAGCCGTGCAGGATGGGGTCTGTGCTGTGCTCATGCAGGTCAATACAAGCATTTGCTTTTTCTAAGAGGAAAAAGTAGATTTTCTTTGAATAAGGGAGATCTCAGCCCCGTCAGTTGCCCGTCCATCCCCGCGGGAAGAGGCATATGATGCAGAGCTTGCCTTGCCTTTCCACTATTCAATTTCGAGCAGGTGGTGCCCAGATCAGAGGGTGCCTCAAAACATTTAGAGGAAATCAAGTTACCAGCTGTGATTAATAGCTGGTAAATGTCTAATAATAACAGACACATTTCTAATGCATTTAGAAATACCAGGGCTCTCACCTCCTCACCTAGAGCAGCGAGGTGCTGAGTGCTCCTGAGCCACAGAGCCCCTCAGCAGCACTTAGCTCAATGGCTTTATTGGCTTTTTTAGACCACACATCCGCTAAAGCCATGGGGAAAGCAACGCGGAGCAGGATGAGGAGTGCTGGGGCAGTTTTTTAAATGTTTGAGATTATTCTTTTCCCCTAAGAAAATTTCAGTTTTGCAGAGAATAGAAGTGAAATTTACTAAGCCTTTTTTTTTTTTTTTTTTAAATGACACAAATAGTTTTAATCTTTGGATATATGATGCTGACCTCTTCCCCTCCCCATCTCACCCCATGGACCCTGGAAGACGAGGTTTCCTTTAAAATGATGATGTCTATGTCAGTTAAACAAAGTAATGCGCTTTGAGAGATGTGACTGCATCCCTGAGCTTGGCCCACAGAAGGAATGGAGACATCCACACTGCCAGATGCAGCCAGCTGTGCACCCCACAGGAGAAATACATTTCATTGGTAAATTTATTTGACTTACTACTCCGCTTTGAACCACTAAAGCAAAACCAAAGAGAAAAAAAATCATTGGGGAGGGGGAGTCTGAAACGTTTTATTGAAATAAACCAAAGTCATCTCAAAACATCTTGACCTTTCCTTGTATTTTCTAGGAAAACACCATATTTACCTGAAACAAATTAAAACCAAACCAAACCATATTGTTCTTCCTGGCTGAAGATTGGGCGTTTGGGGGAGTTTCCTTTTCATGTTATTCCTCATTTCAGTCCCTCTGCTCCTTCCTTCTCATCTCCTACACCCATTCCCTCTGCCTACATCCATGTGCAGCTCTTCCCCTCTGCATCTCCCAGCCCCTCCTTCCCAGCCTTGATAATTTCCAGTTTATGCTACGTCTCCCCATGGGTCGCACTTGAACACACGGAGTTCCTCCAGCCCCAGCTCCCACCCGCCTCCTTGCAGCAAGCAGGACCCTGCTTGCCCCGGCAGCTCCCCATCAGCCTCACCCCTGCATGCCAAGGAGCTGTGGGGACAGGGATAAGGACTAGGACAGGGACAGGATGGAATGGGATGGGGTGGGATGGGATGATTCTCGGCTCCCTGCTGCTGCAGGGATGATGCTGTGGCAGAGAGCACTGCTGTGAGCGTGCAGGTCTTTGCACCTTCTCAGATATGGTCTGGGTGTTTTAAGAGGGAGACCCCAACAGAGGCTCTGCCAGTGGACTGATTATAAGCCCAAAAGAAAAATGCTCCTTTCCTAACAGGGATGATCAAGGCCGAAAAACCAAGGCCCGTGACAGCCACATGCAGCACCTGTGAAGAGCTTTATCTCCTAATGCATTGTGCATCCAGTGAAGCAGGGGTACTTTCTAAAGCTGTGTCAGTTGAAGACATACAAGTGCTTAAATGCCTGTGTCAGGCTCTGGAGGAACCTTTTTAGAGATACATGAGGTGGGACGAGCGCAGACCCTGACTGAAGGCATATGTCAAACACCAGGTGCTGCAGCTGCTGCAGCCCAAGCTGCTCTGCGCCAGGAGCAGCTTCTCCACCAGCATTGCTCAGCCCACACCACGAGGGCAGAGCTCCCATGGGAACAACAATTATCTGTGAATCCAGCCAGCCATAGCCCCAAAAGCAAGGAATGAGCAAATTCATGGGGTCCGGAAAAGGTTTTAGCAGTGACATGGGGAAATGCACATGGGAAGCCAGAGCCCAGGAGAACCGGGGCTTCAGCGATGACAGGGTCATCCAACGGGGGATGCGGCGGGCTGCAGCACGGCCTCAGCGTTGGGCTGCCTGTGAGCCTTTCCCGGGGAGTAGCTTGTCATCGCCCCAGGAGTGCTATACAGCCTTACTCCTCACAGCGCGTGATGAATTGCAATATCCTAACAAGAACGCATCGCTTTCAGAGCTGTAACCAATATACAAGTCCATTGGCAGCAGATGTTATTAATGATGCCAATACATATTTTCTTATTAATCTTCCATACTAGGCTTGTGTCTATCTGCAAATGATTATCATTCATTTTCCTGACAAATCTATCAAGATCATTTATTACTGTTTGGCAAAGGATCTTCTTTTAAACAAAGATTAATAACATTGCATTTTATCCGGCTGGCTGAGCCAAAGGAAATGAAATTAACAATGAACCCTACAAACATGTCATCACTTTAATTTACTGGAAAATATTTTAAAATGTTATTTAAAAGAATATACGCTATGGTGGGCACAGTTTATTACAAAGAAAAGAAATGAAACTGCATGCATTTTAGCAGGGTGGAGAGTAAGTTAGCAAACAGGGCACCGTGTTTTCTCTGGTTCCTCGCGCTCATTTTCTGGGACAAGGAGGGAACAGTGCACGCAGCCTTTTCAGTGTGCGCAGACGGGCACCTGCCCAGGTGAATCGTAGCTGGAAGTCACTGTTCCTGGGTTAAAGTGGATCCTACCCAGGATGACAAGCTTTCATCCCTGCAGGGAGTATTGCCCTCCCTGCATTCCTATAGAGGGAAACTTCACCAGGGTAAAGCTCGTGGAGATCTGAGGGAAAGGGGGGGACACATGGGCTGACAGAGTCCCAGCATCCCAGCCCCCTTCTGCGCTTTTGGTCCCTATGAGGAAAAGAAACAAACTCAGCAAATTTACATGGGTTAGTTTTCTTTCTTCGGCACTCTCTTCTTACTTTCCCTTCCCTTCGAGTAAAATAATAATAAATATGCACCAAAGAACACATCAGAACCCCCTCCTACTTCTACTGCGCATAGTAATGCAAAAACTTAATACCAACTTTGTGTTGTGGTTTAACCCCAGCCGGCAACTAAGCAGCTGAAACCAGGACACTTTGCCTTTGCATTGCTTTGTTCATACCCATCAACTTATCTTTTGAGCCCTGCTTAGGTGCAGGTATCCACTGCCATGTCTCCGCAGGACTTTCTGCACGTGCTGGCTCTGGGCTGTGACATCTCTGGCAACGGGAATCCCACCACTCCCCTCCCCAGCCTTGTGCCTGGAAGGTGTTCCCCCCCGCCCCAGTACTGCAGCTCACTTACCCGTTTCTCAGTGCCCAGTGCTTCCAATACCAGCAAATTACTCCTCTTCCTTGCCGGTGGGGAGAGGAATAGGTTGCTTAAAACAATTTTGAATTACGTAGTCAAGAAGCGTTTCTCCTACAGATAATAAAGTCAACTTCTTACCTTCAGTGGATTCATCTTATCTTACCCAGATACCAGGTTGGGAGCAACGTTTTAAACCCCAGACAAAAGAAAATAACTCTGTTAACCTCAAGCTGTAGCAGTTTCAAAATGCTGACATATCGGCAAGAGGATTTCCAAGTGTGCATTTTTGTATCTCTGCGGAGCAGCAAAAGCACACTCCCGAAATTGGCTGGTATTTAACCATACATTTTATAGCTACATAACAAAGTCTTCTGGATTTTTTTTAATTAAAAAGTCATCAATGTAGCATAGGTCTTCAAAAATTTATAACAAGTAAGAAAAGCCTGAACATACCCCAAAGCAGGGTTTGGCTTGTCTGCAGATTAAAAGGTAATGAGTTAATAAGAGAAGCAAGTTGGCCCTCTGTTTAAGCTGGAGATGTATCTCCAGTCACTTTGGGGACATTTTGTAGTTTCGTAAGTGGCAAGAGCTCAGGCTGCACACGTCCAGGCTGTGCATACTTAAGTAGGACCAGACTCCGAGCTTCTAAAAGGTCTAATCTTCTACTTTGACCTAGCACGTACTGGTAGGATTTGGGATCTTTCTTTGACTGAGCAATAACCACAGTGCATATGGCAGAACATCCCTGCCTATTTCTTTATCAAACTGCTGGCTTAGCCGTGTGCCTTTTAGCACAATGGTCAATCCTGGCATAAAGACTGCAAGCTAAGAAGAAACCAGTTTCTGGCTAAGGTGTTCTAAAAGCTAAATACTCCTTGCATTAGAAAAAAAAGGAGCTGCACCTTATTTCTAGTGTGACCGCATCTTGCTCCAGCTTCCAACTGCTGGATTTCATCAAGCGTCTTCTGTTACATTAAGCAGTTGTCTGTTGTGAACTTACACCACATAAATAAAAATCATAGGTAGTGCATGCAGAGAAACGGAGCTTTATAATCATGGAAAGGCAAAAAAAGGGATAAAGCCAAAAGGAAGTGGCAAAGGACAAAGTGTAGCAGATGCAAAAAACAAATTCAAGCCTCTCGTCTCACAGTCCTGTATATATATTTAATGGGGTACATTTATTTTCCCAATTTCAGACTAATGCCAGCGTAATGTGGGAGGTGTCATCCAACCTCAGTGAGTCTCCAAAGCCAGGTATGAGCAGTTTTTAGTTTGTTTGCCTTGAGCAGTAAAAGCGATGTACAGGGTATTGTGAAGGCGACACAGGGAGCAATAAACAAAAGTGATTTTTTTAGCATAGGTGAAATGTTGGTGTCACAACAATTTGAGATTTTTGTACAACCTCCTCTGAAGCAGGTGAACATGAGTGAAGAAGCCAATTGCTGAGCTGCCGCCCCAACACATTGTTGCTGCAATGGCGATGAAGGCACCCTTCCAGGCTGCGAAAGATTGCAAGGAAATGCCACTGCCTGTTTTTCAGAGAAGTGAAAGACGACGACTTCCTCATCACCCAAACGTAACCTTCTCCCCAGTGGAGATGGCAAATCCACTGGGACACCAAAATACAGATGTCCTTGTTGGAGAAATGCTCAAGGAGTCGTCTTTATTGGTGTTGCCCATCATTGCCCCAAATTCCACTGCACACAATGTTGCCTTTTCCCAAGTGTACCCTGACCCTCGGAGACATGCATTTTCTCCATCTTTCTGTGACTCAGTGAGTCTTGAAACTCCTACAAGAGAGATGGAGAATGCTTCTGCCCTAGAACAGCCCCTCAACCCAAGAACTGGGCACTCTTCAGTCTGCTATAGGTTTAAAGTCCTTCAAGGGGAGCAGGGAAGTCTGTGGACATCCAATGGCTCTTTAATTCCTGACCTGAGATCCCATATAATACCTCCATGCATTCCTTCCCCTCGTCTCAAATGCAATTTCCAACACCTCTGTGTATCCATCTCCATCACAGTTCACGGGGGGATGTTATTTAAGCACGTGCCATCTGATCAAAGGCTGGCATCAAGGTATCAGTGTGCCATTCAAGCACAGCCCAAGATTTCATAAACAAAACCTGAAATACCATGCAGTGCAATATTATAGATAAGCTGTCCAAGCAAGACCAGATGGCACCACCATGCCAAGGACAACAAACAGAGACACAAAGTTGTCAGAGTACAAACCGAAGTCAGCCTGAGCTGCTGAGTTCATGCCATTTCTGTTCACAATTCCCAGGAATGAGAAACAAGCTGTCCCAAGAGACACTGCAGAAACGCTCCTGGAGAGGGCACTTGAACAACGCTCTGTGAGCCACAGGGTGTCCCCCTCAGGAGCCCCAGTGCCACACAAGGGGGAGTGTGCATAACAGTACACACGAGTATGCAAAACATACTCGCAGCTGCACTTGCAACACTCAGTTACTGCTCTATGGTGTGGTTTCTCTACTAGAGTACTATCAGGTTGGGTTGACAGGACACCAGATTCAGTACTGGGATGGAGATCATCGGGGACAATTCCTCTGCCCACTTCCTGGTTTAGACGAACAAAGCAGGCTTCACTTCTGAGTGTGTCTGTGTGGAAGGACCAGGGTAACCATTTTAAGAAATCCATAATTTTTGCTGCATTTGTTCAAACAGGAATGTTGTTCAAAACATTCAGCTGTGACTCACTCTTGTAGCTTCCACAAAAGAAGCATTCAATTTAATATGTGAGACTCATAACCAGCTCACGCAGTGCAATAGTTCACATCAGTTTGAAGAAAAAAAATTCTGCTGGAAGCACAGGCAAGTAGCAGTGTCAATTTTTCATTAACCTACAGCCACTGTCTCTGTAGACTTACAGCTATAAGTAAGATTACTGTTATAATTTCTTCTGGTCCCTAAGGGGAGGGGAAAAAAAAAAAACCCATCTCAAAACTTTTAAGGTCATTAAAACAACCCACCTTTAAATTGGAGGTAGTTTCAGTTTACTTTCATATTTCAAAATCAAATCTTAGCTTCAGCCTCACATCAAAGCAGAAATGTCAGTTGCTTTACTTCTACATCTTCCATGACAGAAGTTCCAGCTTATACATGAGCTGAATGCCAAGTAAATAGATTTTCCTGGGGAACAAAGGCAGCTTTTTTTTGTTTGTTTTAAACATATGTAAATAAAGTCCCAGGAGCTGAGCTGCCTGTCACTTCAACCAGGTTTACACTCATGTCACTCCAGCTGGTTATTTCTGACCGACCTTAGGTCAGAACTGCAGAAGTTTCCCTCCCCGCTCCTCCACACACTCCTATCAAGCAGCCACTAAAGCCCTTTCCCTCCAGCCTCATACCTCAGCAAAGGGGAAACAGTTTAGTATGTATTCCTTTTTTGCTAGTTTCTTACTCCTTCTTTTCCTTTTCTTGTTTTTAAGCTCTAGTTACAGAATCACAGAAATACTTTGGTCCTCTGTCACAGTCACCGAGACGGTTCTGAAAAGCTTTCGGCAGATAAGATCAGTATCTGACAATATATGGCTACTATCAATAAACAGCAGTATATTAAAGACTGATGATACCTACTGGTTCATGGTCAAGATTGTGGGGGGCAGGAAAGAAACAGGAATGGATTGGTAGGAAAAATGACCCTTTTTTTTTTTTTTTTTAAACAGGAGGACATCATCAGTCTTGGGATTTCTCTGTTCAGTACCAGGCATTTAAACAGTGGAGTTATTTTCCACAAAGCCAGAAGACAACAAAGAGGAGCACAATCCCTTCACATGCCCATCTTCTATTACTCACTTTTCTTGTTTTTAAATTTAAAATAGCAGATCAATGCAAAATTAAGAGCACTTAATGCTTGTCATTTCCAAATGGCTTGGGTTGTATCTCAATCTTCAGCACCTCTTTTGGGTGTCATACCCCGGGTAGCACTGAGGGATGCATCACTTTATAGGCTATGCATAAGCCACAATTAAGGAAAATCCTGAAGTACACGAGAAACCTCAATTTTGATTGGCCAAGTTACTATAACTTACTGATAATTCAAATCACTCGAGTATTATTCAGTGTTTTCTTCTCCCTGCTTTTTCTTCTTTTGACAAGTTTACAAAGAAAAGAATGGAGCAGAGCTTAGCTGCATTACATCCAATATGCTGCCTACACAAACGCCAGAGAAGCTAAATGAACCCCACAACATATGGCACTCTGCTGACAGAGCTCAGAAACTGGTTCTGCATGAGCAACAAGGAACATCTTGAAACGCACAAGACATATGTGTTTTAGGAAGAAGATTGAAGTGTTTCATAATAAAACAGGACAAAGTGAAATACAAGTGCTGTATAAAATCTTAATTAAAAACTGGTTTTACCCCTCAACGTGAATATACAATATGTTTCCCAGATGGATTTCATATTTAAGTATTATCCAAACCAAAAACGTAAATGAGACAAATAAAGCCTTCAAAAATGGCACAGAGGCTAAAATGTATGTAAACACTAGATGACTGTGGTGAAAACAAGGCAGGCAGGGAAAGCAACCTCTTAGCAAATGTTTACTACTGGAGTACTGAATAAAACAGTTCATACAACTATAGTCTTAGTAACAACACAATTAGCTAAACATTCAAAAATTCAAGTCAGTGTAACAATACAAATAGAAGCATTAGAATTCACCACTGTTCAGTGACATAAATGGTGCTTTTGTTACTTGTAAGTTTCACAGGTTATTTTATACATTGATAATTCATGGTATACAGATGCATAATTCATGGCATGCCATGCATCAAACCACTCTCAAAGTCTACCCCTGCTTTCAGCCTCCCACCCCCACTTCATGTGAAGCTCTGTTCATTCAATGGCATAGGCGCTACGGGGTTACGCAAATGCCTGACCACAGAACAAAATTTTTGTGCTGTATCCTCAGGATCAGTAAATTCTTATGAACCAAGAGGGATGTTGTTTTGCAACAGCAAACTCCTTTCCCTGAAGAGGTGAGAAGGTGGCTCAGATCACCACTTCTCAGACTGCAGAGAGTTCTCTGCTAGGTCAGAAGCAATCACCCAGAATTGAATGGAAATACACATGAAGAAAAAGCACAATCTCCACATTGATCAAGCAAAGAGAAAGATTACAGTTCCTTCATGCTGCCATCCAGACAAATTATCACTGCACTTCAGAGAATTTCTCACTGAAGACAAACAGGGATCAAACTGCATGTCTTTGGCAAGCCAACATTGTTAACAGAAGCAGCTACAGCCTCATCTTTTAAGGGCTTTGGTTGATGATGTTTTGAATTCCATGGAGAAAGCAGTAGAAACCAATGCAATCAATGGGGCTTGTGCTTAATAGTTCACTGTGTAATAGAAACAGGAATATTAGGTGTTCTTGATCACTTCCCACAACAGTGGTTTATTTGTTGAAACTGAAAGGAACTGGGCAAAGACTGGTTCTTTGCTGCTACCAGAGACCATCACTTAAACCAGACATAATTTCTGTCAGTGAGGTAGCTCGTTAAGATCATCTACAGAAGAGCTGTTCTCTCTTAGCTTCAGTTTTTTTCACTGGAACAAAGAAGCTAAGTTGCATTGATTTGAAAGTTTCCCCAAATTCCTTGACTACTAAACAAATCTCTTGAGATACTCTCAGCATCCTGATAATGATCATTCTGCAACCACTGAAGTAATTAACATCATGATAGGCCTTCCTATAAACCAGAGATTCCACATTACAAGATTTATACAGTTAAAGGACCACTGCTAAAAGGCTAAGAATTTTGTTGCATAGTTTAGTGTTTTAGAAAACACTTTCAAGCTTAAAAATTAGGAAGAGCAGAATTCTATAAGCAGCTATTCCTTGCACACGGACTGAAAAGGCAGAGATTCTTTCCAACTTACTTTCTCTGACAAACCTATGGCACACCACACAAACTTTTCCACTGTCAAGTTGCACACACCATTGCACCCCTTGCTCCTGAGGAGAGGTGAGAACAAATGATGTGACAGACGTTAATAGTGCTGATTAATACACATAGCAGAAAGCACTAAGACATCAGGATGATGAAAAAATAATTTGTATTTAAAAAAAAAAATTATGAGAGCAATCAGTATGAGTATGATGAACCCGGATCATTCAGGAGACAGAAGCTGAGTAGGATACCTACTGTAAAGATTAGGTCCTAAAAGCACATGTAGTAAAGCAGTTCATTATCTTTTTCAGCCGTCTCTTAGATTTAATAGGTTTCTATCTTGATAAGATTAAGAGTTGCTTAATAATTGTCTGATTAAAACATAATAAACCTAGGAAAATTAAAATAAAGCCTTTTTAGTAACCTGGAAACAAGATGGGACTTTTCAGTGAGGTTTCCACAAAATAATTTCTGTAACATTCACCTCAGGATCCCAAAGCACTTCACAGTCATTTAATTAAGCGTCAACAGAGCACAAACTCCCCATTTTACAGCTGAGGCAACAATGAGACGGAGTTTGGAACAGACTATTTAATACTGAGCAGAGCTAAATGTTCTGTTATTTTACCCAAAAAATAGATTCCCAATGCCTATAGGTAGTTTTCTTTCTCCCCTCACCATTTTGGCAGCCTTCTAACTAATAGTAAAATTCAAACATGATGCACAATCTAAAGAACAGCCCTCATCATCTTCCAAGCTGCTCGGATTTGGGGTATAAAAACTGCTGCCCATCTATCTTACAAAGTTGCTTCTACCTGTTCCCATTACTTTAGCCATCCCTATGCCTCTTGTCCCCAGTGGACCAATTTAATCTTCCCTTCTAGTTGAAAACTTAGATAAGGCAAAACATTAAAGAGTTTGACATTTTTGCCTTTAATCCACAACAGGCCAATGACGGAGTGATTTCCAAAGCAACTACTACTCAGCAAAGGATTTGCATTTCTACTGAACACAGGCAGGTAGTTTGTCTAAAGCCACCTCAAGATACATAACTCTACCAAGTTATTTGTAGGAAAGAGGGAAGGGAGCAAGTAGGAAGCAGACTCTGACTTACTGAAATGAAAGTGCACTGATTGCATACTGCAAGCAACACTGGATGCTGAATAGCACTTGGTGAGAATACCCATGGGTTATAATAACTTGGGGAGGGCAATAGAAAGAGACAGACTGTACAGAAAAACACTAATTTGCTCTTAATCTAGCCCATTATTTCTAGATTTGAGTAGGCAGCTTTCCTTTAGGAGGTAAAATGATGGGGGTGGAATTATGCCATCCCACTGTCACTAACAGACCACTTTGTGGATGGCAAAAGATAAGGAATGAGCATCGAAAATGCTATTTAAAGCTCCACTCAGGAACCTAGAAATTTGCATTTGATAGAAGGGATTTAAATTGTATTAGAAGGCAAGGTGCACTAAACAATTACAGTTTATTACTATGTTGGTTCACTGCCTGAACCTATACTTATCACATACTGCAGTAGGAAAGGAGCAGCAGTGCTCAGCGCACTTGAGCTGTATGCATATTAACAGGAGGGTTAGCTGAGCAAACAGTGAAGGGACCAAAAGCTTCCAAAAACGAAGTGGCTTGCAGATTTTATGGACAGATCGGAGTAATTTGGGTCTTAAGTCACATTTCATAGAAAAGTTTTCCATTAACCAAACCGGATTTCCAGCACAGTGCTTGGAAGACAACACTCTTTGCTGTATCACAGCATATAAGCTGTGGAATGACTCTGACCCAAGAGAGAAACACATATCCTGCAGCAGCTGATTCAGAAAGACATTATACACACCATCTCCTCTCGCAGCTGGAACAGGGCCAAAGACACTCATAATCTATCTGCTTCATTTGTTGTTATGCTGCATACGAAGGCTACAGTGAGAATATTAATACCGGTCAAAATTCAATATATCACACTTTTTTTTTCCTCCCAACCACTTTTCACCTTTGATGAAAAATTTTTCATCTTTGATGAAAAACTGAAGGTTGCCACGTTACCATATGCTTCCTTTCTTTAGCTAGGGGAATAAAACAGATATACCCCAGCCATTCCTCTGGACCCCTCGAAAACACTACCCTGTTTTTCACAGCAGCCTCCAACCTTCCTCATCCCCTCCTTGTGTCTTGAATTCACAGCAACTTGTGCCCTTACTCATCCATACCAAAAAAAAATCAAAGCCTCAGCATTCAGGCCTTCTTCCACATTGAACAAACAGGAACTAAAATCTGCTGGATTGCTGGGGAGGGGGGGGAAAAAAAAAAAAAAAAAAAATCGAACAGTACTTCTATGTCACGGAACCAGATTAGGCCAAAGGGGAGCAGCCAATCTTCAGAATACTGTAACTTTTACTAAGCTATGACAGTGGGGAGGGAAAACACAGAGAATATTGAATGAGAACTGTGGGATACCATGAGAAGAACAGCAAATCTTATGGCTCAAACACACACAGGAAACTGCAGCAACCTTCAGATTTCAGTAGATTAATTTTAAACCAAAAGCTTGGAAAGTATCTCTCAGAATGTGCCCTGCCTATTTAGGACCCATTTGAATATACCTTCTTTCCTGAGCAGCAAGGAGAAAGAAACTATTCCTTTATGGACTAATATGGGGTCACAGGAATAGGCTAATGAATGAGTACCAGGTACGGGTAGCACAATACTCCATGGCCACCATGCCTTCAGTGGCACAGCTTGGGTAAGTTTTATTTTTCACTTCTGCAAAAAAAAGCATACTACTACTTCATAGAATGACTCAACACTTACCCATAGCATAAGACTGTGCAACTAATGCCCTTTGAAAGCACTAATGTGCTAAATGGCATCAGGGACAGGAAGTTATCAGTGTTAATCCACTTCAACTGGTTTAACAGTTACAGGGAATAGAAATGTCTATAGGCAAGACACTTCCTTTGAGAGTCCCCTTTCCTGAAACAGAAGCACACAGTCTTTCAACGTGCTTTCCCACTAGCATAATTGCTCACCAACTGCTTTCTCATATCAATTATGTTGTCTCAGCATTAAAGGATGGAAGGCAGAGTAGACCAACTTTTTGTTTATCTAGGCATGCTGGCAGGTTACAGTCATATGTTCTGCCATCTGTACTGCTAGCTTTATGCTTTATCCTTTATCCAATCATAACAGGTAAAATGGCATTGGTGTAACTGAATCTGTTCGTTCAGTCAGGGAAGGAGCCAGAACAGGCATTTGTTTTTTCCCCTGTTTCTGAAAGGAAGCAGGAGATGGACACTCTTGCCCTTTTAAAACATTCCACTTTTCAATAGATGGGCAATTTGCCCCTGTCTGCTAATGTGGGATCTGTTCAATGCAAGGCTGAAAAGGTTCCATCCCTGGGGAAAGCATCGAACTGCTGATGAACATTTGGTGGCCTTTAGCAAAAACGATGCGATTTCTGCCAACAGGATCCCAGCAGACTGGGAAGGACAGGCTCCAAATTAGGTGGCATTGTGATGCAGGAACTTCAGAAGGCCTGTATGGGGTATATGAGGAGCTTGCTGACTAGCTCCAGTCTTTCCCCCTCCACACTCCTTATTCATATTTTTTAAAATTACAAGTATATTGGCAGATGTCATGGCTGCATTCAAGAGAACCTGGAAACTTCCAAATGCACAGGGTGTGTGAAGGCAACCTTCTTCTGATACAAAGGCTGTTGGGCTGGGCTGGTTTCTTTTAAAATTTGACAGTATTAGAAAATTTGTGACTAAAAGTGCTTGAAACCACTTTGAAAGCATGTCTGTAGGTCAGTATCAGAGTTTCTGCCCGTCTCAAACATAAACAATCCAAAGGCAATTTTCTAGAAAACAATTCCCTTTGTCCCAGATGGGATGCTTTTAAATCAACACTCACATTCACCTTCCTCTTTAGACCCCCTCTCTGAACACTAGGACATATTGCTTCTTCAACCAATTCTGTTTATGTTACTAAATAGCTTTAATTATTAAATAAGAATTGGCTGCAGCTGAAACCTGAGTTGATGTCAGACAGGAATGTCCAGCAGACCTGTTAGTCTTCAAATTACTATCTTTTCATAGTCTCAAAGGAGCAACACCATCTTGATTAACTGTGGAGGGGCTTAGTTGCTGTTGGGTTTTGGGTTTTTTTTTGGGGGGGGGGGGGGGGGTTAGGGTGGCATGCGGAGGGATGTTAATAGTTTCCTTTTGGCAACCCAGGCCAAAACCCCATTTCTCCAAAACCCTGCCCAACCAGAATTACACCTTAAAAATAGAGTACAAATATTTGTTACATAAAAATAAGTTTCATTACAAATATGAACACTGTGTACTGTGCATTTCCAGGCGAATTGCTATCAGGAGTGCGTTTTTTGGTCCAAAACAGTGCCAGAAGCTTTTCGGTACATGTTTCTGTATATTTTCTCGAGACTCTCTTCAAAGATCGCTCTGTGAGGCTTCCCTTTGTATACAGCTGCACGACTAGACCAATATTCACCATTATCCAAGTGAACAGTAGTGTTCTGCTGTATTGGTGAACTGTCAACAGAAAGGCAATAAGAAATAATGATCAAATCAAGAGAAGGAAGAGGAATCAGAAGCACAAAACCAGCAGAAATCCAAATGTAGATCTTGCTAATCACGGATTACCTTTCACAAATTGATAAAACTGCACTGCAGCTACTTCTAAGAAATGGGAGCCCCACGTTATTCATTCACACAAAGTCTCCCCCACTTATCTGAGTGCACTTGATAATACCTCCCAAACAGAAAGAGAATTAATTTTCAAAGAGCATGCAGTAATTTTGCTGTGTTTTGATAGGCAGTGTGACTAGGCACTAAGCCTATGCAAGAGCAGCACAGTAGGATTTTTGTGTCCTTTGAAGGTCAAAATGTAACCACAAGCAGCTATTTCAATATGAAGACAATCTATCAGAGGTATATTAAATTACTGTGGTTGCAGCTGTAAAGTGCTCTATCGGAAGCATCTTGGATTAAGTATTCTACCAAACATATTATGATATAGTGGCAATTGAGTGTTCCTCCCCACCCCATCTTCTGTGTCACTGTTTTAATACTAAACACAAATACCGTCTCATATTTCAGTTGCTTTGAGAAATTATTTCCTAGATCTATGAAGTGAAATTTGTTCTCCGAAAATCATTATGAAACACTGACAAATCTGAAGTATGTATATCTAAACTTCATGACTATTTGCCTTCTCTTGGAACTTTCAAAACAAAGGCTTGTGTCATACAATGAAATGAGCCATTTTCCTGTAACAAAGCATGAAACAAGTAGCTCAAAAATCATAAGCAAAAAATGACTACTGAGGTGGCATTTTTCACACCTGCTCAGAGATTTAGGCACTTCAGACACTTAAAAATTAGGACTGCGTTATCTTCAGCCTTTCGTGAATGTTCTCAGTCTGGGAAATGAAACTGGAAATGTGAAGCTTACAGTGACCATCTTCACTTAGGAAATGGATTACATTTCACAGGGAAGCTTTACATTTTCTTATATACATATCATTTATTAATCTACTATGGTCAAACCAGTACTTAAAACTTTGTCCTCAAGTTAATATCAGTAAAAACCTGTGACAAAATTGAAAGAAACCTTGTGTCAAAGGACTCACGAATATACTTCTAGCTAGCTGCATCAAAACACAAGATTTTCACTTTAAGAAAGGAAAATGGTGAGGGAAGAAGAGGAAGATGTAGGATCCATTTTCTAAATTCACATTTCTAAGTTTCCGCTGTCCCATGGAAAACAAAAGAAGGAATAGTTTTTGCTTTTAGATTTCTTACATTCAAATATTATGGTGATGCCAATCTACACCACATGAAACAACAACAAGATGATCTTTATGTGGCTCCAATATTAAAAAGGGAGGAAGGCCACTTTCACACTTTTTCAAAAAAGCTCCAACATTTGAAGACAGTCAACAGCATGAAGAAAATTTAAACCTGTTTATCATCCTGGAGAGGGCAAACTGTGCTTCACAGTTTGGACACAAAGAAACAAACCTACTCAACAGCAAAATCAATAGAAAAGTTATACAGGCCTATGTTAAATGTAGACAAGTCAATACCCTGGGGACCCATCAACAACTGAAGTTTTACCTCCTCCTTTCTGCAGTTCATGTTACCTCACTCCTGATGGAGAATTCTCAGGCCAACAAATAAGCACAGCACTAGAAACAGCACTTGTAACGCTACAATAAACAGCTCTGACACTCTTTTCCTTGGAATCCACTTCCTGCAGTCAGCCTTGTGCTTGCCTTTTCTGCTACTAAAAGCTTAATCTACATAGAGACACTCAAAATCCAACCACTTTAACTGCAGTAAAGGAAAGACTCAAAAAACAATAGTAACTTTCACAAGTTCCTTATTCTGGTACTGACAAAGACTTTAAAAAAAAAAAAAGAAAAAGAAAAAAACATAAGCTTCATTTTCCCTTCTTTTTTTTGGGGGGGTGATATGTGTGTGTGTATGTATTTCCATTAGCCAGTCCTTGCATATGAGGTACTTAGCACTGGTGTGGACAAAGATACAGCCAAGCTAGGGAAGAGACCCTCTCCTGTCTCAACTGGAAACCAGCTGACAACCTGAGCTAAGCAATCTGGGAATTACACTCACAAATCATATTAACAGCAGGATTTCTGCACGCAACTCCCTGCTCTGAAATACCTGTCATATGCTTTTGTTCCTTCATACATCTCCTTTAAGAGTCCCAGAAGTTCTTTTCTGAGTGAATCATATACTAAATATTTCACAAAACACGAACCTTTTCCTTACTCCCAGTGGTTTTCAATCATCTACTTTACTGCCAACATTTGGTCGACAGTACCATGTCCTTCTATGAACTCTGTCTCTGTCCTTATATCCTGTTTATGAGCACTGTGGCAAACACTCAGCAATCAGACTGTCCTCAAGTCCTTTTATGTCTCGCCCTTCAGTGAATAGGACTAGTGCTGCCGGCCTCTAAACCCAAGGAGCAGTCCTTTCCCAACTTGAGTGCCACATTTCATATCCTATCACTTCTTGATTCTGTAGTATTAGGATTTGTTTCTTCTTTTTTCATGGTCTGCAGTTTCAGCATCAATCTCAAAGTCCCAAAGCTGCCTCAAAACAAAAACTTGCACTTTCTCTCTCACAAACACATCCTACACAATTTAATTGCAGCATCTCTTAGGACAAAGGATAAAGGAGCAAAAAGGCTACACGCAGAATACAGGAGTGAGCACAGGTATAAATACTAACAACTTCAGTAGCAACTTCATATACATGTGAAAAATCTAAGACTAACTAGATCCCTTGCGCAGAGGTGACTACAAATTACCGGAGTTTTAAAAAAAGCCAACAAATCATAAATTAACTTCTTAGAGCTTACTAATTGCAAGTAGAAGTTCACTATGATACCCATATTGAATTACCTTCCTTTCAGTGGTATACAGTGGTGATTCAGGAAGCATGTTACAAAATATTGCTTCACATTTAATTATCAAAATAAAACCTTTTTTCCCCTAATGTCAAGACCTCTCAAATTTAGCACCAGAGTTCTAGCACTTCTCTCTCAATATAGAGAAAAATAGAAAAGCCATACAACCCAAAAAATGGCTTTACATTTTGGGTTGTAGGGAAAGATACATAGTATCTTTCCTCCAACAAGTACCCAAAATGTTCTACAAAATACTGTGTGCATACATAGAGAACATCAATATTGATAACTTCTACTACAGACGTTGTCAAAATCAATTAAATTGGTGTCTTTTAAGTAAAATATTCGAATGAAACCCTAGTCATATATGTGAGGAGTACACAGAATAATTAACCTACATGAACCAGGTTTTCAAGATCTCAGGTTTTCAAGATGTCTTCTGAAATATGGCATGCTGAATCACTAAACCATAATATTATATTTGCTGTGTTTATTAAGATGCTTCTCTTTTCCAAATATGTGTTTTGGGGGAAAAAAACCACAACAACAAAACAGCCCAAAACCATATTGTTAAACAAACTTCAATTTATTTTTGCACTCCCATAGTTTTAAGAAAAAATAACCAGTTAGTTATTTTTAAAGTGACATTTTCTCTCTGGTTGATAAAATTCAAAAACTACTGCCCAAGGATCATTTTTATGACCAAGTCCAGTTCCAAAAATCAGTGTTTTATGAAGACTATACTGACACAGTGCCAAACAGCATGAAAGGCATAATGATAGTTAACTGTATTTTGCTTTTAGGTGAAAAAGCTTGGTAGGACTAATTCCTACAGAAGCCTTTTCCCAGTGCAATATACTACATAACTCAAAATAGGAAGAGAAATTTTTAGCTACGTTTAAAGGGCAATATCATGAGTATGACTGTTCTGTCTTGGTCAGAGAAAAACTCCGTACCTGCTCTGCAGTTCACTCATGGATAAGGGTGCTTCATGCGAAGATTCTCTTGTCTTAGTCAAGTCTCCTTTTGATGCGTTACTCTCATCCTAAAAAAAACAGAAATCAAATTCTCATTACATTGGTTTCTTATTACAATGATCTTATTTCAAAAATACTTTCTTTCCGTTTAGTAGAAGACTATTAAATTGCTTACATTTCTTGGGGGAGAAAGGGACAAAGTGTAATGAGCCAAATGCCATTTATGAACACTTTTAATTAAGTTCAGTACAACTCAGCTAATAATTTTCAGCTAATACACTGGAAAGAATTTCTAGACAGTGTAGATCTAAAGAACTATGCAGACAGCACAAGCTTCAATAATCTCCAACAAACATGTTGGTTAAATGCTATGAAACCTGCTGCTCGCTGACTTACTTTTGTTTCTTATAGAAGAGGGGAAAAAGAACATAAAACATTATTTGTTTTTGTAATGAGCTATCGTTATCCATTTAATGCATTTTACCAGACAGAAGCATTCTACACATTGGAATACTTTGATTCCATATACAGGGCGGAGAACATGCTTACCCAACTTT
This sequence comes from Aptenodytes patagonicus, assembly GCF_965638725.1. Classification (NCBI taxonomy): domain Eukaryota; kingdom Metazoa; phylum Chordata; class Aves; order Sphenisciformes; family Spheniscidae; genus Aptenodytes; species Aptenodytes patagonicus. The sequence continues at coordinate 65,920,916 of NC_134953.1, read as the reverse complement.
AAAAAATATCTATGATACACTTAATGACCCTTCAGTGGTATTCTTAGGAGTCACTAGAAAGCAGTCTTACCTTCCAAATGCTATCTAGACATTAATTAACCCATACTTGCCCTCTTAAGTAAGTAAGAAACAAAACACCTCATGTGAAGGGAGCCAGTTGCTTAACTGAGACAGGATGGTAGAAATTCCACCACACACAACCACGTTCACTCTACTCTGAAGAGCAGAGACACTACTTAAGAGGTGATATTAAGTGACGCTTTTAGCAGAAGCCAATTGCTATAAGGATTAGTAAACAAAATAATCTTTCATGCTATAGAAGAAAAAAACTGGAAAAACTGTGCAGTAAAAGTAATCACGCTTGCTGGTAACACAAAACTGGGAGAAATGACAATAAATATAGTGGTAGATGGCAATAAGATGCAGAGCAAGCTGAACGGCAGGCATATGGGTGAGGAAAAACCTAACACAATTTATTGTGGTGAAATACACGGTAATAAGTGTGTTTGTAAACAGGAAAACTCTCTTCCTTCAGCAGTCACAGACTACAAAGCACTGAAGAGGAAATGGGGTACAGTGGTAAATAAAACTCTGCAGCATTTGCCAGAGGCAAATTATGTTCTGGAAAGCAAAAAAAGATGGGAACATTACAATACTGTCAGAATGTCACAGCAGAAAGCTGCAGTGGACACCCTAAGGAATCTGCAGCAGAGCTCCAGTCACACTATTTTTACAGAGCACTGTGGAAACGAAATTTTGGAAAACACAGCTGGATGCATCTGGGAATGGTTATTTAGCATTAGGCTCTTTGGAATGAAAGAGAATAAGAGATACTTTTTAACCTTTCAAAGTTTGGAAGAGGATCCAGACTGGAGCCAAAATCTACTCACCACTTGCTTTACTATTCCCTCACTTTCAAGATGATCCGTTTACCTCATCCATCCACTGCGTAACAATACAGCCTAGATTTTGGGCCATCTGGGGAAGGCACAACCAATCCTGGTGTATTTTACAGTGCTCACTGCAAGTAGACCTGATTTTTTTTTTTTTAAAGCAGGTCAGCTGCTGTTAGCACAGCTTTCACAAGTTAGCTGTACATGATTATCAAACACCGTAAGACTTCTCTGTAACATCCTCCCATTCTTTTTCCTCAGTGGAAGAAAATGGAGTGAGAAAAATGGTCCTTTTCCAGCATTGTTCTGACCAGGTTGGTAATTAAGGACTTTAAAAAATCTTGCCCAATACCCTGATATCTGGATTTTTTAGGGCAGAAACATGAGGTTTTCCAGCAGGAGAGGAAACAGAAAAGCATCATCTCTGCTTATTAATCCCGGTGAGTATTCAGCAAGTGTTTTGATACTGGAAGCGACAAGGTGTGCTAACAGAAAGCACCATGCTTCAAGGATCTAACACCACGCTTGCAAATTTGTGTGCATTTGTGCAATTGCAGTAACAAGTGAATACCAGCATATGTGTAAGTCATTCTAGAGTAGAATGTTTTAAATTACGTAAGTAAAATAAGTAAATAGGAAGAAAATGATCAAATTCTCCTTTACCCATTACTATATTTAATAGTCTATGACTGTATGGAGAGACCGTATAACCAGCCATCCAGCCTTCCTAACAAACTAGTAAATCTTATATCGTAAAGTCATGGTCTACTGTTCAAGGAAAGTGGTCAAGGACCACTGGAGATAGTTCAGGCTGTGCAAACTTTCATTACATGTAGGTGCTGGACCGTTATGAAATCCAATTTGTTATCTTAAGTTCATTGAAACATCAGAGAAGCATTTGACGTGATTTGTACCTATTTTGGAGTGGCTGAAACACAGAAAAATGTGATGGGCATCTTCTATTTGAGAGGCAGCAGCTTACAAGATCATAACGTTCGTATACAAACTCAGGGAGGTACAGCATGAACTAGATCAGTCTTAGCATGCATGAGAAAAGGTTTTTCCGAGTTTAAACAAAAAGCACAACTAAGCTAAAAACGAAGATTGAACAGAAATGAGAAAATAATCAGCTTAAGAGAGCATGCAGGCAACACAAGGAGCTGCCCAGGATGGCTAAATTTGGGAAATAAATAAATACATAAATAAATAAATCGAGACTTCAGAGCAAAGACAGATGTTCTTCGGTACACTTTGCAGCAATGGATTGAGAAGACAACCTTCACTTCTGCCCCAGCCCTCTGCCACTTTACTGTAGTCAGTGGAGTCACCGCATCCCAGCCAGCACAGCTCATATGCCAGCGCACCAGTGTTACGCCTGCCATTTCTGTGCTGAAGCGTGAGGTGGGGAAGCCAGGGCTCTTACGTTCTTTATCACGCTTCCCACTGATACAGTAAACTACGTCAGAGGGGAAAGGTGGACAGTTGGGGACAGTAGTAACTTAAAATTGCAGCAACATTCAAAAGCAGATTTCTGTCAACACTCCTTTTTCTAAGAGGAGAAACTGAGGCAAAAAAGATGTCTTTCTCCACTTTGAGAGACTCATGTCTCTTCTAACTGATCAATAACATTTGTGTGTTAGATTATCAGACAAAAACAGTAATTTCATCAGAGCTCCTAATCTTAATCTTACCTACCTCTCATCCTTACATCCTTTTACCTTACCTTTCTTTTACCTCACCTCACACTTAAGACCCTAAGTTCTTTGCAGATGAACCACCTTGTTACTCAGTTTGTACAATGCTTTGGCCAGGGAGATCCTGTGCCACAACTGGGTTTCTCAAAATAGCAATAGCAAAAATTTTTATCTGTCAAAACCACACTTCAAAATTCCATCAGACTCAAGGACAAAATATTCTGATCCTGGGCATAATCTCATTAGATGAAGAGCTCTGTTCATTGGAAGCCAGGTAATTAAGGGAAAAAAGCACACATCTGAAGAATAATATTAGCTCTACAAACAGCTGGACACAAGCAGCTGCTGATGTGCAGCTGCACAACACGTTAAGCCTTGATGTTCTACAGATCTGTAAAATATTTTTTGCCTAAATTGGAAGTGGAGAACCACAGATTAAAAAAAAAAAAAAAATGTAATTGTCCTCAATACCCTGTGAGAGGGTTACCTATACCAGCTGTCCATAAAGGCTACACATAAGGAGACTACTTAAATCAGTGTGAAACAGTTCAGCTTATATACTGAATCCATATTTCTACAATCAAGGCTGTCTCAAAGGACATTATAATAAATCCAAGACTGTAGGCACAGTTCTCTTCCTCAGCCATCTTGGAGAAAAAAAAGGATTTAGTTTGCAGTCAAACTTACAAATATTAGGCGCTGTCTAGCACTGTGTGTCCTTAAAATATTTTTCACTCTTTTATGGATCTCATCTCCATTTACTGGTGAAGGCCAACCAGAGCTAAATCTGCAAGAGGAAGAGGAAAAACAAATGGAAGAAATATTTTCTTGTTGAAAAGCTCAAACATGCTTTTGACTCAGATTTTTTTTTTTTAAATTATGAAGCATGCATTACTTCCTTCTATTTGGAACATACACAATGTTTAGATTTGGTTATTTTTCTCCTCTGGGGTACAAGTAAAGAAACATTTCAAAGCAGTGAATAAATGGTATGCATCCACAATACCAACAGAAGATGCGAAACACAGAAAATGTTGATGATTTTGTAACTTGAGTAATATTTCCATAATATTTGTATTGTCCCTATAGAATAGAAAAGCTATATAGTTATTCTATTCCCAGTGATCAGGTTTCATTTTCCTCTTTTTAAAGGAAGTATTACACACATGAAACTCTTTTCACTAGAATAAATCAACAGGAAGATAACCCCAATGCGTGCAAATTGGAAAGCCCATGGAGTTAAAAAACTGCAAATTCACAATCTTTATTTCACAAGATGGAACTGCATTTTAAGTTGCTTTTTTACATTAAAACCCAGGTAGCTTACTTGATATGAGTGACTTAAAACCAACAGCTACTTTTGGATTTTGCCTTTTTTGTTTTGCAGCACATTTTTTTCCACTTCACTAAAAAAAAAAACCTTCATCCTTCTCAGCAAGTTCAGAAGCTGGCAGAAATTTCATAGCAATAGTTATTCTGAGACTGTTAAGGGAGGCAACTAAGATTTTAAAAAGAGGATCATTTACACACCAACCTCCACATGTTAGTACACTCAAAAATGTTTTATTTAAAAAAAAAAAAAAGAAAAAAAAGAGAGATCGACATAAGGAAAGAATTATCGGGGAAAAGGTATGAAATATTTACTTACACGATCTCATCACAGTGGATAGAAACAGGGCACTAAATAAAGATTGTGCATCTTCATTTCAATGTTTCCTAACCTCTGAGAACCTGACTTTGCACCAAGAAAATAAAAACTCATGATGTGGTATCATGCTAATATGAATACGGGTCACCAGGCAAGCCGCAAGCTGGCAAGCCATACCACTGCAATTTGAGCTAATGGAACAACAGCCAACGGCAGTACTGGGCTGCCATACACTGGGTGGATTAGGAGCACAGCGACATGCTTTGATAGTTGGCTTCACAAATTTGATGCAGTGGAGAAACATCATGATTCTGAACCCTGAGATTTTACACTGGGCTCTGGATGGGTTTGTGGGACTGAGACTGCAAGCCCTTCTGCCCTCTTCTCTCTAATTTATCACATTCCCTGTATTATTCAGTCTCTGAAATCCCCAATCTGATCATGTCTGGCTTAGTTTACCTTCATCAAACTTCCAGAAATTTCAATACAGCTAAAGATCTGTACAGCTCCTTCCAAAAAGAACAAACCAAGTACACAGAGAAAGCTTCAGTCCAAAACAAGTAACTTGGCAACTTTAAAATTAAAGGAAGCAGGATCCTGAAAATGGGAAGTATGAGGCTGCCTTGAAGGTTACAGGCAGGGCTGGGAGCACTTTGCAATCTTTTGGATCATTCCTTCTATTACCAGAGAGAGATAGAAATATAAGTAGAAAGTGACCAGTTCTCAGCTTTTGAGTAACTTTCTTCTGTTTTCTTGTATCTAATCAACTTATTTGGACTCACTTATTATTGCCTACCTTTCTGAAACACCTCTCTCTGTTCTAAGAGCCCCAATATTTTCAGCCTATTTATGAGTTTCCTTAAATCAAACCTTCTATTTCTGAATGCTTCTATTTTTCTTCAACAAAGGGTGCCAAGAAATTACACAGTATTGGAAGGATGAATCACATAATCTATAGGGGGATGTATTTTCCGTATTTCTAATGACATTTAACCTTGTTTATCTTTGGATCATTACAGGCAAGAATTTTCACAAAGCCGTCTATAACATTCTTATTAGCATCCTGAACATTTACAATTAATTTCAAACCCAACAGAGTGTATGGCAAATCCATACTGTTCTATTCTTTTGCAAACTAGAATCTAACAATCTGTTGCACTAAAAGATGTCACATAACTTTTCCTAAAAGAAAGCAAAACTGTTTGTGAATTTTGTTAGGGGAGGAAAGCATTGCCTTTAAAGAAATAGAAGCCTAAGTCCCTCAAGCAGGCAGGAACATCCATTTCCCTAACACGGTCAAACCCAGTTTGATGTACGGCATTACAATGCATGCGCTCTATCACTAGTGGTGTTTTGAAAAAAACCTTTATTTTAAAAGAAGAGAGGTAAAGGAAAGGGGCTGGAGTGGTACTATCATCTTATGACTTCCCATCAGCATTTACAAACATTTACTAATATTAAAGAACCTCCGAAATGCATGTTTAAAAATCTGCATCCTAAATGCAGTAAGAGTGAGTCACTTCCCATTTGACAAATAAAAGACAGACCCATGAAGTCATGGCATTTTCTCTTATTTATACAGCAGCTGCTGTTCTTCCAACATCCAGGTTGCTGGCACTGAGAAGAGAAGTTGGAATAGATTGCCTTTGGGAAATAAATTTTATGAAATTCATATTTAAGATTTCAGATCATTGTTATTAATCTTAAATCTACTAATATCCTTGGAGATAAATGTATTTATTTTTGGAAAAAAGAAAACCCAGCTTGCTGTTGTATTAATTTAGAAAATACGTGGCTATGTCTGCAAGAAGAAGAAGATTTAAGTACTTAATTCAAGAACTATTAGATTTCTTTCTTCAGGTGATTTTATTGATCAATCCACTAGTGTGCGCTGTGGTATAAGAAATGTTAGCCACTCTCACATATCCCAAACAATTTACAACAAAAAAAAAGGGGGGGGGGGGGGGAACCCGTCAAAACCTTAAGTGTGATTAAAAACAGTATCAGCTTCTTTTTAATTAGTTTTTCTAGTATTGTTATTGTCTAATTTTAGTAGTAACTATAGAGTCTAATCCACATTTAAAGTCATAAAGTTAATATTTACACCAGCCAAAACTCAAACTAAAATAAAATCATGCCTGAAATGTAACAACCATAATCTGAAGTGAAACCTTTTTATGATACCTTAACTCTCCTATTGGAAATATTTTATAAAACAGGCTTCAAAGCACAGCTTCTTAAAGTATAAATAAAGGGATTCCATTTGCCCAAAATCACCAATAACGAGTTTTTAAATTGACTAGCTACTTATTTATGTGATTAAGATGTCACTATCATATTGCAATGTTGAAAGGAAAGTCATTTCATTTCAATGACTGTCCTGATAAACAAAATAAACTTCTACAGCTGTATTCTTTGTCATACTTTCAATTTTCCCTGGGACTTGCAAACATTCTGCAGTTACATCAGTTTAAATTGTTTATTGATTCCAATAGATTGTATAAACACTTTGGAAATATAGCTCAGTGACCTAGAAAAAGCCAGATCAATCAGAGGACTTCTCAAGATTAATTTCAAAGATGTTGTGTCGAGTACGATCAAGGAAACAGAACCACTTTCTCTTGTAATGTGACTAAAGGCATTTATTTTCTTTTATGAGATAAAGATTTTTTTTTTTAAGGTCGTACAGACAACATCTACCTTGATGAAAAAAAAAGAAACCTGAAGATTGTGCTAAAGATTAGTTATTTTCATGTATAATTTTATCCATTAGGATGAAATACTCCATTAGAAATACAAATAGGATATATCCACCCATGTACTCTAGTCAAATAGCAGCTTGCGAACTTGAGAGCTGTAATAAATAGGAATTTTCAAATGTCAGACAATCCAATCATCCACTTGCACATAGCAAAAATGTTAGTATCATTTCAGCAGGAGATACTAATACATTTGATATCAGTAGAATTAATGTAAAAGCCTACTGCAGAACATTTGCAATGCCTATCGTGACCCCTTCCCCCACCATCACACCTCCTAGCCTTGTGAACAACTCAGTGCATGTGGCCTCCATGAAGAATTCATCAACTTCAAAGACACAGACTTCATGCCGAGCAAAATCACATACAAGGACAAACTATCAGAGGACAGAAATCAATGAAGTACTGTAGTACCAGATTCACAATTGGAGAGAACGCTACTGTAATTGGGGAGAAGAGGGAGAAAGAACTCTTAAAGCTAAGTATAACCTGAAAAACCACAATCTGCAAGAACTTATACATGGAAAAAGAGATTCTCAAGAAAACCAAATATATTTAATTCTGAAATAGAAATAAACCTCACAGATTTTATATCCAAGTAGGCATTTATGCAGCATTCACAGTAAGTGGAGAAGTTGCTTTATTCTCATTTAAGAGGACATGAAGTGGCTATTCAGTACGATGAACTTGGTTCTTCATGTATAGTGGTCTGTATGGAGGCACAGTAGAAAGGCTGGGCTACACTTAAGAGTTTTACTGGTCTACTTAGTAAAGGACAAAATTTGGTTTTACTTTCTTTTAAAATGACTGGTGCCTATGAACCATAGTGCAGATGCAGCTGTACCAGTGCAAAAGTGTTTTAGAGACTATATTGGTACATACCAGTTCCTGTACGTTGATACGTTTTCATTACAACTCAAATACTGTAAGAATGCAAGGATTTTAAGTGGAGGAAGCATGCTGCTTTTACAATGCCAGGATAGTACTATGAAGCAGAAACAATTACACACAGACAAGGCCCTAAATCAAAGCACAGCAGCCTATATATTTGGAAGCACCAGCCTTTCTTCATAGGAGAGGTGTTCCATCCCCCTGATCATTTCCGTGGCCCTCTTCTGGACCTGCTCCAACAGGTCCATGTCTTTCTGATGCTGCAGGCCCCAGAGCTGGACGCAGTACTCCAGGTGGGGTCTCACCAGAGCAGAGTAGAGGGGCAGAATCACCTCCCTCGACCTGCTGGCCACACTTCTTTTGATGAAGCCCAGGATACGATTGGCCTTCTGGGCTGCGAGCGCACATTGCTGGCTCATGTCCAGCTTATCTGTGTGCAAAAGGATACTTATCTATGCACAACCAACCAGTCTGCAGGGGCAAGTCAACTGCATTGACTGAAGCTGGCCACACGGCATGGGCGGGAACTGAAGAGTGTGCATGTACCATTGCTCTGCACAGGAGCTAGAATCAAAATAAGAAGTAGAGTTGTACAGCCACATCACTCTGCTTAGTGTCAGTTTGCAACACTAGCAAATGCTTTCCTCAGGTGACCTAAATAATGAAAAATGTAAAAATAAAGTATGAAAAATAAATATTCAAAACTTTGCTGACTTGTTCAGCAGTAAATCTGTTTACAGTTCTGCTTTTGGTTCAAACCCAGTGGAAAAGAGGAGAGGATTGATTTGTAGTCTCTTTAGCAGGCTCACAGAAAGGGACTGGGAAGTGCTAGAAAAAGGGCTCAGAGGACCTAAGCAAGACCCCAATTTCTGTATCACTGAGAAGTATTGCAGTGGCTTAACAACTCTTCAGCAGTGCTCTGGGAAGTACTCTCAAGAAGGCAGACATTCACTTCACAATACTTTAAAAAAAAAAGGGGAAAAAAGGGAACTAAAGGTTGAGGTGGGGAGTCAAGTTTCATATTGACTGTGGGTTGACTAGCATTAAAAAAAATAGCCTGGATATGCTAAGCTCTTTTGTCTTTGTAATTCAAAATAAAATTGAGGAAATAAACACCAAATACTGTGAGATAAGATTCTATATTCTTGCAAATACACTAACACTGGTATACTTTCAGTAGTACTGATTTTCTCTGTATTTCTATGATTTGAACAGCAGTGTTTGCATGCATTTCCAAACACTGACCTCTGATCCATGTTTGTCATTCCAACTATAGCTCTCAGTATACAGTCAGCTAAAGCCATTGTTATCTCAGCAGCATGAAATAGAGATCAATTTTTTTAGACTATGCCCTTTACCTTCTCATTTTGAATTTTTTCTGATGACAAAAGTAAATGCTTACATCTTTAACATAAAGAGACGTTACATCTCTAAAGAGCTGAGAACATTTTTTCTCATAAGAAGAAAAAACATAATTTGAGAAGATCACAAATCTCTTCGGGAGAGGGGGTCATAAAGAGAAAAAGCAAGAATATTCAGATAATTTCAAGATTAACTGGCAGATGACTAAATTACTATGGATTTAACAGCAGCTCACAACATACAAGACTTTCCTGCTATCAATACAAGGGACCCTGTCAGCTTTAAATATAATCCATTTTAAAATTTACCCTCACCCAAAGAGGCCCAGTTGAAAAAAGAAGGATAAAAAAAGTCACCATTACCATATCTCTTCCCCAGACATTGGTAACTAATGCACAAACAATGCCAGGAGAGAGCGGGGAGGTAGACAAGATGACAAAGAAACCTCCTCCAAACCCCAGATACATCCTAATCTCTGTATAACAGTTCTCAAGAAATACTATTACACAGAATAACAAACAAGCAAGTTTTCAAGCAGAGGAAGATGTTAAAACACCAACTTCATCTTTATAAATATTAAAAATTCAATCCCCACCTGCCATCTGTCATTTTTAAAGAAAAAAACTGAGACAATTTTTCTATTTTGAAAAAAAGCGCTAGGCTGTGTGTAGGCTATCAAATGCACCCTGTGAGCATTGACTAACTGAGGTACCAATGGTAATAAGGATGAAACAGCCTGGAATGAGTGTGAACTAGCCACCAAAGTACATCTCCAAGTAGGGCCTCAGTAAACACTTCAGCATCTAGGACAGGATATCAGTTTGATCCTCAGCTTCTCCCAATTATTTTATGTATTTGCTTATTCAGGCTCAGCTTTGTATGTAGTTGTTCTGCTCCCAGAAAGCCATCTAGTAACTTACTAAACTGAATGTACAGTAGAAGCATTGTGCACCAAGTACATGTTCTACTCAGCAGGAGGTAGGGAATACTCTCCTTGAAGGACTGGAGGACTTAAGCATGAAAAAATCTGTTGCTTTTTGACATTTCTTCCATCCCACCCTCATGAGACACTGAAGCTGTGAGGCCTGCCCAAAATATTAACCCAGGGATTGAAATCCACTGAACTAAGGGATATTAGAAAATGTCTCCACCCCAACCCCATTAGGGTCAGTGGAGACTACTAAGAAAACTAATTTCAATATAGCAATTAATATACACACAGTTGCTACAGAGGCCCACACTTCAACTCAAGCAAAACAACATTTTAGGATGTCAATAAAGCAGAAAGACTGGAAAATACACTGACTAGATTAAAGCTAGCCCAAGTATGTTATGCACACTAGTGTCACACCCAACTACAGAATAGCCACAAGTATGTGCTTACAAACACTAGGCTGAACAACAGTCAGAAGGAAAAAAGGTTTCCAAGTACCTCCCGTAAAGCCTACTTAACATGTATCTATATTTACATTCCTGAGATTCTAATCGCCTCTGAAACAGTGATTATTTATTTAAGTACTGTTTTAGATGGATATTGGCAGCCTGAAATCTAGGGCTTCATTGTTTCAGAGAAGATTAGCAACAGAGATGTTAAAGATCCTTTTCACTGACATATTATTAGGATTGTATTCACTTAGCAGGGAGGTGACGGCAAACACAGCACCTGAGGAAAAGTCAAAGGACAACATAGTTGTTGGGGAAAGATTTTTCAGTCTCTTCAGCCTGCACACCTCCAAACATGCAAACGATAGTCATGCAAGTACTGTTATCATCTGCTCATGTTAATAATTCCAGAATTTCACAAACAAAACCAAGTCATTACCTTTCCTTTAGAGAAGATCGATTTAGCACAGAACTTAGAGAATGCTTCTGAAACGCTGGAGGTGCTGAATGCTCTAATGAACCAGAATGGGACTGTCTGTTGGGTGGATCTGAGATCACATCCTCACGGCAAACATCAGACCTTTCAAAGTCTTTTCCATGAGTAGATTTTGCCTGTAAAAAAACAAACACCAAACCTTGCTAAAATTTATTATGAATATCAAGATGTGCAGTTTTCGTGTTTTTATTTTTCAAACCAAAAGGTTAAAGGTTGCACATACATGCAGAAGTATCTGCCTGCTGGGGAAAGAACAAGGACCCGCATTTCATAGAAAGAGCCCTGGTTTAAATTAAATCAACAAGCCTTAGAGGACTCTGTTGGTATCTAACACATCATCTTATGGCAAAGTCTAGTGTAACAGGCCTTTTATCACCTTTTCTGACTGCACAATTTAAAGGCTTACCCCTCCCAGGAATCTCACAGGTTCAGAATGATGCCTGGGAATCTGAACAACACAAACCTCAGACCTCTCCTCAGTGTGGGAACCCTTGTTCTTAGACTTTTTTGCCTCATTCTCTGCTGTTCCTCAAGGGAAAACTCAGGCCCATCTGCTCATCTACTCAGTTTTCCCTATACTAGTTACTCCTTTCATAGTTCCTCTTTACCTGAAACATATCACTAAAATGTCTCCATGGGTTACCCCCTTTTACCTGGAATGGGGACTTTTACAAGAGCTGTTTCACAAAGCTGAGGAAAAAAACAAAAAACCACAACAAAACCAGACCAACAATAATCAGGTTATTCATTAGCTCTTTCCAGGCTGCAGGGTTTTTTTCCCTCAGCTTTGGGAAACAGCTCCTCTTAAACAAAGCTATATTTCTGGCAAGAAAAAGATACGTTCTCTTCAGCCCTGATTTTGTGAGAATCACAAGTGATTAGAGGCATCAAGAACATGATGAATTAACCTGTAGCTCAGCTATCTGCATTCTCCAAACGATGACTGCTCCTAAAATCTACTTTCCCATTGGGGCGCAGAGGGATGGGGGGGACAACACAACCTTAAAATAGCCATCATTAAAAAAACCCACAAAACCCCAACATATTTAGCATATTTAGTAGAAATTCTCTATTTTCTTTACAGTTTCTTATTTACAGCCATGGAACAATCCAAAAGTGGCACAATATATTAGACTCACGTGGTACGCAAAACTGCAATCCTTGGTAATAAAAGTTTAGAATCTGACATAAGTGCGCTTAATATATATCAAGGTTTATCCTTTTAATTCCCCTTCTTTCCTCCTCCCTGTTATCATTAGTTTTCCCAGCCATTAGGAAATCTAAGAGGGCATAAATAATTAAATGCCTAAATCCACAATTTCTGCAGTACTTCAGGAACACAGGCAAAAACAACTAAATGAGGATGGAAAGAATAAAAACCACCAAAAACCAAAGGAACCCTGACATTAATCTTCAGATCCATTTAATACACAAAGCAGCTAAAATCTGAAAAAGCAAGGACGTGAAATAACGGAACAGTGGCTTGCCAGTTGTACCGGTGCTACCTTTGCATACAATTCCAGAATAAAGTGTGCTCTCAGAATGACCGGGAAGGCAAATGCAAACTGTCTTTAAAAGCTCTTCTACAGCCTTGTCACAAGCCTTAATGCCAAGGAGAAGCAAGTTCTGTACCTACAGGCATGAATATCTTATGGAGTGTTAAGTTTCACATTTCTATTTGTAAATATTCTCTCAGCAGGCCTAAACCAGGTTAGATAAGATTTAAAATGTCCCTTTTCTTGCATTTGATACTATAGTAGATAAAGTTTCAAAAATATCTACACAGGACAATCCTTCTCACTCAGAGCTTCCCAAAAAACAATTTGTAAACAATAGCACTTCAAAGTACTCACTTTGGCTTTCTTGGGTCTGTAGCTGCCGAGAAGAGAAGGATCTGGAGAAAGAAAAAAGGTGCATCCCAGAAGAAATGCAAACGAAAATCCAAATGTCCTAAGTTTTATGAAATCTTTTACAAAACAGCTTACCTCTCCTCCCAAACAGTACTAAAGCAATTTATTACTATACATTGTGAAATTCTAAACAGTCTCCTCAGAATATTTCAGGAAATCACTTTCTTTAGCTGAAAACAATGACTTCACATTTAATGGAATACAATGTTTATAACAATGAATCAGTGTAAGCACCGTCTTCTGCATAGACAGAAGTAGCACATTTTGTTAAGCTATTAACTGCCTAAATCAATATAAAATCAAGCTCTACCATTCCCAAAAACTCTTATGTACATTACACTATCTTACTAATCTTTTCTGAACAAGCTTCCCAATGACCACCTCTCCCTCCTATCACCTCTTCATTCCTTCCCTCACCACTGACCCACAAACATGAGTACAAAGCCCATGGAAACATACGTGGGGAAACTATTAGGTCCATACCGGGTTAGGATGTTTCACCAATGTCAATATGCACCTCACCCCTGAGGGACTGACATTAAATTATCTCTGGCTTCTTGATCGGTTATATCAGTCTGTAGTGAACCCTCATACTGTAACCCAAGCCCAAAGAGGGCTTCTATGCTGTACAGCAATGTAAAGACATCCCTCTATTAGCTACCTGCACAAAAGCAAAAAAGGACTAAACTGTACTGTCAGTATTAAGATTTATAATCCTAGGAATCTGTTTTTTTCAGAAGTTACAGTTAAGCCTCAAGACACAGGCAGGTGACCAGCGAATCCTCTGGATATTAATAGTGAGGTAGATTTCAGTCTCCTAACCACTGGCCAGAAACCATCAACTCATTTTGTAAGTACGCAATGGTATCAGATGATAATAGATCTGTTGCATTATCCAGCTACTACAGATTGATAAGTATGACCCGAAGGGGAATGTGAAACCTTTAAAATCCTGCACCCAGTGCTACTACAAAGAACAAATGTAAAATAACAAGTTCATAATGATTTGCTATATAACAATTTATAATTAGCAGGGAGGCAAAATAAAAAATGAGGCAGAGCACACATAACAAACAAATACTGATGAGGCTCATTAAAATCCTCATATTGCCAGACACACACGATAAACTCAAGTTTTAGGGTACTTCCTTAAATTTCTGGTCCCACACCTTTTATTAAACCTTTCTTACTGATACCAATGAATGCCGAAGCAGGTATTCGAGCACATCCTGGATGCTCATTAATAATGGTAAGTCACTGATCCACTACTCACAAATACCGCTGAAATAAACATTATTCATTTTTGAAGAAACAGAGCCCTTGAACTTCAAAATGGTCAATACTTCAAGCCTGATGAACACACCCACAGACTGTGGTGCAGATTTGCTCCACTATCCAACTCATCAAAACAAGTGCAGTGAAACAGAGCACTCGCCTGGGCTTTGGTATTTTCTACTCCTACTTTCCTATCATGTAGAACTATGTTCCAAGTTTCATGAGGTAAAGAACTATTCAAAAGCACCTTTTGCAGCAGTAGCTTATTCATTACTCTTCCTATTCCTAGGAAGAAAGAACAGCTTTTTCTCCATTATAGACTGACTTTTTTTTAATAAATAAAAAAACAAAACAAAACCCCCAAAACAACATAACCTCACTAAACTACTGCAGAAAACAAAAGCGTTAATGAGATATATAGTAGAAAATACTGACCATGGTCTACCTTGTTCCAGGCTTCCACTGTGCTTTCTTGTGTGGGACACCAGGTATGAAGTTTAATACCAGGACTTGGTTGTTCAACCTGAAGCAAAAATACTGTTAAAATGCTCAGTATCAGATATATAAATTTCTATTTTTTTCTGTTTTTGTTCATAAGATCACATCTAGTCCGTTCTGAAATATTTTATTCTTATTTAAATACCATTTAAAACTATTTTCACAACACTTTGCTCATGTGTATTATTAGCATTACTGTGCATAAACAAAAACAGTACAAGAAAGGTCTAGAAACCTGAATATCGTATTGTTCAAAGAAAAAAAATGCAGATAGTTTCTCCTTCATCTATAATGTCTGCAGCCTTTTCAAACAGTTCTTGGTATCTCATATTTATTCCAAATAGTTCAGATCTCACCAAGAGAGATCTGAATCTCTTCCTAATTAAAAAAGTTACATTTAACATAATCTAATTTTAATCTTCACGTAACACAAAATCTCCAGGCCAAAAGAGTCCTCAGCAGTAAAGATGCCCTAAAAGGAGCATTCTCAATCTAGACAGGCCATGACAGTCAGGACATGCTACATTAAGAGACAAGCTTTTTCCTTTTTTGTACAAGCATAACCAAGCAATCAAAATCAATAAACAGTGTTTAAAGATGCTATAATTAAACTGTGAGCTTCACCTATAGATCAAAAAAACAGGAGAATTGGTTAAAAGGAGTTAAAAGAAAAATATCTGAGAGAGATAAACAGTAGGTTGATGAATGATTAATGGCTTATTAAGGCTGATCTGAATTTCTAAAAGATACCTATACATAGAATAAAACTTGAAAAAGAATTCTAAAATTTGACAAGATATTATTAATTCATTTGTACATAAACTAGAAAAAATTAAATAAAGTGAGAAGCAAACTAATTAAACACTAAATTATCTCAATGGCTGTGACAAGTGTCCAAATTGTAGCCAAATCATAATATCATAGCACAGAATCAGAACAATCCCATCTCTGTCCCTACACGTTCAAAGCAGTATTCTAAAAATAAAGGATTGTTGCAATCATAAGAAAAATAAAGAGAAAAAAATATATATGAGAATATGATCCTCCAAGAAGCTAGAAAATCTGGCCCCTTCGTATTAAAGCACTTAAACACAGTTTCTTTAAACAAGTACCTCATTTCAGAACAATTTTTCACATACGGTTAACAAAAAGTCCTTATGCCGGTGCTAAAGTCAGATTGGTTATGAACTCTAAGTCAAAGTGTTAAAGATGTAGCTCTGAGCAAAGGAAGTGTTTCAAAGATCATAGGATGCCAACACAGAAAAAGTTGAAAGAGAGGAAGTGTAAGTGTTCCTAATGTGACTAGACACTCTTTCTTTAAAGTCTTATTCAGGAATTTTTAATACTAATATCAATTACTTCCAAGCTGAATTTATACACCTATTATCCTGTCTAGTGCGCTGGAAGAAAAGAAATGGGGCCTCAGAGAATTTAACCAAGATATTCATGAAAGAATTTGATCTTTGTCTGTTTCTAATGCAGATAAAAGAAATTTTATTTTAGTTAATTTTACATTTAAATCACTATGTGACAGACTGTTAAGGAGAGAAAAATTATTCATCTAAACTAAGAGCTGAATGAATTTTTGGAGCAGTATTTAGTGAAAGAACAATATTTGATCTGAGCTTAAGCTGGAAGCACTTTGGAGAGAATACAAACCCGTCTAACTACAAATGGAGGTTTATCAGTTTCTCTTCTGAATTCATAAGGACCAAGGTTTAAATGGGCCAGTCGTTGCCTGGCTTCTTCTGATAGCTCACACATTCGTCTTTTTGTGTATGGAGATGGAGAACGTGATTTAGAAGCTATTGTAGGCTGCTCGTAGTTCTTTGTTGCTAAGCTGTGCCTGCTTTTCTCAGGTGAAAGAGTATTTTTCTTTGGTAACTTTGTTTGCAATTTTCCATTTGGGGTTGAGTGATGTACCCAATTCAAATCACCCTAAAGTGAAAAAGAGAAATTATCTGGTTTGACAGCACGCAGAACAAAGATCACTGAAAATAATACAAACAGGGAACTAATAATTTTAACAGAAATAAATGTCATGTCAACTGATGTTCCCCTCACAAAACTATAATCAAACAGCAATTTAAAAAACAACAACGTATTTACCATTTTCTCTGAAACCAGAAGGAGGTTAAAACACATTACTACATGTTAGATGTTAAGGTTAAGTGTCTCATACTTACCCAATTAGCTTTCTCACACAGTTAGTGAACAGAGACTGTAAAAAATTAAATTGAATTTTGTCACAAGTTCATTTAACACAAACTTTACCTGGATTGGACATACACAGATTTGAAGCATTTTTCATCTGTTTAAACTTTTTTTAACCTTTTAAAATTCTTATCCTTTAAAATAAAATACATAAATTAAAATAGAAGCCTCTTTAATAGTTTAAACTATATTCATTTAGAGTTGCCTAAAGCCTCTAGTGTAATTACATTCCCTGATATTTATATTTTCTTCCATCATGGTGAATTTACTAGTTCTTTAAACAGTTATAATCAAGAAACTATGTTCAGGGAAAAAAAAAATCCACACACACCCCCCCAAAAAAACCCCAAAACCCAGAAACTTTAAAGACTGTCTTCCAAAGAACCTCTCAAATCATGTGAATACGTTTGCAAAAGAACAGACAAAGCAGCTGTTTATTTGTAAAACTGGCACTTGACACCTGAAATATGGATTTTGTAGCTAAAATTTATCAAAAAATAACACCATTATCAAATACTGCCTTAAAAGTCTATCTCTGAGTTGATAATTGCTTTTAAAATACCTACATACAGCAGAATAAAGGAAAGTGGAGGAACAACGAACCTCACCACCTCCCTTCCCACAACATAGAATGGGAGTGGTGCTGTTGTAGTTTTTGTTGTTGTTACCAGCAAAGGCTACCCAACAATCAGGACTGACACCCCCTCCAAATAACTATTAACTTCTTCAGTGACCGATTTCAAATTCTGGGAAACTGTTTCCAACACTGAAGTGTTTTTGGAAATACATTATCATTCCTTTGTAATTCCTTGCATTAAATGAGCATTCAATTACTCCACAAGCTTTATAGGTCAAGGCACTCTAGATTAAGTAGCCTGATAAAAGTTGTGTAGTCAGCAGCATGTTTTAGCTTTGAATACCGCAGTATGGATAATTAGGCTTTTTGGTCAAATTTGGCCCAAATTCACATGTTGTAAAAGATCAAAAATAATGGTATAGCAAGACTTTTCTTCCTGTTAGAAATTATTTTTCAAGCTTGAGGAAGTTGACATTACTCTTAAATCTGTATGCTGCATGCACTACTTCAGTTCAGAGGAACCCAGAAATAAAATGTCCAGCTTGCCTTCAAGCCTTTCCCTGTACACCCAACAATGAATGAGACTGAGGTTGCGTGTTTGTTTTGCATCAACATAGTTTGAATCTGGCATCACACAGACTGTTCATGCCACTGTCTTTCTCACACCTGTACTAGCACTTGTGCAGCTGGTAGTGAGCCAGAGTATGGAACTGGCCCAAACAAAACCAGACCTAATTCTCTAGGACTCTCTAAGACTAATTTCTCAGTAGGCTGTGCTTCTTCTGGCTTACACCAATCATGAAACTAGACCTTCACAGCAACACATGCAAATTTGATATGCCATTTGTAACATATTAAATACTTTTAAGGACGTTCTTAATTTTAGATCAAACTGCCCTTATTGAAGTTACCTTCAGTGAAGTTAGTTTTCTGACAATGACAGCTTCCACTGATTTTTTTTATTCTTTACCTAAGTGTCTCAATACATTTCTTGTGCTAAATTTGGAAGAAACTTCTCAGTGAACTAATTGGCAACGCCACAAACAGGTCAAAGTCACTTAACCCTCTTTGCACGCAAGCCTTCCTGACAACCATTCCATTTTAATGATGCTGCACCATTTTTCAATAATCTAGCAAAAAAAGGAGGACGTAAGAGTAACTTTACGTGACAGCTTGTGCCAGGAAACCCTACCAGAATTCCAATCCGTGAGACCAGAGAGGAGTGCTACATGAACAAACACATCAGAGGGGTTTTTTTTTTCCCCCAGTCTCTTCAGCTACTTCACCTTTAACTTTGCTTGTTGCAGAAGCAGCATTTCCAGATTAATATTGGTGACAGCCTTTTCAACAGAAATCTTCATTTCCATTACTGTTACTGATATTGTTATGAAAAACAATTAAATTAATTGGTTTGTTTGATAATGTACCTTTTCTGACTTCACCTAGCTTTCATTGTCCCACCTTAATTTTAAGTGTCAGTAAGAAATGGTGAGAAGGCATCTTCCCACCTCCAAATACACCAGGGACTGACACTTCAGCTGATCATAGAACACAGCAGCTGATAATTGTTTCAGATTCAAGGAACTCTCAGCATTTACTGTCATGCACCAAACCCACTCTTTACTCATACTTGATTAAAAATTTAATCAAGTTGTCAAGCACCCATGACAACTGCTTTAACCACAACAAAAGAATGAGAAAAGTTTGAAGTGAGCAGCACATACAAAAATTGGAACCAAGGCTATCAATATTAAATCTAGAAATTAAATTGCAAACAATTAAATTATGCTAACCTGTATGTGACTCCTTCCTGAGCTTAACAGACTTTCTGTAATAAGGGAGCTTGTAGAAAATCTCAATTTTGGTGCAATTCCCTAGAAGAGAGACAATAATTGAACATCAAGCTCCAACTCAAGATAAAGGGTATCAAAGAAGTAAATGTCACCTAATGTAACAAACCATTCCTAATTTTCAGCCATTTCCTTTGTTAATTTCAGCCTTTAATAAAGATAATTAGGAAAGACAGAACAGCAATGGTAAATGTCAAGATGCTAACATTTGCATTTCTGACAATTCAATTACAGATGATTATATTGCTTTCGTACAACAATTAAGGTCTGACTTTTATTTCAATACATTTCTTTGTCAAAAGCACTTTTAAAGATTTTTCATGCCATGCTATATAGCATCAATAAAAATTCCAGTCATGCTCTAGAAGTTTCATTAATGCTAACTTTCGAAACTTACTGATAAATAGTCTCAATTGTGCAATCTTTTTTGTAAAAACATTTTGAATATTAATCAATTACACTGCAAATAACTATTCATTTGTAACAGTATGACTAAGAACCCCCTTTATTCTGTAACCATTACAGCAAAGTCCAATTTCTGTGGATTGTCTCCCATGTTCTATAACCACGTTCCACTTCCTCTCAATCCCCTCTTACACAAGTGGCTGGCAAGAGGCAACCCTAGTTTGACCAATTTGGGGTCAGTGGGGTCCAGCTGGGCCTCCTGGTCAACCAGCACACATGTACTAATGGCCAGCAGGTCCTTCTATCTTTACACGGCTGACAGTTCCTGTTCAACTCATCTTCTTTTACTTCAGCTGTGTCTAGAAACATAATACCTTTGAGAGCTGTACTTCCTGTTAAATTTAGCTAGAATTGGCCAACATATACAAAATTTACTGGGTGCAAATGGCAGAGATTATGACACACAAGCGTTATTTCCCAAAACAGCAACCTTAAAAAAGGCATAAAAGAACTAAAGGCCACATATGCTATAAACAAGTGGGAATCATCTATGTGCATCTTATACAGCTCTGTAGAAGCAAAGAGAGAATCAAGTGTCCTTAAAACTTTCTACCCTCTCTTCTTAAAACATGGACAGAGTTTGCTGCCCCGAGGCATCTGTGTGCGTGGGCATTTGTGCACACGAACACACAAAATCACTGAGAAATGGAAAGGAGCTGGTCTGTTTGTGACTCTGCCTCAATTCTTAAGGATTAGCAGGAACTTCATGAGTGAAGTCTACTGCTGAACCAAACTATTCTCTACCACCTGCCTAAACACAAACTGATTTCCCATAAGGGAATATGATCTGGCCCCAGGTTAGATTATAGAAATGAAATGACAAAAATGCCAAGACAGCTCAGTCATAACAATTAACAGAGTCCACGATTCAATCAAGTCAAGTTATGGCATATAAAAGAGATTTTAAAGCTGACTGTCTTTAATCAACTCATTTTTATTACTAATGAATTGTCAAGTGCTATCAAAAATTGAAAAAAGGACACATCAGAATAAGTAAGTCTTCTATAAAAAGCAACAACAGAGCACCTACTGCTTTTACAGAGACTGAGAATGATTACAGAATGGTTAAATGGTCATAGCTAAAAAAAATCACACAAAACCATGGTTTCTTCAGAGAAATGGTTTGTGGAGAGGGAAGATGGGATAGCACCTGCATACACAGGCATGGATATGTCAAAAGTAACTTAGAGGCCAAAAGGAATCAGAGGAGTTCTTCTGTTTTCTGCAGTTCCCAAACTAGGGATTGCTGAAGGATATTCAA
Organism: Aptenodytes patagonicus; assembly: GCF_965638725.1. Lineage (NCBI taxonomy): Eukaryota > Metazoa > Chordata > Aves > Sphenisciformes > Spheniscidae > Aptenodytes > Aptenodytes patagonicus. Next base: position 65,899,740 of record NC_134953.1, on the reverse strand, counting down.
TATAGTATTACGTACAGACTGCCGTATAGCCCCGAACATATCTGTAAATGAAAATCCAGCCAGAAAGTTTTTGGGATCTATTCCTCTGCCTCCAGCTTAGTGGTGTCTGCAGCCCTGAGCAGGCTTGTCAGTCCTTCTGTACCAGTCATTAAACAGAAGTGATATGGATATAATATTAATTTGATTGTAGAAAAACTGTAAAGGTGGTTCATATTTAGAAGAACCCAAGTTAGAAAACTAGTCTAATATGTGCTTTTGACTGTAAGGAGCATGAGTACAAGTCTGTAGCTTAAAAACGTATATATGAATATAATAGAAGGTCTTGTATTGGTATGCTAAGGAAAGATAGCATAACTAAAAAGAAACTGTTTTAAGTAACATGGAAAATACTGCATGAGAGTGGGGAATGGAGATAAGAACGTCTGTAAGAAGTCACCACATCAAGGCTTAAACAAATTCTGAAAGGCAAGGGTTGCAGAGAAATGCATAAGAGCCAGCAAAAGCCTCAGCTGGGCAACACTGGACCAGGGGAGATAACTCGAGGCACGTCTTGTATGCGTATTGTGTTTGTAAGCCTCATAAGACATTTGGCCAGAGACATTATCAGCCAAGTGCCAGATTTCTGGAGGAGTTCTGATCCTCTCAATTTGGGATTCCTTCCAACTGGCAGATTAGCAGTGTTAATCAGACACTGCTTGTCACTGCCTATCTGAACTCCACAACCGTAACCTTGCTGTTGCTACCTTTATTTTTTAATAAAAGACAAATTTATTTGGAAGCAAAGTTCCACTGAAGCACAGCTGTCAGTCAAAAATACTCAACATCTCAGCTAGCTATAAATAACTTTTCATGTGGGAAGAACATGGCTTGACTGGCATAGGAATAACGTGAGGGTTCTCAAGACCTTTTTTAACGCTTTCCCTTTTGCTTAGCATTCACATTCAGTGCTTGGTGCTGACAGAGTTAGCAGGAGATGCTTGCCAGTAAAGCTTAGGGAACACTGGAAGATAGAGGCATTTGAGACTGCATTTCTACTGGAGGTAAAAATCCTCTCACAGCTATCCCATTTGGCAAGCAGGGAGAGGAACCACAAGTTCTTGTCGGGAGCCTGCCTCCAATTCCATCAAACACAACAGCTTCTTTATTATTCCTGAAAATGGGGTCAGTATGCCAAAATCCTTTCTTAAACTGTTCTGTCTGTGATGGAGGTGGAACGGAGCAACAGATGCTTCTGCAGTCCTCGTTCCAGGGCAGAGATGAATTTCATTTACACTGTTCCCAAGGACATGGACATACATTTCTGTCTTCATCAGTCAACTTTTTAAAGCTACTACAGTGTCACCATTCAGCTACACATCCAAATGACTCTGATCGCATCTTCTCACAGCCCACAAATTATGGCACCTTCTCTTTATTAGAAAATACGTAATTTTTGTATTAAAGTCAGTCCAACAAAAAACCTCAAACTTCTCTAGTGGCTCTGCTTCTACAAAGATTCATTATATTGCATTTACAAAAAATCTGCAATCATTTTGCTAATACCACCTCATTTATTACTACCTCCCTATCTATTCTTTCTCAACACCAGAAAAGTACCTATTCTATAAGTAATATGAAAGCAATACAGTCCCACCCCCTCTCTTGAGCCACCATTAACATGCATAGGATAAGCCATATCAAAGAGATGCTATGGCCAAAAAATGACGGCTATTTTTGCAGGGACAGTTTAAGCTGCTGCAGAACCATACATTTTGCATCACAAAATCACAGCTTTAATTCATTCAAATGTTAACACAGCATTAGACACCAAGTTAGTACTTCTAATTGCAAGTGACTGGGCAATTTCCAGGTTGCCCTTGCAGGGTAAAGATTATACAAGCTAAAAGATACCAGTGACCTTTAATCAGCATTTCCCTCCTGCCATGTGTTTTTAATCCAATCACAACGGACAAGGCACCTGAGTCCCTGTATTCCCAATCCAAATGTCCTGCCATTCCACTAGTAAAATTTAAAAAAATAAGAAAAACAAAATAAAACAAAACCCAAAACACATCTCCCACGTCATCACCATCATCTTCAAAGTGCCTTCCTGAGTTATTCCACTGACACCTAAGATTCAACAGTCAAACTCTATGAAAGGGAAGTGTGAGATAAATTCATTTTCATTTGCTATGTACTTGAGCCCTTCTCTCCAGAAAATTAACATTAATTCATTGCACTCATTCTGCCAATTAGTTGTCATTTATCATGACAGTTTTTTGAAACTGTAGAAAAGGCACATTGCTAAATGAGCGTGAATGGCCTTAACAGACCTTAAGAAACAGGCTTTGGAACTGAAAAACAATCATACAGCACTAAGCCAAATTTCAGTTAATTACTATTTTAGTGGTGATCTTGCACCTCAGGGAGGCCCACAGGTCAGATGGCATAGCACTATAAATTTGTATTGACTGTCATTGTCCTAAACAGTTCCAAAAATGGTCTGAAACAAAATGCTACAAAGAGAGACTGAGGAGGGAGGGTTACGTGGTTTATCTGTTGAGAACTGTGAAGTTGATATGACATCTCCCTCTCCTCTTGCATCCCTTCAACTAACAACTGCGCCACAGATTAAATTGAACAAAAGACATGTCATGGTGCCACACTGCAAACCAAGTGGAAACTAACTTTTTCACATTAAATGGTTTCTTGAAGCATTCTGAAAAAAGATTATACCTTCACCAAAGTTCAACTGTGGATTTGTACATTCAACACCTGAAATGGCAAAATCTGTCAGAAGCAATCGCTTTTCATTTGAAGTAGTTCAAGGGGTTTCTTCATTGAAACACACTGTATCATAAATACAATCCACAGATATTCACTCACTGTAAAAGAAGAGGACCTCTTCATTAAAATCTCACGATCTAAACCATGGTGCCCACAGGTAAGCTTAGGGTCAGGGAACAGGAAATCTCTTGTATTTTCTTCATACGTAGCTAGAATTTTTCCTACTAAAAAGAAAACATATACTTTAATTGGAAAATAGACAAAGCCACCACACACAAGACCATATTGCAACTAAGATAAATTTTGTTCTTTAAAAATTAACAGCACAGCTCTAAAACGTGTATTACACTAGGAAATAACCTCATCAAGTTAAATCAGCAGCAGCAATGTGCAGAATCTACTCTGAAAGTATGTTTCACTGTTATTGTGAAAAAAATTATAGAACAGTTAACACAATCTTCTTTAAGAGACGTATGAGTAGTTTTCTCTAGGCAATTATTCAGTAGTTTTCCTCTTTCTTTCCCCTCCATGCCACAGAAGAAGCCAGTATTTTTTTTTAATGGCAGCCAATCCCTTATGAAAAACTGTATCATTCCATATTACAGAATAGTAATAGTTGTAGTAATAGTAGGCATAGTAGTAAGAAAGAAACGCAAGCAACATCAAAATCATTATCTCAAGATTTTCTCACTATCCTGGTTTGCTACTTTAAAAAAAAAAAGTTCTTTAGGGGAAAACCTTGAATGTATATTGTTAAAAAATTTAAATTGTGCTATTGCAGTCATCTTGTCAGCTTATGTTGGGCTGTATCACACCTATCTCTGACCCCTGAAATTAAATTCTTTATCCAAGATATTTTACCCTCCCACAACAAAAATCCATGTTCAGTACATTTCTTTAAGTAAACAGTCTGGTGAGTCACCTGAGAAAAGCAATCGTTTCCTTGAAAGTACTAAGGACAAGTGACAGAGAGTGCTTTTAATACCACAGTTTCCAAACGAGTCCTCTTTAAAACTTGACTTTATTTCCAATAAAATGCAGATTTACATTATTCATGGGAACACTTGAATTTCATTAAAATAGATTTTTATAATCACACAAACCAATAACAGAAGTATGACAAATCGCTATTTATTATCTTCACATATCCCAAGAGACCTGTAATACTTACAGTGAGAATAACAGTTTTCCCAATGGTCACCATTAAAATGGAAGGGAAAAAAGTGTCATTCTGAGAACAAGATTATGCACTCTGAAATTTCACAGACAGCCACTTTGCAAGTGAATTGTGATGCATTTAATAAGTGTGCACTGGATGATTTCAGTTTATTTTCCAATTTTAAAATATTATCACTTTCCTAAGCCTGAGTATGGTACATTTCAATATTCAGTTATTACTCTCTTTCAAGAATGAGATCCTCTTGATCTATTAACATTTTATATTCAGAGGACTATTTGTTAAAGAGCTTTCTATGTTGTTTGTGTGTTGGAAAAAATGGTTGTGCTATAATGGGCAATGTCCTCATGGAAATTCACCTATTAAAGTGCATAATTTATGAAGAGACTGATACAATACCTGGAGGAATGAGCTGTGTTAGTTCAAGTACTGCTGTGTCAACTAGAAAGGAAAAAAGTTTTTTCATGAGTTAAAAAAACCTAAAATGGTAAGTAATTCTCATAGTCAAAACCCAAGAAAAATGGCTCACTGATTTAAGCTTCATAGCACTGTACCTATTTCCTATACTATACTATTTCCACTACACCAACAATAAGAGAAAATTAAGAACAGCTTGCATAAATACCACAGGTGAACACAATGGCATTAGCAGTGTACAAATGACAACTCTAAATTTGACTTAGAACTGGGGAAGTTCTATCTGCTTCCAAGTTTGTCCTTTGAAGATAGCTTTTAAAGAAGATGATGCAAGCTTCACCACTTTTTCAGATAACTCCCAGTATGAGGGAGCATATTCCTGAGTTCGAGCTGAGGGTCAGTGTTGTCTCACTACAATTGATTATGCTCCACATGTGGCAAGACATCTAATTTTCTTAAAAAATGAAAAGAATAATTTTACAAAAATTGAAGGTTTATGCTTATATTATTTGAAAATTAATCAAATAAATGATCAGATAAAGGAATCCATTACCTATCTGGATAACCAGCTGGATTTTCCATTAATTACGATTTTTAACACTTTCCCTGTTCTAAAGCATGTAGCATACATTTCTAGAGCCATTTTGTTAGTTAACAGTATTTTGGGTAAGTTACTAGTAACCAAAAGACAGCAAAAAACCTCTGCCTGCACTGACAACGAATCTTCTGTTCTGAAAACCCACTAGTGCTAGGGTCCTACTTCTTTAGTACATGATATACTACCTTGGTTACCCACTAGCTTTTCAGAGAACAGGCTCCTGATAGAAAAATTATCACATACTTTAAACCTCCAAAAAGTCTTTAGAGCCCATACCAGCATGACATTAATGCATACAACATAGTATACATAAAAAGCAGAACCTACATTCCAGTAACTCCACAAGGTCTCCAGGATCAACTATATCAGCAAATGCCTGGAAAAGAAATTAATAAATAATAATAATAGCATGGTCAAAGTCATCAGATGGACTTCTGGGGAAAGAGAAGGAAAAAAAAAAAAAATCAATATTCTTCCTTGCTTCAGATGGTTGCCAAGAGTCCTATCCCCACTGGGAAAAGAAAGGAAACTGAAATTATCATTTGGCATACGATCAAATTCATTGAAAGCTAGCAGTTCTTGCCATATGCTTTCTAACCATTCAGGGTTACCTCTCCATATTTAAATGAGGAGGTATTGTGAAGATTTGAACACATAGAGATAAGTATTGTCTGAGAAAATTTCAAGAGAGAAAGATAAATTGGTGAATGTACTAGAATTCTGATAGGTGAAGAATATGTTCTTTAATATATTAGTAATGCTTTAAGCTTCATTTTCATGGAAGTGACTATTCATGTACAGAGTACTGTTCAGGGGTTTTTTTTAACCTGAATCCCGTGTGAATAGATGGCAAGGAATAGGGGAGGATGTTGCACTGGATATTGAGCAGCTAATAGACTTCCCCCTAATTCTGTACAAAAGTCTCAGCAGAGCGGTGTAGATCACTTTGCTGTTCAAGGTACCAAACACTAAGAAATACCAAAGTACCAGTGCTCCACAAGTATCTAGACCTATTCAATAGCTATTTGTAAGACAACAGATATTATTCTCAGCTTTCTTGTTCACCGCTTTTGTAAGCAAATAGATCCCGGTGTCTTGGAGTTCCCCTAAATTACAATGAAAACAGTATTCAGGACATTTCCCTTAAGTAGTTTGTGGTATGTTTGCCTTTAAAAAACTATGGTCCTTTTTACTCTGCAGTAGCTGGTGAAATTATCACTGTGTATGTTACCCACATCACCAGAGCATCATTGATGTTTACTCAGTCTGGTTTTCAAAGTGCTGGGGGATGCTTAAAGGAAAAGAACTAGAAAGGACAGAGTATTATTATTCATAGATAGTCAAGAAGCCAGATCATATCTATAAGATACTGTGTTTCATTATCCCTATGGTACTAATAATGAAGCTAGTAGGGGCTCAGAATATGTGATAAACAACCATAAATTATAAGGCCAGAGTACCAACCTGGGAATTCCAGTGGCAAACCATGAAAAAAGTATCTCAAAGGGAGAAAGAAGTCACCAAAAAGGCTTGAGCTGCTATTCTATCTTTCTACTAAATTAAGTTGACTCTCCTATATCTTATAGTCTTTGTTCTTCACCTTGCCATAATTTTTGAAACAACAACATTCAGTTCCTTCCAAGCCAGAAAAACAGACACTGAAAAAGGACAGTTCACAAAAGAATGAACAAACACCTAAAAAGCCTCATCATACATTATAACCTTCAGTACGCATAATTCTTGAGTCAACGTGTGGATAATATAGGCACACACCTCCTTTGTGCTGAAGAGAAGCAGGAGTTACAATGCTATGCCATCCTCAGTGTGATTACCTGTGCTCAGGGGTTTTGCAGTGAGTTTTTGTGGAGTTTGGGATGGGTTTTATTTGGCTTGTATTAGCTCTTGACATTATCTTACCTTTTCAAATACTAGTTTTTCTTGAAAGAAGAGTGGAAATGCTGCAGGGACGCATTGAGTTTTTTTGTACTGTCCAAGTACAGAGACACTGAGATAAAGTTCCTCTTTGTCTTTCAGCAGCACTCCGGGACAAGTTATCTGTAAGAGTAACACACTCATTAAACAAACTGAACTTTAGTTATAGAAGTAACATCTGTTTTCAAGATAAAAATGAAATGGTCAAGACTGAAATGGTTGATTTCTGAGAGTCATATTATAACAGATTAGAGTGAAAAAAATTGTTTTCTAAAGCAATTCTGTTTGTACAGACTGACCAGGAAAAATAATCACCATTTTAAAATAATCAGGACCAAATACTGTAAGTAAACATACTCTGTTGTCTTCAACCAAAACTGAAACTTGGTATCCCAATCCCAGGTCAATGCAGTTAAATGCATGCGCTGACTATGTAAGAATTAATCATCAAGGGTCACATCAGGTTCTATATGAAAAGTCACGTACAATGAAGTCTACACGATGCCAAGACACAAAAACTCGTCCAAATTTTAGCCTAGCCACAGAGAGAATGAAGCTGGTAAATGCACATGCTTAGATATCCATACTCTGTCCAGCCACCAAGAAGGGCAAGTCTATTTGCAAATATTGTATTAACTTTGCCTTCTAATATGTAAATGAGAAAAAGCAACTGTTGTTCCGTTACTATCAGACACATGGCACACAAAGTTTTATCTGAGAAGTTTGGCCACCTTGGAGGGTATTCAAGGCAGGGAAGTCTCCTCATTAGGCTGCCAGATACTGCCACTAATCTCTCACCTTTCTCTGGACAATTCTTAAAGTAAGAAGCAGTTGGTATGTTTTTGAAGCTCTGGTGAACATCAGATGGTCTTACTTGTGTTTTCACTGCAAGGATGTACACTACTCATTTTGCAAAACTATTTGCTATTTTCTCCAAGCCACGTGCTTTTATTCTATTACCCAGACAGAGAATTGTCACCTTTCACTTCAGTTCTACTGCTCACTTTTTATCACAGTATAATAAATATGAGGTTGTCTCTTCCAACATAAGGTTGCTAGAGAAAGTGTTCAGACTTTCAATTGCCAGGTAGAAAGACAAACGAGGATAGTGACAGGAATTAAAATAAGTGCTTTGGTTACAGTCTCCTACTCCCAAATGAATGTTTTCCTTGAGAAATACTAACTGGATCTAAAAGAAAGCTATATAAACAGCAGAAAAACAGCCTCAGGTGAAAGAAATAACAGAAACCAATGTGTGATAGATTATTATAGATACAGTATAAGCTAAAAAATAGTGCTTCTACTCATAAATATCTAAGGAGGAAAAAAAAGGGGGTTCTCTCCATGTAAATGAGGGCTTCAAATCTGCAAGAAAAGTGCCAGAATAATAGATATCCCAATTGAAAGACTGTCAAGCATTAAGCAGCTTGTATGACACTCGTGCAGTTGCAAGTGTGAATAGGAGTGAGTGAAAGAGACAGATTTCATTCATATAAGGCAAGATCCCCCAAACTACATACTACAAGTCATATTAGCTTAGTTCTCGCTTTTCTTCTTGACATTTTTGTAGAATTTACAACCATTTTCAGCTGGGGTTTCATGCCTTTCACCTTAGAGAAGGCAACCAACATTTGCCTATTTATTGAGATGAAAATTGAGAGGTTTGAAGACATCGGAGAGGGCAAAACTGCGAACAACAGGTGCCATAAAGAAATCACTGAATTCATCTTATGGAAAGGAACAGAACTCTACTGATCCACAACCCCCTATGGCATTTGTTTGTTACACGCAGTCCTAAAAGTGTAGCTGCATACGTAACCAATGAAAAAGGCAAGCCTTGAAAAATCCCTTTAATTGCCGATTACCATCAAAACAAGAAGAGCTCCCTACGAAGGGCAATGGACAGTATTAACTTCTGCTGAGTGCAAGCTTCCAGATAGAATAGCATTTTGGACTTAGAGTTGCAAAAATAATCTCAATGTGAAGAGATGCCATTTTAGTCTCCTTACCTGGCAGTAATCCACAATGCTATTAATTCATCTTAGTGCTTAAAGCTTTACCTACCTTCACTGCCGCATTTGTGAATTCTCCATGTAGCAATGACATGAAGAATAATGTGAATTTCATTCTGTTGCACATGAGCAATCTAAATGCCAGCAGCAGAGGTAGGCACCAAAATTAGTCTCAAAAAAACAAATAACAATGAAATCTCAGTCTGAGCAATCATGAATTATTCAATTTCAATTAATGGCAGGATAAACCAAATAAGGTCTTTAACTAAGGTTTTCTATTTTAGAAGAGCAGCCTTTCAGAAATGAAGAAAACTAGCAGCAAGATAAACCAAAGAGCTGGTGGACTCAGATCGGAAAAGAACTTGGAGTTTCATTAAGTCAAAAGGAGCAAAACCCATCTGTATCCTAAAGCAAGGGAAAAACAAAGAGGACGGAACTTCTGACACAAGTGGATAGGTTTCAAAGAGGGTTGAGAAATACACAGAGCGTTGTAAAAGAACAGGAAAAGGAATCAGAAATTTGGACAAGACTTTAGTCACAAATAAAGCGAACAAGGAAAAAACAAGTGGACGTAGTATAAATCAACCAAGATGTGAAAACTAACAAATCTATGTCCCAAACACAACTGAATATTTTACCTTGGTTTTAAGGATACTTAATACCAGAACAAAAAAACAACTTAAAGAATGAAATGATGGAAACGGAAGTTACCCAATATGCACTAGGCCTGGACCAAGGAGCCACAGGGAGGCCGAATCATATTCAGCCCAGGTTCTGAAAGAATGTCATTTTTCTTGCTGGATCTGTACATAACTAAAACCTAAGTTATGAAAACAAAGATTGTACCATCTGTTGAAAAATAACAAATGCAAGGCCCACGTAAGGCAGAAAGAGACATCTGAAAAATTATAACCCCATGAATCAGAATATTTAAATACACAAAAGTAAAGAATAAACATATGGAGGAAAACATGACTAGAAAAAAGCCCAGCAGCACGTGTTTCATAAAAATAGATCAATCAAGCAAAACCTGACATTTTCTTGAAAGTCTCTTTTCTGGACAAAGGATATCATATGGTGCCACATGAGAAATTATTACTTATGATGCAGAAGATGGGAGTTAGTATGAAAGTCCTAAGGTGGTACAAAACTGGCCAAAGGACAGCATCAGTAACGTGCAAAACTGGGAGGCATCAAGCTGAGGGTTACTATTAAAAACGTTCCTCTAATATCCTGGGATCCATGCCTTTTAATATTTTTAATGATGCTGACATAAGAAGTCAGAGTGTTCTCACGAAGTTTTTCCAATTAAAATTCAGAAATCATCAGAGGTTAACAAAAAGATACAGAAAAACCTCTTTGCGGGACCACGGTAAGAGAGATGAGGTGCACCTACTGTGTATTAACAACAGTTTTTGCTTTCACTTGGGGGGCTAACCTTCAAAGCTAGCTGAGGGGAAGATGATGAGTGTGTTAATAAATGACAGCATAACTGCAGTGCAGCTGTGAAGAGACTAATATTAAGACATATAGGATGAATATCGGACTTTTTCTCCCTGACATCACCTAAGGCAACAGTGAGACCCCATCTGGAATGCTGAATTCAATTCTGATCCTGATCAATGAAAATTCAAAGTGGAAGAGTAGCACCCATCCCTAAGATGATCAGAAGACTGGTGAGCTTATCACACAAGAAACTATCAAAAGAGCCCGGTCTCTTTAGCTGACAAAGATCAACTGTGAAATGACAGAACTGCTGCCCAAAAAATACATCAAGAGAGCAAACATCAAGGAAGGAAAAAAATTATTTAAGTGAAAGGCCAGTGTTGACATTTGTGTAAGAGTAGGGCACCAACTAGCCAGAAGGAAATTTAGGCTGGAAAGTTTACAAACCATCACAAGAGTGAATTGCCAAAGTAGGCTCCAGTGGGGAAAAAAAGGCAAAACAAGTGGTTCAAAAATAGACTAAATACACTTATTGTAAGGGTTATCTGAGAGGAATTACATAGCATAGCAGGGATATAACTGAACGACCCACACATGCCGAAAGGGGCACTCACATCTGTGTTGGAGATTTCCTGTTCTGTCCCTTTCCACTATTATTTGTAGCCTTGAGAGCAGGGTGAATAACAAATACCCCACAACTGAAGAAGCCTGACCCCGGAGGAACACCTTCCCTGTACTCTCTCCTGGCACAGGAATAGCTCACGGCAGTAGGAACAGAAAAGGAAAGCACATCTGCTCCTTCCCAGGAACCAAGTGGACCTTTGCATTATGAAGACAAACACTAGCTGTTGAGACAGCAGAGCAACACCATTAGCGCGGTACGCTCACCATCTACGTGTAAAAATTCACAGCTCTATTTCAAAGCAGCTGTACAAGTTTGGGAACAAAGGTGGTTAAGTAATAAGGAATACCGGGTCCGTTTCCCAGCGTGTACTTTCTGGACCTGCACTTGAATTTTTTGGATGGCACCTCGGGTTTTCCTTTCAGCAGCAAGTATTCTGGCAGCACTTGCCCCGTGAGGAGGCCTAACCTCTGCATTACAGCAACCAGGGCCTATGAAGCCAACAACTCCAGAGTAACAGAGCACTGTCTACCTCAACTCCTTCTTAAAAGTTATCAGAACGATGCAGACTCTTACTTTACTCCCACCATGAATATAAGCAGAAGACTTTGCAAAGTGCACAAGGAACTGTCCTAACATGATTAATGTAAAAACTTTCCACTTCCACACCTATTGACCTCAACCCCCCCCATGTAACAACCAGGTACTTCAGAGCTGCCCGGTGCCACCTCCTGCCCCTCACAGGGACCTCATCACTCACAGGGGAGCATATGCCATGGACAAGCTGCTGTTTCCCGGGATTTCTTTTGCTCTGTTTTTTCCAAGAGTGCTTTTCCCACACCAGACAGCTTCCCAAGAATCAGCGTCTCCTAAAAAAAGACCTTTTCCACAGGAAAGTGAGAGCTGTGAAGGAGCACGGCTGCTGCTAACGCCAACAGGGGGGCACAGGGACCGGCTGCCGGAGGATGCACACACAGAAGGGGCAGAAGCTGCCCAGGAGCCAGCCCGAGCCGGAGTTCCACACGGAGGGCGGCCGCCCGCTCGGCAACAGGGCCCGGACCAGCCTCCCAGAAGAACCCGCGGGCCGGGAGAGCGGGGCGGCGGCGGAGAGAGAGAAGCGGGGCGGGAAGCGGAGCCGGAAGGGCAAACCGCAGCTTCTCCTCCAGCCTGCGGCCCGCCGCGCCCCGGCTGAGGACGGCGGGGGCCGCGGCCCGGGCACTCACCGAGCGGACGTCCAGCTGCAGGACGCAGAGCAGCGCTTTCCGCGGCATGGGCGGGCGGGCGGGCGGGCGGGCGGGGCGGGGGCCCGCCGTCTCCCGGCCCGCTCCGGCTCAGCCGCGCCGCGGGGCCGACGCCGTTGTCACGGCAACCGTGGCGCTTCCGGCCCCCGCCGCGCTGCGCATGCGCACCGTCCCTCGCGGGCGGGCCGCGGCGGGGCCGGGCCGGGCTCGCCTCCCGCGGCTGCCGCTCCGCACTGCCCCGGCGGCGCCCGCTCCGCCCTCCGGCGCGGCTTCCCCTCCTTCCCACAATGCCCTGCGCCGGTCGGCCGGCTCACGGCCGCCATCACTCCCACAGTGCCCTGCGCGGCCGCGCCTGCCCCTTCCACAATGCCTTGCGCCAGCGGCCGCAGCGCCTTCCCACAAGGCCGAGCTCCCGCTCGTGCCTCTTCCTCACTCGGCCAGCGGCTCTCTGGGCCCGCCTGCGCCGCCCCTCAGCCCTCGCTCCGCTCTCCACAGCGCCCTCAGTCCTCGCCCCTGTTCATCATAGAATCATTAAGGTTGGAAAAGACCTCTAAGATCATCGAGTCCAGCCGTCAACCCAACACCACCATGCCCACTAAACCGTGTCCTTAAGGGCCTTATCTACACGTCTTTTAAATACTTTCAGGCATGGTGACCCAACCGCTTCCCTGAGCAGCCTGTTCCAATGTTTAACCACTCTCTCGGTAAAGAAGTTTTTCCTCATCCCCACAGTCTGGTCAGGAGCCGCCCGCCCTCTTCCTGCGCCTCGCAGGCTGGCCTGTGCTGGCACTTCTCTCGGGGGCCTCTGCTCCTGAGCTGCTGGGGGTGTAGCAAAAGTGCAATAATTTCCGACCCCTCAGCCTCCCAAAGGACGGACAGTTACAATTAGGGATGCTGTGTTGAGTGATGGATCGCCGGTGCAAAATCTAAAGCGCCTGGCATAGAGCAGGGAGCCAGACAGGCAGCACGTAAGCAGAGAGCTGCTGTGGGGCATCCAAAAGGGAGCGCGAAGCACGGATGTGTCTGTATCCCCACCGTTTCTTAGACCTCCTGCGGACAGGTGTCAAGAGAGCCTTCCCTTCAGAAAAGGGGACACCAGCCAAGTTTTGCACTGCTCCAGGGCTGAATAGCAGAAAAGCAGTGAATTTCCATTATTTCCTTTGTCTTTTTTTTTTTCTTTTGATGCATACTTGGATTTCACCTATGTCCTGTTTTAGGTATCGGGGCCCTTTTCACTCTTTGAGGATCCTGTTTTAGTGTCCTCTGTGGGTGAGACACAGAGTGGATGTGGTATATTCTGAATGGTCCCATCTTCAGAGACTCGTCACCACGCTGACATCTGAAACTGTCTTTTCAGGCCTACCTTTCTGCTTTCATTACTAGACAAATTCAAATTTATGCCACTGATCTTGATCACCATTATGACCACATCAAGGGTATTCCCCAACTTCTTTGCTGCTAAGTTGTTCTCAGCGTATTTACAGTCACGTATAACACCAAAATAGTCTGACTTTCTGTTTTGGCAACTGCAATTCACATCAGCCTCAGACTGTGAGGGGGTTTAAGCCTTTAAATATTATTTCCAAATTCACAAGTACAGCTGTAGAGAGGGGAGGAAACTCTGGACAATTTTAATTGCCTCCAAAAGAGAGCAGTGGCTCAAATGCATACCATGGCTTGCTCTATTTTAATTTTACAATTTCAGAGAAAAATCGTGCCAAGTTATCTAGAAAGCTAGTGCTAAGTGATCTGGAAAGAAACAGCATTCTCAAAATGTTTTGGTTTTTTAATTTTTTTTTTTAAAAGGGAACTATGCAAAGAACATAATACGCCAGTGCAGACAAAAGTGGTATCAACTATTAGTAGTGATATTTAATCCATCTATAAATTTCAATCTTCTAAAATAAATAAATGACTGGAAATGCAGGCCTTATTTTCATTAATGTGACTTCTGTAACAGCTGTAAGTCTTTTATTTTTGTCTGAGCAAAGGACAGGATTCTGTATTTAGGGCCTGGAAAAGACTCATTTTTGAATTGCAGACCTCTAATACATATACTAAGGAGCGGTTTACACTTGGATAAAATAATATTTTCTATGCATTATCAGTCTCAAGGTTATGAATAGCATTCCAGAATTAATGAGAAGAAAATTCTCAAAGATCCATAGCCTCAGATGGTAACAGTATTAAAATGGTTTATTGCCTATTTTCAGGTACCTTTCATATACATGCTTTTTAGAGGGATAAATAGTGTGTTAAAGATTGTGAAGTATGAGATATTATGGTAAGTGTGGCCATATAAGAACAGAAGACAGATAAATGCTGAAATCAAAAATGGCATCATGTTTGTGATGAAAATTTAATATCCATGTGCAGTGCCCTGGAACAGAAGTACTTTATAACCCTTGAAAAAGGAGCACAAGGCAGGACAGAAAGCTTCTCCGAAGTGATAAGGCAGTGATGAATTTCAGTGCTTTTCCCTGGTAAACCAGGGAAAATGTGGGGTAGACTGGAGGGATATAGGCTCTGCACAGAGATGCTTCTCCGTCCCTCTGGTCTGCAGAGCTTCTGCCACTTTGCCCCGCTGGGCCTTGGAAAGAAAGGCTGCTGCCGCAGTGTTTTTCCTGTCCAGCCCTTTCTGCAGCAGTGTGAGATCCATCTGGATCTTCTTGTTATGATGAAGTGCATAATTTAGTCTTACATTTGCACTGCAGGAACAATGATGCAGGGATTTGGGGGACAACAAAGGGAAACCCTGACTTTCAGCACAAATCCATTGGCTAATAAGCAACTGATAAGCAAACCCACAAAAAGTGCATGCTACTTCAATAGACCTGAGGTTTTAACTGCTATAAAGTTTCCCTGCTGTGAAAGCGCATGAATTCCTTTGCTTTTACAAAAGTAAATCTTCTTGTAATGCTACTTATACTTAGTTCCGTGCAATAAAGAGCCTGGATGACAGCTCTGCATTATGGTAAAGTTTTTGCAATCATCTCCTTCATTTAAAAGCTTTATCTTTTTCTGTCCTCCAGCCCCTCTGGCGTGCCTGCTATGGTAGAACCCTGGTACCATCAAAATATTCAATTCTGCTCTTATTTCTATCATTGCAAACCAGGAGTAACTGTCACAAGAGTGAGGTTGCACTGGTTTAAGATAATTACACAATAATTATACCATATTTTTGCAGTGCTCCTGAGGGTCAGGCCTCAGGAGTTTCAATGTACTGAAATATAAAAGTGGGAAAAATGGGAAGAGTCAGGTTTGCAAACAGTGGAGATTCTGAAGTTCAGAATCTAAAAAATACTGTGGATTAGACAGAATTAGATCAGATAAGACTGGAGATCAGAGAGCAAGTCTAACATCACTGAGTTTGTCAGAGATTCACTTTCAGCTAAGAAGCCAAGAATGGTTTTCTCCTTAAACTCAAAAAGCATTAGGCTGGGTGCAAAGTGGCATTGCACAGTCATTCTGGCAATAAGAATGAAGGAAATAAAGGCGCTTTCCACATTTTTCCACCTTCTACTGCAGTTCTTATGAGTGTTGTCAGCGAGCCATTTCTGCCTACTTTAAGCCCCTGATGTTGACAGAGCAGCCAAAAGAGACCTCTGTCTTCTGCACATCGAGCCCTTTATTTAGATATCATCACCGAGTACGATTGTCTTGTCATTAATAACTGTAGAGAATTCCAGGAAGACATCTGCTCAAATAACAGCAACAAATTATCAGATATGGAAAGATTTCCATATTAGAAAAGGCAAACAAACAAAACATTAAGGCTGTTTTACTTTGGAGAGGAGAAAAATAAGATGTAATACAAAAGAGGTACATAAGGGATTGAATGATACATAGAAATGGGTTCTTCTATTTACCCATGCCTATTTATCCTTTCAAAGGACACATGCAATGAAATTAAAAGACAACACAATCAAAACTGATAGAAGAAAGTACTTTAGATAGTGGAACTCATTATCACAAGATACATTCAACAGTGTTCAAAGCAGAATCAGAGCGCTTTAGGGACCCCATAGGGCAATACCCACATGCATTACTTATTTTGATCTTCTCACTCACTGCTAGCTTAAATGTGCAATTCACAAAAGTCAATTCCTGTGCAAAGAATTGTAGTCAAGGAAAACAGCCAGCAGAAGTTAAGACTAAACAATCCCAGTACGCTATAGAGCAGAGCTGGAAGAATTTTGTAATGTGAGAGATTCTAATAGGATCTAAGGGGACCAAAGTGAATTGCATTACTGCAGACAGTAATGTAACAGGGAAGGTAGAGTGTTAGATTATTGATGAGGACAGAGGATGGAGATTACCTGAGGGTGTCGGCACACTCTTCGCAAAATACATTTTCATCTAATCTTTCTACTTTAAAGCAGGAAAAAAAGTTGCCCAGAAGTTAGCATTCATTAATATCTATTGCTTTAGAAAAAGGCCGCAATGATTTTGTCGCTCCCATCTTATTGAGCATGTTGCTCTTTCCTAACGTGCAAGGACACAACTGGGCAGAGCTCTCAGGCTTCCTTGGTGAACCTACAAGTTGCTACAGACAAAAGGCCACCTGGTCGTGTTGTTATGTAGGCGAAGCAGCGACCTTTCTTCCCTGTGCCCTCCCAGTCTCACTAGTGCCTACTGAAGGGCATTTTTCACTACACATCTGGAGAAACTCAACGCCTCTCTAACATTTCACCATGGCTTAGCCATGACAGAACAATTCCTCTGTATTGCTGCTAAGCCAGTACTTGCTTTGGTGGATGTGACCATTAACTTCACTGATTCTTGATGTAAGTCATGCCTGAAAAAAAAAAAGCCAAGCTACTTAAAGACACTAAAGTTTTCTTAATGCATAAGCTGTTTTCCAGGTCTGCTAAATTCTTTCTTGACTGGCTGCAGCTAAAGAAGAAATCAAATCTGATTTGATTACAGCCTCTAGAGGAATATTCCAGATCTTGAATTCAGTTGTAGTAATTGGAAACTTGCATTTTAAAGGAATGATCGAAATTCATCTAAGAGAGAACTTCTATGAATACAGTCTTATGAATTCACAAATGGTACAGATACAATCAGCCAAGACAGCATTAGCTTTGTACCCCTAGAAAGTTCCTGGGCTTTTCCTTACTCAGTTCAAAAGAGGTAACGCTTTCCTTTGCGTTTTACATTTTTAAAAAATTGTCTTAGATGGAGACATTGCCCCAGCAAAGTTTTTGCCTGAAACAAAATTCTTCTAATCAAGTTATAAACCCCTGAAAATAGGGGTTTATAATGGGACTGCTGATAGACCCTTAACAATAGCGTTGTGAATGGCGCTGCTATAATTAATGATACTTCAGAAAGATTTATGGTCCTCAGACAGAGATAAAACAGAAATATCATTGCTTCTTTGCCTCCCATCATTTTATCCTCTATGAAATTTTATGTGAAATAAGTCAAATGAAAAATGTAAGCTCTTAATCTTTTCCTAGAGTCCTGTCTCTCACTTGATGAACACTTTTGCAGAATAAATTAGAGCGTTTTATTCCTTATGTATGTACGGCTTTGTATTTAAAAAGAAAAGAACATTGTCGGGTTGGCAAAGCAACTCAAGATGATGGTCATGGAGGAAGCAGAAATTACCAACTACTCTTGTTCATTCTTCTGCCATCCCAGAGACGACAACTCTGGTCCTGCAGTAATTCAGAGCAGCTGGCTTGGAAGGGTACAAAAGGGCACCTGTATTCTGCATTGAAGAACCTCTGCTAATGGAAAGTTAGCCGTAATGGCTCTGGCTGCAGCAGCAATAGCACAGTGGCCTGAGCAGAAAGCGAAAAGCTGTGGCTTGATTACAGTGGATACGTACCTTTGTGTTGAAAAATGCAGGATACTAAATGGATCTTTAATATAACTGGCAAAGGCATAGCAAGAGGCAGTTGCTAGAAGCTAAAGCTAGAAAAATTTGAATTAGATATTGGGCATTATATGGTAACAGAGAAAGTGAGTAACCACTGGAACAAGCTATCGAAGGGAAAATGAATTCTCCATCTTCTGACAATACCGAAGGAAAATGTGGAGCTGATGCAAGAAATGCTTTTGTCAAAACAAAACATATTTTAGTCAAACAAAAAGAAAAGTGACAACAGTATTTAATGGTCCATGATGTACAGGAGGCTACCCTAACGGTCTAACAGTATGTTCTGTCTGTAAACATTGTGACTCTCTAAAGCATGTTAAAAAAGTAAATGGTAAAGTACTGCTTACTGAGCAGAGAACAGAGGAGAGGGCTCTGGACAATTCGCTTTGGAGCTTGTGCGTTGCAGCACCTGGCGTTGCCAAAGGAGAAGCTGGGAGGGCAGCAGGGAGCGCTGGCTTCTGAGGCTCTGAGGGCAAAGGCACAACGTGGCTCCAAGCTTGTCAGAGTTGTCTTAACTGAGCTACTTCTGAGCATGGCCAGGAAGCGAGCGTCAGACACCAGGCTTCAGGGGGAAAAGCTTCCCCTCTGGGCAGCCAGGCTGAGGCAGCAGCTGAATAGGGGCAGTCTGGGCATAGGCCGTCTGAAATGGCAGTTAAAGCTCGAAATCCATCACATCCCATTATAGTCCTAGGCCCTGGCTTCTGTTAGCCTCATCCAGCTCAGATGGCATCTAGTCACTTGTTTTTCAAAAGCCTCTCTGCAGCGTGTCGGGAGTTTTGTCCCTCTGCCCATTAAAGTAGCAGTGTTTGAGCATCTTCCATGTTAATTTGATTGACAACAGCGAAGTCAGTAGAGAACCTCAAGGACTTTCTGGCTGACTTGTTTTCCTGTTATAAATTGTACCTTGTTGTTGTTAGAGTGGAAAACTGAAACACTTTCTTTAAATAATAGCTGAAGTTACCCTGTCTAATAGGGAGCTCTGAGATCTATGCTCAAATTCCCCATAAATTATAACATTGCTCCTTTAAAATTTCTCCAATCCATCAGGAACAGAGAGGGATTTTTTTTTTAACAAGAACTTTTGGGTTTCAATGGAATTCACTCTAGAGGGCAGAACATTTTTTTTTTTTTCTCATTGTAAGGAAGATTTGTAAGGGGGCAGGATCGTGGCTATTATTAGAGTCCTTCCTAAAGAAAATCATCAAATCCTTTACAGCACTAGGCAGATCTGGGCTAGAAAGTATAACAGGATGGCATAGCGCAGCCCAGATAGCAACAGAGAGAAAATGGAGCAGGAAGAAAGAAAAAAATGGAAACCCAAAAAGAGCAGATGCCAATTAGATTTCTTGCAGGCTGCAGCAAGGGGCAAATATAAGAAGCTGTAGGAAAAGAAAGGGTAGAGTGGATTAGTGTTAATCACAGACACAGGAAAGTAGGAAAGGTTTTAAATGAGCTTTAAAAAGCAAAAATTGAGTTAGCAGCTTGGAAGAGAATTCCAGATCCATCAAGTGTAGGAGCAAAAATAAAATGCAGAACACCAGGAGATACATCTGAGTCCTAAGCAATTAACTTCTGAAGGTAATAAGACATTGTTTTGGAAGCGGAAGCTTCTCTGTCTCTCTCCCTCCTTTCTCTCTAAAGACAGCACTGTTTTCCTTATCCCACTGAAAGGGTGCATTTAGTATTAGAAGAAAGTGACTCCCACCTGATTTGTTTTTTACTGTCCTAATGGTATATACATACAGCACCCTGTTACAGGAAAATTAAGCACTAAGGAACAAGAACTTGCCCAGACTCTGGCAATAAATTTGCCCAGGCACACAGTCCAGATGAATCGCCTCTGGAGTTGGGCGAGTTACACCAGGAAAGAATCTGGCACAGTATGGGGCAGTGTTTGCCTCACAGTCTTGAGTTGTCTGAAGACCTTGGGGTTAAAGATGAGTTCCAAAATCCACTAAAGCTGTCGTTGACTTCAGTAGACATTAGAGCAGGATGGCCGGACTGTGAGGGTAGGGGTTGTCCTTGCAGCTCTGAGATACGAAACATCACAACATTTCTATGCTGCCAATTTAACTACCTGTAAAATGAGGACAGTAACACTTAGTCACTAACAAAAAAAAAAGAGGGGGGGGGGGGGGGGAAGAAAACAGAGAAAAAAAAGAGAAAAGAAAAAAAACCCCACCGATTATCTGTTCTTAGAAGCTACACGGTACTATCATTAAAAAATCCTATTTCTAGCTTTGGCTTTATCTGCAATGTAAGAAAGAATAGCATGCTGTTTGCGTTCGGGTTTCTTTTACATATGAATCATCATTAAAGGTTAATGAGGAAACTAACACTATATGAAAAGGTTTTCTCATTAGTTAAACACTTTCTTTTTAAAAGCTCTATATATTCCTAGAATATTATGAATTTATTATTTGCCAAACAAAATCTTAATCAGTCCCTTTTTATTTCCTTACATGACATCATTTTAAGCAAATGCAATCAATGCCTTCGTTCCAGTCATCAGTTCTGGATCTCTGCACCACTAGATTGCCAGCAGAACAAACTTCATCCAAACAAAGCACAGACGTGTACATCAAATCAGCCAGAGCTCCTGACACAGAGTTTGTGCCAGCTTAATGCTTTAACATTGGCTTTGCACTGGCTGCCGAAGGACAGACGATGCCGGATCCAGTGTAACGTTAGACTAGCACAGAGAGTCAATGCCTAATGTAGCATAAAACCCGCCAGCACCATGCCAAACCTTCCACGTTTTTTTGAAGAAATTTAAGCCAGCAGAGTGAGTGTATATGAGATGTGTTTTACATCACATTGCCACAGCGGTTTGGATCCAACACTAAGAGCCTTAAAGTCACGGTCTGGTCACACCCAAGCCTGCAGTCCATTTTTCCTCTCTAGTTACAAGGAAGGAGCACTGTGATTAAACATCATTGAATTCAAACAAACCCTAAAAGACATGTCCATTTTCTGTGCACTGGGCTGTACTATGGTGATGAAAGCCACCCTTCTGGCATGGTAGAAGATGGATCCTACATTACAGCCTCAAACCAAGCCACCATGCCTGTGGCCGCATGGGGGAAAGATGAGCTCTCAGGGAACAGAAAACAAAGTTTGCTCAAGCTTCTTGCTCCATGCCAGGGGTGCACGTGCCAGCTTTTCCAGTCGGATGTGACTCTCCTTTAATGACCAAAGTTACACAAAAAAACCCTCTGAAAATAGGGCTTCGTGACAGAAACGCCTACACAGCTGTAACAGCCACTTCTCAAATGTGCTGCTGCTTATGAACCACAAGAATAATACGGTGAAATGTGCCGACTTTTGCAGTTTTCCCCTCTTTTGTTGAAACTAATGAGTCACGATTAGAGTAATGCTTTTCTGTGACTCCGAAACCATTTTGCTTAATGAGGTACTAAGTCTTTATAATTAGGCCCAGAAGGGAACTGGGACGTGGCCCCTTAAGAGCAATAATTATTTAGGTTATTTATGGTAATAAAAAATTGAAAATAGGAATTCTTCGTCAGAATGTGACTATTTATTCTTTTACATATTGCCTAACAGGCAATTACCCTATTAAGGCAACGTTTTGTTGCTAAAGACATTAATTGAAATGTAAATTAAATGTAAATCAGCTAATTAAATTGATATGTAATGAACTTGTCATGCAGGCCTTTGAGATCAGATGCATTTTGCTAATAAACAAGTGTTATAGTGGTGCCATTGCTCACTGGAGTTAAGGTTGTTTAACGTGTTGCGTCGGTAACACTCTCCCTCCCCAAATTCAAAGGTTTGGATTGTGTCATTAGAGCCCAGAATGAAGCTGGCACTGGGAGTTTCCAGATTTATTCCCTCCAATTATTTCCTGATCAACCTCATTGCAAGACAAGGTGTTCCCCTAATGGCCAGTGCTGCACATCCCATCGGGGTACAGTCCAAGCTCTGTCTATTCCTTCTGCTCCCCAGAAATGATAAAGCACTGCTTTGTAAAACCACTCGCCGAGACAGATGCTGCTGTGTCAGTTGGCTTCTGGAGGGGTTAGTGTTATTTCTGTCTCTGTGTGCTGTGGCCAGTTCCGTGGGGGTAGTGAACCCTCATGGCAGCAGGAGGATAACTCTAGACATTCCTGAAATACAAAGAAATAAAATGAGAAATGAAGCAATCAGAATTTTCCTGGCGATTATGTTGACAATGTACAAGGTAAACATCAAAGGCGACATCATCAAGTCAAGACAGCAACAGGAGAATGAGCCAGAATAACCTTCTGCGCTGTCCATAACACACGAGTAACCTTAATCATCAGAGTGTAAGCTTGTGTCAAACTGTAAATTAAAGGGAAGGAATATGAAGCTATCAGTTCTCCTATGAAACAATCAGTTTTCCGGCAGCTACATTTTGAGCCAGACCTACTAAAATTTCTGGCATAAATTCAAGTCTTGTATTGAAGGTATCTCGGAGGATAGAAGTCCCTCCCCTGCCAGATACATGGACAAAACTCACTGCCTACAATTATGCAACAGTAAGGCAAACATCACAGGTTTTGCTTTTGAAAAAGCTCAGGTCTGCACCTTATAAAACCCACTGCCCACTTCCATTCAAATCATGCAGACATTTTGTGTGTGCAGTCGTAAAACTCAAGCAAATGTGGCAAAAAGGGCTGTGCAAGCGAGAGAATAGAAACACAGTTTGGAAATGCGGAAACGCTTTTACAGAAAGTTTTCCTGGCTCTGTCGTGCCGTAGTTGCACCTGAGCATTCATGCATAATTGTTCTGTCTTGAATAAATCTGATGCTGCATTTATAACTTCTACCCAGAGAACCTTCCACCCCGCAATCCTTTGGGGCCTGGGGGTATTTAATAAACATGTCAACTACCACTCTTCTTTAGCTTGAATGCAGCATCTTGTTTTTTCCTACTGAAGAACACTCCAGTTTGAAGTTTACAGAGCAATTAAAGACCCTCATGGGGCCCCTGATATGTAGAGATTGTCAGCATATGTAGATTAGTAATTGTCAAGTTTCTCCCTAAGGCCGAAGAGCTCTTAGTCAAATTCCAGAGATCATCAAGTATTCAGATTTCAGTGGGCTTTGTGTCATACACAACATAGTGGCATAATTAAACTACAATGCTTCTTTTCTAATAAACTTTTGGATCTGGCTATGTTTCTGTTAATTTCTTTTAATTAGCTATGATCACAAAATAGAAATGAACATCAATCTAAAGCTGCAACTTTGCTGCTTCCAAAAAGACGCCCTGGGAATAGCTTTCCTTTCTAAACTGTTGGAGTTTGGGGACCACACTTGCTGGCGTGACTTGCAAGGGCCTGATGGAGGACAAAACCCAGCAGACTGAAGGCACAATCCTTCTCCAACTCGTTTTCAGCTGACACGTGGGCACAGGTGATTGAATGATGCTGCCATCTTGAACTATGTCTTCTTTGACCTGTTGGCTTGGACTCTAGCTCAAATTTTAGTCTATTCTTTACTAGTTTTGGTGTCTTTGAACATTGATCTAGATAGAAACTGAAAAAAAAAAGATTTACTTTAGAGGTCAGAGAAGGAAATTAGTATAAGGATCCTCACAACCCAGGCTGATGCTGTAATGGCTGTCTCCAACATCCCCCATTGTGGAGCCCTCTGCTCCCCACGCTGGGCAATCAAATACACAGCTGAATTTAATATTCATTTGCTTGAGTGTTGAAGAGGAATTGTGCTGGCTTGCTTTGCATCTTGCATGGTCCAACCCTTGAAGATCAAATCACTGCTCTAATCTGGTATTCCCTGGAAGCTACAGGGTAACAAGAGCAACTGGATGAAGCTTTCGTGCAGTAAGACTGGCCTGTGCATGTTCTGCCAGCTGGATCCTCTGCTGCGGTTCGCACATACATTGTGTTGTGGTCCCAGGGCTTGGAATGTACAAAGTGTTGGTCATTGGCCTGCATCCATCATTTGAGTCCCACTCCATCGATCTCTATCTGTTTGTGGGCAAAACCTATGGCAAGGAGTAAGTTGTTGCAAGTCTCTGTGGTGTTCCTGACCTACAAACTGGGATTTTCAAAGCCGCATGTGGGATCTGAAAGTTTAATTCCTAATAAAATAAAAAAGAATTGGACTCAGAAATTGTGAAGGCAGCTTTAATAATCTTCATTACAGTATGTTACATAAAAGAGCTAAATTATTACTCATGAGGAGTAGATCTTCATTTCCATGCTGTTCACACTTTCTAGGTGTAGCAGAGGACAAACTGGCCGTGCTTGGGAATTGACAGAAATCTTTTGTTAACGCCAGACTGCCCGTGCACACATGTGTGCTCTTGCACGAACACTCAGACATATGTGCCCAAACGAGCAATGTTCTTCTCTTCTCAAACTGGGCTAGCGAGTAAGACCCTGAGAAACCCCAAAAGCGTCCATGTGTCCGGGAGGAAACTCTTTATTACCTCCATTACTGTACTTGCACAGCACTTCTTCCTCCGTAAATCCTGTCTTATTTGCCACAACTGACACACACCTCCAGTGCTGGAGTATTGGCAGCTCTGAAGACTGAGGTCTTTCACTAGCCCCAGAAAAGACAGCCGAGGCATCCCCTTCCCAACACAAAGGATAACCTGAAGCCAACAGGTGATTTCAGAGTGGTTTTCTGCAGTCTCAGGCTGACTTCGAAGCAAAGCTCTATCATTTTGCCTCCAAATCTCTAAAGTCTCCATGTCCCCAAGCCCCTTTGTGGGCTAAATCCTAATTTCATGAAAATCACTGAAATTCTTCCCATCATTGGGTAACACCCACCGGTGAAGTGGCTCTTCTCCACTTGGCCCACTGTGTATGGCAGAATATAATGCTGCTTTCTTTTCAGAGGTCTGTTTTTATGCTAAAAAACTGGAAACTGGATCCAAGCAGCACGAACAAAGTTGGGCTTTAAATAGTAGCCCAGGAGGAGAATCTCAAGAGTCCAAATAAAAAGAAGAAAAAAAATTCCTCACATTCTTCGTATGATGATACGTCTCAAAATTATTAATTTTGCTTGTCCTGTATCATATCTTAGGGCAAGCTGCTTTTCCCGACTGAATTGCAACGTGGTGTTTGGTTCGGTGGGTTTAACCGAAGCGTGGCTATCTGGAAAAGGCAGTGTTATCTGTAATAAAGTAACTCCTTCAAATTTACTTTCTTGATCTTGTACTTTGGTTGGGCTGCCAGAGTCTTAATGCCTGGAAAAGTATCTGTCACCCAGGGCCCTCATTTAAAAGGACTGTAGGTTTTTAGGGGCTGAATGGCGTCATCTCCCTGCATCGATTTTGTCAATGTATTCCTGCGAGCGAGCCAGCCTGAGCTGCGTGTTAATTTCCCATCTCCTCTTTGGCTGGTGACAGTCCCTGGCTCAGCGAGATTTCAGTTTTGCTCACTGGACTCTTCTTTCCCTGCTCTCCCTGAGCTATATTTTCTAAGCACCAATTTCACTCCAAAATTAAAGATGAAATTTAAAGATTAGGCACTGCAGGTTTTTTTCCAAAGGCATTTCGATGTCTCATACTCATTGATTGAGTTAGGTATCTAAATCATCCAGAGCAGTCTGGCCCCCATCCCAAATTATGTGATGTAAAAGGCCAATTTGACTTTTAAAATGCTCTCCATTTTAATCGCCTGCTGTGCGATTAGTACCATGCGTAATAAACACATTGTGTGTGGCATGCATAGGTCAGGTGTGGGGTGATGTAATAGATCCCACTGACTGCCTCGAATATAAATGCCAGAAATATCAAATACCGCATGCACCAGTCTTGGTCCCAGTCAATTCTAATTACTTTAGTGGTCTGACTCCAAATTCAGCTGTACCATGGTGTAACTGAGGTCAGGATACAGTACATGGTTCTTACCTTAATACCACTTTGGTACTGTAAAGGTCAAACCGAGCATCATCCAAGGAGAAGAGGTAAGGGCTCTGTTAATTATTCTTCTCTCCACTCCTTGAACAAAGGGATGAAGATTGCGTCTCTGCTGAAGAGCATTCTGCCGTACTGCATATTTAAGTTAAAAAACAAGGAAGAACGAAGGAGTCATTCCTGCAATAATACTTAAATGAGCCTTGCTGAGCTCTACCTGAAATCTTGCAGCCCTTGCTCTGCCAATCTTTTGAGCTACAACTGCACCAACCCTTTGCCTCGTGTCAGAGGCCAGGTTGGGCACCATTCCCCCTCCAGGCAGGGGTAGCTCCCAGTTCTGGCCATTAAGAAAAGCCGGCTTCATCTATCGAGTTACAAGTTCAGAAAGCATTAAACCTCCATGTTCATTTGTAGATGTTCCTGCTGTCGGAGGAATCACTGACTCAGTGTGGCACGAGACTGGAGCCTCCCTTTTCCACTTGCTTACGACTATCCCACTTGAACGGCTGTGAAGCGCCTCCAAATAGGAATGTTCCCTGCATGCCAGTGGTAGCATTTTGTTCCCTGCTTTGCATTAGTTTTAACAACTGTATTAGGTAGAGTCAGTGGAAATCTGGGTTCAGAGCTGGTTTTAGTTGAACTCGGCTCACTGTTCTACTGACTGTTATGTGATGTTATCATTAACTGCACCCATTTCCAAGTTACCTTCCCAGAAGCCGACACTCAAGAGACATTATTTTGTTTCTTCTCTGAAGGCGGTAAGCAAAGTCATCACTAAAACCAGAGAGCGATCCCAATCCATAGCCATTCCACTTGTTTCCTTTTCTGGTATCTCTAAAATGTTAACTGCTGAAAGCAGAAACATGAAAACCCACCATAGTGAGAGCTGATTAAAATTCAGCCCACTGTATCGCCCATAAATAGGAAATAAAGAATACGTGGCTGTGATTAATCGTCCATAAACGGCCATTGCCTGCTTCCTCTATTCCATACAAACACAGTCCACGTATTTATTCAGCTCACCAAAAGAGTAACAAGCAGATCATTCCTATTTGTCAGGATCTGGGATTTAAGCAAGTACTTAAAGTGGGGGCTCTGTGCTTGTGTGTCTGTAGACATGCATGCACATCTGCTCTACTCTCTGATTTTCAATATTCATGAGAAAAATTAGAACATTATTTTTTTAATAAAGGTTTACTTGTCAATAGATCAAAATACATTGAGATGGAAAATCACAGCAATGTGAGCTTTAGACGAGGAATTTTTATTATATTAGAAACATCAATCTCTAAGGATTGATAATAATAATACTATTAATAAAGAATGTTTCTGTTACATGTTGCAGCTTGGCCAAATCTGAGACCTGCAGCAGAAGCACTGGGAAAAAAATAAATATCAT
This sequence comes from Aptenodytes patagonicus, assembly GCF_965638725.1. NCBI lineage: Eukaryota > Metazoa > Chordata > Aves > Sphenisciformes > Spheniscidae > Aptenodytes > Aptenodytes patagonicus. The sequence continues at coordinate 65,872,364 of NC_134953.1, read as the reverse complement.
GTGATATACAGAAACCGGACCTGTAGTTTGAAGCACTGGTGGGTAAAGACTGTTTTTAGCAGTTGTGAATGCGCCTTCATTGAAGCACCAGCTTGCTTGTTTGTGGTTCAGCTGAGCTCACCGGAGCAGAGCTGCCTGCGCCATTGTCTCCCTGGCAAAGCACAGAAGCATTTCTCCTTTGCTGTGGTTTACAGTCCAAGGGCTGCATCCGTGGATAGAGTGCTGCATCCAGCGCCTTCAGCCTCTGCTGTCACTGGGTGCTAGATACACCAGGCATCTCTCTCGAAATACCACGTGCAGAGGCGTTGCAGTTGTAGTGCTGGTCTGGGAATGGGAGGTGACACTCAGGAAATTTGGTCCCTCTGCCCCTATCTTCCTGAATGACTTTAAGCAAATCACTTGTTTTCTGACTGCCCCAGTTCCCCTAGCTGTTAAAAAGGGATGATGAACTACAAACCTCATTAAAGGCATTGCAGATCAAGGAGTGAAAAATGCTGCAAAAGAGCTAAATATTGATATTATTACACTGCTTGCTGCAAAATGACCAGTAGAATCGCAGAAACGGGTATAAGAAACAGGAAACAGAATCACAGAATGGATGATGTTGGAAAGGATCTTGAGATCATCTCGTCCATCCCCTCTGCTCAGGCTGGGTCAGCTAGAGCAGGTTGCCCAGGGCTATGTCCAGCTGGGTTTTGAATATCTGCAGGGATGGAGGCTCCACAGCCTCCCTGGGCACCCTGTTCCAGTGTTTGACCATCCTCACAGTTAAAAACTGTTTTCTTGCGTTCAGATGGAATTTCACCTACTTGTTTTAATTTGTGCCCATTGCCTCTTGTGTAACGTGTGGTCCCCATACACCCCTGAGCAACCAGCGAGCCCCAGATGGGGACTGCATGTGACCAGATTTGATCTGAATTTGCCCGTTCACCTTCGAAATCTCTTTCAGTGTGAGATTTGGCTACTTTTGCTTGGAGACCAGTATCGGCTTCTTGAACCAGTGGGTTAACAGCCTCACATCTCCTGGAGATGCTCTGGCACCATCCTAGGGCCCAGCACTCCTAGGAAGTTAGCAGAGATTGTCTAGCAATAGGGAGCCTTCCCCGGGCCAGGCTGCCGAATTGTAAAACACAGTGATTACCGCCACCACCACCAAAAGACAGCTCTTTCAGTAAAAAAAATAAAGCTCATGCCTAAAGATGCTATCATGCATAATTCAGGGAAGAAATCCATACTGCATTTAAAAGATTACATCTTATCATCCAGGGTACTTATTAGCTTGATGATTTAAAAGTACATGCGGATAGAGTCTTTCCTGTTATTCTGCACTGGCATCGCTGCAGTTGTGCCGATGACTGATTAGCCTCGTGGCTTGCTTTGGGACTGAACTGCTTTTCTGATGCCAGAACTGGCCCAGACGGGATCGGGACGTACCCGATTCGTGGTGAGCAGCCCTGTCCCTGTCACCCGGTGCGTGGTCATGTGGGTTACGCCAGACTGCCATCCATGGTTACACCAGGGACTGCTTCCTTCTTTCTGTTAGGTTTGGTTAAGTTTGTGGCAGGCAGTAACAAGGGGTTAGTGGTGCTTAGCTCCACTGATTAATCCCCTCTCCAGAAACACACAGCACTCCCATCTTCCCAACAGCACAAGAAAATGCTGTGGGGCAGCCAAGGGCTGAATACGTTGGATGTGCTTCTCCTTCTCAAGTACAGAAACACAAGGCTAGTCTGTACCACTGCTGACACATATGCTTGTGATCATTATTATTGGTTGTATTAACTCACCTATAGCTGTTCACCCGGAGGACTCACAATAACAAAGGATTTTGGCCTACATGTATTTAAGAGTAAGGGATTAAAAAAATGTCTGAGGCTTGTTGCTACCGCCAGGCACCCCCTCCGTGTCATGGAAACATGCAGACAGGAGACTGACCACAAACGTGCTGATAAACTCATGTCAAAGAAGCAGCAATATGCATCTCTTTGTCCCTCTCAGTTGTGCCTTCGGTCAAGTCCAATGTTTTGAACCTACAGCATGGAGTACAAACATGTTTTTATACAAGCTGCAGGCATTTGGATACTGAAATAGTGAGGCAGTTGGAACAAAATTCAGGCAAATTTACCCTGGACAGCACTAGTTGCTCTGATGGCCCTTGATGATTTCCAAAGACAGGTTCCCCTTCCCAGAACGTGCCCTCCTTTTAACCTGGCATGTTCCACGCTACATGGCACCCTAGATGAAAACAGGGCTTGGGTTTCCACCTCTGGCCCCACACTGTGCAGACTGCCACCATTTTTCTAAATCAATGAAAATTAGAGATTTTTTTTTTCAACCCATACACAGGCTGCTCTAAATCCAGTTACAGATTTGAAATTTATAGTTTAAATTGTTTAAAAATGGCATTGGCACCAGGGAACACTTTCATTCAAATACCACATGCCTCAGGTTGAAGGGTAGAACTTGCCTATGACCATTTTTTTTGCACCATCATACTGTCCCTATTATGTCTTGCACCTTCACCGTATCAGGAGGCAGGACAGTTGGCATTCATGGCAGAACTACTCCAGCTAACCATCTCTGTACCTGTCATCTGCAACACCTAAATGAAGTACATTCTTTTTAGCTTTTTCGTTATGGGCTACATGGATGTAGTAAGTATGAAATTGTGATGAAGTTGAGCAAGGAAGCTTAGGAAATCTTGATTTGTCATCAAAGATATCTGGAGGTTGTCCTGGGCAAACAAGATTAACCCCAGAAGGTGGCACCTGCACTGATTATAGCAAGTGGCCTGGGGGTTTCTGGGGTTCTTCTCTGCCTGGCTTTCCACACAACCTCTGTCATCTCACAGATCCCCTGATAGTATCATGGGCATGGAACTAACTAATAACCTGAGGACTGTGAGGTTTACAGCCGTTTCAGTCAGAAATCCTCAGATGAGTGGTTTGGGAAGTCTCAGGATGGCTGAATGACAGCTCGGTTCAGGAAGAGGGTGTACTGAACATGTAGTGTGAGAGTGACAGAAAAGGAAGTATTTTGCAAAAATCCTTCTCCTTGTTTTTTCAAGGTTGAGAGGTATGAAATATCTGCATTTAACAGCCATTATTAATTACTGTTTACTCTCTGCCAACACTGCCTTGGAAGCATCTGTGATGATTTAGCCAAGCACCCACTGCCATCACTCAGCTGGCTGCTGTGGCTCAGCCGTGGAGTCTCAATCACTTCCCCCGTTGGCTCTGGGACCCACTTCTGTCCTGCTTCAACTCACTTCAGCTGCCTGAGTCTTGGGCCACCATGTGAGAAATGGGTGTTTCCTCACATGGAAAAAGGGTATATAAAGCAACATTAGTATGAGGTAGAAATATCATGGGGTTTTGGATGGTTAGAGATGAATCACAGAAATAAATATTCCTCACCTTATCCTAAACCTTGCAACATCCGATCCATAAAAGAGCCGAGAGTTGCATTCAGGATTTCCAGGGTGAGGTTCTGGCTTTATTTAGAAGAATAGCAAAACTCTTTTTCACCTAAAAGGACCAAAGGTTTCACCCAACCCTCAGTGCTGAACCACAAGCTCTGCAAGAGCCACACCGATGCTAAAGAGCACCTCTATGCTCTAACCAGTTTCCTGAGCTAAAGTTAAATCGCACTTCTCCATCTTTTTTTCTCCCCTCTTCCTCCTACTTCTTAGTTAAGCCTCCCTGGACATGCTATGTATTTCCCCCTTGGTGACTCAGGATCAGCTGCTCAAACTCTTTGGGAGCATGACAGGGCTGTGACGAAAATGGAAAAGGAATCTGCCTTAGGGGAGAAAGAAATGAAAGTGCTAAGTACAACATGGATTTGCCAGAAAACAACTTCCCCGCCACGAGCACACTGTCTCCCTGCAGGACTGCGCTCTGCATTCAGCACTGCAAACGCCAGCAAGTGGCCTCATCATTTACAGCAGCATGGCTCTGTAAAGGGGCATTTCGCAACTGCATCACACAACATGGTTAACACTTAGGACCTAAAAAAACTACACCTCTAGAAATTTCTTCATCCAGCCTTAAAATGGGTCATAAATGCTACAGAACAATCCTCGTTAATCTTAGTGATACACACATGGAGCAAAAACAAAAAATCCCCCACCTTCACTTAGCACCGAAGGGAAATGTGTACAAATCCTCAGCATTTGTTCAGGCTGCTTTGGCTGAAACTACCAGGGGTAACAGCCCTAAATGTGCAAGATGAACAGGGGACTCTCTATACTCAGTATAATTTTGTGTATGTAATGGGGGATCACAGTAGGATATTGGCTCCCTTATGACTGTGAGAAAGACTTCGTCCCCAATGCCATAACTGGCTCTAGCACTTTTTTCTTCCAAATACTAGCTGGTAAGAAAATCTTCCTTTGTCTACCTCGGCTATTGATACTGCAGCTTAAGTTAGAGTTGAATGGTTTCTGTTCCCTCTGCTTCCAGACAGTAAATTTCAAGCCTTACTGGAAAAGCAACATTTTTATATTTCATAACTTTGGATTTTTTTAAACATTTTCAATGATAAAGAACTTCTTTAATGAACAACTTCATGGAAAAAAAAAAAAGAACTCTGATTTCAAAGTTCTTTTGCATACCGTGCCCATCAGTACGCATGCTCTCAGCCTCCCCGTGTTCCTTCCACAGGAGGATTCAAATCCCTCCAGACTCACTCTCTCAAAAACATATCTTCCTTCCATGTGTGCTAGTCTGCCATGAAGAGGTGCATGAAACGTGAAATAAATCACACCTCCCTGTACTGACCAGCTCTGACAACCCCTGACAGCCATGCTGCTGCAGTGCAGTTCATGTCAGGTGCCCTTGGATCCCTGCTCAGAGCTACCAGATGGGGAAGAACATGAGTAATGAGAGGTGCTCCTCCATGCCCAGGCAGAACCATAGAAGGGTGTATTTTGTCTGATCTGATCTGAAATCCCCTCTCATGCATCACAAATGTCCAGCCCATAGTGCACTTACCTCCAGAGAACGGATAAGATGGTGGTAGGTCAGCTCTGCTGGGTCTGGAGCGTGTGGCTCGAGGAAGCCTGTCTCTTCCCTGCCTGGAGATGACCTGGTTGCATTTACAGGGCGATACTGGGGCAGTTGGCAGGCTGTGGGCCATCCTACCCCTCTGAACGGTGCACGCTGGGCGCACGCACTTACACGGACAGACTGCTCCTGGCCGTGGCTGCAGCAGGTATATCGGTACACGTCTTCCTTGTAGCCCTGGGCTTGCAGCGACCCAGTGAAGTTGCTCTCTGCTATTAAACTGTGGCTATGGACCACTGAATACTGATACTAAAGCACAGGGAAAACCTTAATCAACTCTTGCAAAGTGCTTTGAAATCTTTTTCTGCTCAAGGACAGAGAGACTTTAAGGGGACAGAAATCAGCTCCTTTGCAAGCCATGTCAAATGTTTTTAGCAACCTGCAGTACAAAAGGAAACGCAGTGAGCTCTGCTTATGAATCGTTACCATCCAGCACCATGCCTCCGACTGCTGAGGAAACTAGTTTAACTTATTTTATATGAAAAGAGATAGACAGACACAAACACACACACACACATATGTATATAAAGCACACACACGCATATAATCTAGGAGGCAAAGAGAGAATCTGTATCTGCATTTGCGATATCTTCCTGCAGCAGGTAAGGAAAGCATCTTTTTCCTTTTAACCGGGCGCTGTACATACATTGTTTCCTTGCAGTCTATCTTTAGGTTATAGCAGTTCACAAGGTTTTTTTCAGCAGATGTGTTATTCAATTACTTCAGGGCTTTTCCATTTGTAATATTATGAAGCAATGATAGCCAGCAGACTTCACCTGTCTTTTAGAGATAGCCAGCCTGGTAATTTTAACTCTGCCCATTTTATCCACACCAGTAAATCTCATAACATGGTTATAGAGAGATTCCAATTTTTGTAGAACCTTCTCCTGGGAATTCCTGTATACAATATTGCCGTAGTCTGTAATGGACATAACCTGTGATTGGATTAATGGTTCCCTAGTGAAGAAGTCAAAGCATTTCATGTTCCTATAACTGGTTTGCAGCTCTGCAGTAAAGGTCTTTGGTGTGGCAGAGAAAATAATTGCAAACGCATCCCCAATCAGAATATATAATCCCCTCACAGCAAGGGTCCAATTCAGCGCAGTTAGACTGCCTGCACAGGGGTTTGTAGCGGGATTTTCTTGTCAGGAGAGCAGAATGCACAGAAAACAAGTTAATTTCAGCATTTTAATATTCGTCATCCAGTCCTGTAAAAAGGGAGGTACACACATTGCTACTGCTCCAAGGAAGAGCCCTCCAGCTCCCCAAGCAGAGAGTGGAAACAGGCAGGGCAATGCAACGAGGCTCCAGTCTCCCCACAAGAAGAGCCCTCCACTTGTGCTCAGATAAACATATGCCTTTGCCCTTAAGAGTAAATACCACTTTGACAAATTAGATGCCCAGTTTTGGACCCATATTGGCTTCTGAACCTTTCAAAATCCCTGGTGTTACCTTACCTTGAACCTGACACAAGTGACTAGTAAAGAATTACTTGTTGAGTGTACAACGTGCATTACTTACGTCTGAGTCACAGATCATCTTCTCCAGGAAGAAGAGGCTCATGGCAGGCCAGAAGTAGGCTCTGAAGCAGGATCTGTCTGCTCAGATGGAGGAAAAGGACCTCAGTGCTCATGTGGGAGGAAAGTGAACTAGAGACTGGGAGCAAAAGGTCTCTCATTTTCAGCTCCCATGATACTCTCCCCAAGCATTTGTGAAATGGCGTGTGCACATCACACACACTCTGCCACACCAAAGTGTAAGCCCTCATCATGCAAGCTAGCAAAGAGCCTGCAGTGAAAGGCTCCGGCTCCCATCCCTAGCCAGTCAGGGAGAGCTTTCAAGAAACATGGTTTATTGATGAACCCTGAAAACAGAGGTAGGTCTCTGGAGAAAGCATGATAGAGTCAACTCTGCCTATAGGTTTCAGAGGAGACGTGATTGGGATCTCAGGGTGAAAAAAATGGGTTGGGGCAGCTGTGGCTGTGGGTGGACCAGAAGGTGCCAGAGACAAACTGAGACAGGTGTGAAATGGGAGGCAAGAGCAAAGAGTTTGAACATGATGTGCTGGAACAAGGATGGGGAGGGCGGGCCCCAGGACGGGCGTGCTGCCCGACTGAGGAGCTAGGCAGATGCTCTTGGCAGATAACCTTATGTTTGGATGTTATGGTATTGCTAGGCAGGTGGAAAGAATGGGAAGAAGGTTACCAGCATGGGAATTGACAAATGGGATGTCATCATTTCCCATATGGGTAACTGTCTCCAATCTGTCCTTTCTATCCAACTAAAAGCTTGGGATATCTCAGCAGAAAGGAAGCATTTCTGGCAGAGATGAGCATTCTACATTAGGTCTATGCTAAGACCTGGAAATTGCAGGCTGTGGGGCAGGTATGGGTGGCAGGAGACAAGTAAGAAGTGGAGACAGTGATTTCCAGGAAGATCCAGTTATTAAATCCAAACTTAAAAGACCGACTTTTACAAGTCAGATAGCAGGAGCCTCAGACAACTGAGCGCAGGGCAGCACAAGGGCTTCCCAGAACTCGCTTGTCCACATCTTGGTTTTGAAGTGACTCTGCGGGCCTGTGAGGAGAAAGGAATGAAAATGAAACAAAACACTCATTCCACAGCTGCTTTTATCACTTTATTCATATTTCTAGAGTATACTCTTAAGCAGCTAAGCAAATACCTGAAATTCTCTCATTATATATAGATAGATATGTATATGTAGAACCATTCAAAAAGAAATAATGAGTAATTCTGCAAGTGTTTTTCCAATGAATATGCAGAAGGAACATTATCACCCCAGTAAACCAACTTTGAAAGTCTTCCACTAAAACCTGATAAACCCAATGATAGTCACAAATTAACACTAGATTAATTCAAAGGAGAACTTATCCCCCCTCTGCATACCTTCTAATCCATATCTTCAAGAGGTCATTTTAATTATCGCACTGTCACTGCTATTCATTACTCTGCTTTTGGAGACAGAGAGCCAGCACTGTGCCTTTTGGATGCCTTGGAATTCATCATATGAAGGCATTTTATTCCCCCTAAAAATGTGCACAGTTTAACCCCCTCACCTTGAAATACTGACATTATCAGGTTTGCTTGGTGTTTTAAATCATTTTCCTTCCAGTGGGATATTTCTTTCTTGTTTTCAACCAAGTTCCCCTTATCAGAGACAAACTAACTAACTAATGAAAGCCCAGCTAACGGGTGGCTAATGCACAGACACAATCAGCTCAAGTTTTGTCAGATCCTGAGTAGCTTGTCCTTTTTCAGAGGCATGCAAAGCCAAATTTTTGTCCTGACTTGTACCTGCTCACTCTTTCTGGCTGCAGTAATGCTACCTGGATGGAAACCATGTGCTAGTTGCTCCCAGGAGGTCTGTTGTGATGGGGCTCCAAGAAGTGCCTGTGAGGTCCTGAGACACAGAACGCAGACCTCAGCCTTGACCGTGCTTGCTTTGTGTTTACTTGTATGGAAAGGAGCTCAAGGACCTTACACAGAGCTCCCTTCTATCCATCGAGTCATAGATGTGGGAACTGTATTCAAAGTCAGATGAGCACATATGAGGGCCTACTAGCTTCCTCGCTGCATAAATGCAACCCAAGCTGCTTTCAGTTTTTCCTAGGATCACACCTTTGTTCAGTGTCGGCCACGCTCAGGCCTTGCAGCCAGGTCTCCATTGCTGAAGAATCACAGCGTACTTTCATGAGGGACAGTAAATTTAAGTTACCTGGAAGGTCTACTTTAGGCTATAATTCTCAGTTTTTCTCATACCTTTTCATTTATCCCCAGGATGTGTTCTTCTCACACACAGGCCAGAGCGAGGACCTAGCTGAGTCTGACTCTGTTCCTAGATCATGGCACTCAAGCCCTGGGAAAAAGGAGAGGAGCAACCAACCCAGCTCTTTTACTAGAGAACAGCGTGTCTAGGGCTACTACTTCTTCAAGGCCACCCCACACCAAGAGGAGCTCATTCAGTCTTGTTTCACACGTCTTTGTTCAGTCCCAGTCTGGTTCATCCTTCCCCTCTCTATCCGCTGGGTCTTGGCACCTTCTCTCCCCCAAGCCACTATTGCAGCCTAACTCCTAGCAGAAGACAGTAAAAAGAAGCTGCTTTCTGAGTCTTCTGATCGGTTGGCAAGAGGCACTTCTAAGTGCACTCTCCCTTCCCATCCCCTGGGAGACACTTGGACTCCCCTCAGGGTCACCCTCTTTTACTCTCCAGTTTGAGAGCCACCAGCCTCGTGCTTCAAATCCACATCGCTGGCAGATGTTTCAATTAGTCACACAAGACAGGAGACAAGACTGCCTAGTGACAGTGGCTTCGAGCAGAGATTTCACATGCTGTCCATGTAATGGGAAGATGGTGAAGTTTTACCTGGGACTTCTTACAGTAGTGGCACAGCACTGTTTGTTCATCCCTTTCAGCACTACCCCTAGCTCACATTGCCTCAGTTGTACCTCTGTTGGGAAGTCCAGTCTTTCTAGACCCCAACCAGTTTTTGCTGGAGGACCATGGTACCTCCCTGGTCAGGTCTGGCAGTGAGTTTCATGCCTGCAGCCTGACAGTAACATTTCTCATGTGACCCCTTTCCTCAAATGATCTGATAGAAGAGCAAAAAACCTAACCATGCAGCGGATGATAAACGGCACACTGAGGAGCACCTGCCTGACTCCCAGAAGCTATTTATCAGGCTCTCTTAATGCAAGCTAACAGGGCTAGCACATGCAATTGGCATAAGAGCTTCTGAGCCTGACACTAAAAGGGGATACATCACATGGTGCAGCAGGGGAGCCAGGACTCCCTCGTTAGCTCATCGTATGGATTACCCCTTTAAAGAGAGAGAGAGAGAGAGAGAGAGGCTGGTGGAGGAAGGGGAGGCTTTCTCATTTTAACAAATAGCTTTTCAGCTACCGCAAATGATTTCTGTAAATCTATTGAGTCACTCTTTTTTTCCCAGAGATAAGACAAAAAAAAAAGGAAAAAAAAGCCCTGAAATTGATTTACCATCTATAAATAAAAAAAAGAATCAATAATAAAATTTCTAGCTAATTTCCCTCTCCCTCTTTTCTCCTTGGACTATTTGTTATCTTAGAAATACTTGTCTGGGAAAAAAAGAGAAACATCATCGGTACCAGATCCAGACGTGCTCCTCCACCTCACCCCACAGACCAGCCTCCTCTCCTCTCATCGCATGGAGAGAGACTGGTCCTTCAGATGCGCCTGGCTCCTCTTCTCTGGCTTGCCGCCAGCATGGCTGTTCCCTTGGCCCCGCTGGGTAGTGCATTTAAAAAGCGGCAGTTTTTCTTTCCTGCCAAAGGAAGAGAGAGAGAGGACAGGTATTGTAAAACGCTGCGGTGTTTCAGCAGCAGGTAAGCCGTGTGTGGGGTGTGCTCCGAGGAGAAGCCATGTGTAAAGTCTCACAGTGAAGTGCATCTGCAAGGAAGGCTTTGGCATTTCGAGACAAATTAGAGGTGGTTAAAGACCAGCTGGTCCCATCCTCCTCTGGCCAGAGCAGGGTTAGTCCTTCCAGAAGACTTCAAGGGCTTTGCGCTACCTCTGAGCTCTCCAAGAGGAGGGCCCCACTGCTTCCCTTTGGGCTAATGCACTTATCACTGTTTTCTCCTCGCTGCAGCCCCCACACGCACGAAATGTTTCACTTCATTTCTGCTCATTAGCAGCCCTCGTATCACTGTGAATATTTCCTTCTGGGGTATATACCATTCACAGGACAGCTGTATTCATGGGTCTGCTCACCAGTGGATTGCCCCCACTGCCAAGGGTGTTCACAGCTGGGGCCAAACTCTTTAAGTGACAGACTCCCACTGCGTGGCGGGGAACACCCATCACCCGACACATCATGCCAGTGTCCAGCATCCAGACGAGTGCCTTCAAAGAGCCTGATGGGATACTGCTATTTTTCCGTGCCCGTTAACTCCAATTGTCTAACAGTCATGCAAAACCTTAGTTGTCACCATTGTTTGGAGCAGAAGGAGGTTTTAAAATACATTTAAAATACATTTTTAAAAAATTGAAATAATGTACGGGCTGATGGGGCACAGGGCTTAGAGGGCTTTACCTCCACCAGCCCTCCCCTCCTCACTGCTGTCACAGCTGCCACCAGTTCAGCATCTACTGCATCTCTACAGTTCAATTGCCAACCTAAGGCACGGTGGTATTTTGAAGAGATAAACACTGAGACAAAAATAAATAAATTAGGACCCTGGGAGGAAGACCTGAAAGGCACGCTGAAGTGAGAACAAGCGGTTTTGTGTACTATTACATTGACACGTTCCTAGACAACGCTGGAGACCCAAACACAGCAGCAGCTGTGGACCAAATGGAGAATCATGCAAAACATATGAAAGCCAGCCAGTCAATCCATCCCCTGCCCTGGGGCTGCAGCAGCACTGCCTGTGTCACTGCTGACAGCCAGCCTGCCTGCCTGCTCCGAGGGGCACAGCCGAGCAGGCAGGGCTCGGCTCCTGCCCGCACTGAGGCTGGCTCTTCCGTACAGACACTGATCTCTCTGCACCCACTCGTCCAGTCCACTAGAGCAGTGCTGCTGAATGTTGTTCCCATTATCCTCTCTGCAAGTGAAGGAAACGAGATAACATGAAACATGCAAAGAGGATAAAAATGGATCTTAAAGCTCCTTCCGTTTTCATGATTTGGGTAACACAGAAAAAGGAAATCCTGTCTAACCAACAGCACTTACAGGTGGGATTTTTTAGACACTGGCCTTTTTTAGCAGCCATCCAGGCATCCACTGAACTGAAGCATCATGAGTATCAACCACTCTGTTCACATCAAGTACTTGCGACAAAGTGATTTTTTTGGACATACAGCCAATTGACAGACAGTCATGATCAAATCACAACTCTGCTCATCGCACATACAACAGTTAATCTTGCAGCCATGCAAACTGCTTTGCAAATTGAAATCTCAGAGGCGTAGCAATTACAATACCAAATTTATACCACATCTCTCAGTCAACTAATTGTACATCCAAAAAATCACCACTTGAATAATCTGAATACATTCACCTTTACAGCTAAAAAAACCCCAACCCACTACATGCTTGATCTCAACACAATTTTGAGTTACAGAACCCCATGGGGAAAAAAATGCCAACCTCTGATTTCAACAGCAAAATTGCTTCTATCTAAATACAGCAGATGCATAATTCACGTTGAGGTCTAACATCTTGCTGTTTCCGGCGATGCTCTTTTTTACATTCTGCAAAATGGGGATATTCCTATTGCTTCCTGTAGCGCTCTCAGCCCATCTGCAGGAAGACAAGCCCTATATACGTCTACTCCAAATTTAGTGTACATGTTCACACCTAAAACAACTGTATCTGGATTTCTAATTGTTAGGAAACCTTAAACCTTAAAGGTCTTAAAGTGAATCAGCAGACTTACAAACCAGGATAATGTTTTAGATGAGCTGAGCTTTACAAAGCCACTGCCATAGGCACGGTTGTGCCACTGTGGCATTTTGAGCTCTTTCACACACCCATTTCTTGACTTTTGTTTCCATCCGGTGAAGCAAGTTGAGGTGGGGAGCAATAGATTCTAATTAGTGACGCTGCAGCTGGTGTATTAAAGAGGGCCAAAATAGAAGAGAATTTATGTTTAAATTGCAAAGGGAGGAGAAAATGAAGTTATCCAAGCCACATGAGTGGGATCAAAAATGAATCATCAAGGCTGGAAAATGGCTAACCTCTGATCCCTGAAACTAAGAAATCTGGCTGCTGTCATGTAGCTGCTGATCTAATTTTTACACTTTCCCCTACATACAGAAGAGACGTGTTTCCATTGCGTGCATCGCAGCTAAACAATCAATGCCTGATTACTTCAAATGCTTCACTCTCAGGGATGCACAGTTAAACCAGGCCCATATTTGACACTGCAAGGGGAGCGCAGTATTTTCTGGGAATGTCTGACAAGTTTCAAACATAAAAAACACAAATCAAATGGCCCAGCAGATAGTGACAGCCAGTGTCCTGGCAGTTAGATGATGTGTGTGCTCCAAAGCAAGGCCAATTAGAAACAATAAAAACAAATTTGAAATGTTAGAGCAAAGGTCAGAAATCCTCAGCCATTACCACAGGCTTGATTTTTTTTTTTTTTCTTTTTTCCAAGCAGTCACCAGTGCCTATTTCCAGAAAGTGAGCACAAATTCATGCTTGCCAGATGACCACCCACCTATTAGAGCAGATTATGGGGTTTGTATGGCCCAGAAACGTGGTGCATAGAGAATCCCAGCACTATCTGGAAATCTCATCGGGTCCATACCCTGTGGGCCTGCCTTTCTGAATGCAGCGGCTGGTCCGTGCTGCTTATAGAGAAAGCATATTAGAGCCTGCTCCCCAGGAGAGCTTGCAGATATCTCTCCCTCTGCCACAGAAGGGATCCTGCTACTTGTCATCCATCCCTTGGTTCCTGCCCTCCTTCCCCAGCTCACTGCAGCAAGGCACACCTGCTTCACCGAGGAGACAGTGCACAGAGGCAGGAATAATTGGCTTGTAACTGGAACTACGTTATCACACAAGAGAAGGAGAAGTAGCCACAATTACAAGCAATGCACGTGGCTCAGACCCAGCCATCGTTGTATATCTTTACTGACCCTGGAGCAGGAAGCTGCAGAGAGGATGGGAGTAAGTTTTGTCTTGTCTCCTGTCCTTCTATTTCCTAAGGAGCAGCAGGAGAATAATGGGTTGCACTTACCTGATGAGATGTAGCAGAAAAACAACAGTCTCTTGAGCTTGTTCAAGTTAGCAATATGATATTAGGATTAACATGTTATGTACATCAGACATTACCCATGTCAGCCTACCCCACACATAGCAGTTGTCTCTGCTTTCAGAGCAGAGTGCTCTGTCCTGCTTTTTAGAAATACAGGGAAAGTCCAGACAGGGGTGAGGCATGAAATAACACAGATGCTGTAAATCTGCTTACCGAGCCCTGGCTTCCTCAGAGCAACAAGCCCAAGGAAGGAAAAGGAAAGCAGGTGGGTATCTCCAAGCCTATCTATATGAGAATGCCTGTGAGAGCTAATCCAAATACATTTAGGGTGTAAATGTAAAGCTGATTAGTGAAACCACAGTAAGATCCTATGTGGATATGCTCCTTCAGAGTTAAAGTAGCCATAATTCAATTTATTTATTTAGCTCATTTCCAAAAGTAAATTAAGGTAGGGTAAATTAAATTAAATCAGCTGACAGGACCTTCATTTTGACAGGGATTGTTAACATGGACCCAATCTACTTCATAGAGTAACGCAGATTATTTTCTCCTGCTGGGCCACCTGTCAGGCACACTAGCTCCCTGGGCTAGTCCTGAAGTATTTTTACACACCCTCTGTTCAGGGGCTGTCTGAAAGCAGGACCAAGCCAGAGGTGTATCTGGCTGTTTGCATGTGCTTTAGTGTGTGCGTGCTTAAATCCAGGGTAAAATCCTTCCAGCCGGCACTCTGGTTCCCAAGTGCTTGACAAGGTAATTGTTGTAATGTGGTATTTTGGTGAGCCCTCTGCTGGGAGCTGGCCAAGCACTGCAAATCTCCCCAAACTGCAAATGGATCCTTTTCATTGAACTCACGCAGATGTGTCATCGTTTAAACCTGAAAGGTTTTCTTTAACGACAGCTACAAGTATCAAGAGTTGCATAAAACGTGCAGACGGGTGTGGGAGTGAGCTGACAGATTACAATTACCAACAGAGAAGGGGGAAAAAACAAAAATTAATTTTTGAGGCAAAACATATAATTTGCCGTTAAACCAGAGTAGTGCTCCCATTACTAATACAGTTTACAGCCCTGGAAATCAGATTGAAGTTGTTTGACTCCTCAGCAGTTTGGTTTTTTTTTTAATTTTCTTTTTAAAGGAGCACCGGCCAATGTGGGAGGATAAAGCAAGGTGTTTTTTTAGACACTCGTATGAGCTTTGCACTGTTTGAACATGCAGGGAGCCAGGTAAGATGGTCTGCAGGCTCCTGCTGCGAGGTCGCGTTTCTGTGCTAGCCGGTGGGATCGTGCACCAGTGCAGCCCTGGACAGTTCTTCTGCCAGTAACATAAAGACAACTTTTAAATACAGTCTGGTCCCACTTGTCCCTACAAAAGCGATGCAGCTATAGGGCACCCATGGACCAGGTCCTGGTGAAATCCCTGAGATAGGTTGCAGTCCTCCGTCCAAGGGAGCCGGGATGGCGATGGCAAGTTTTGCGGCTCATTTAATTTCCTTCTTTCTCTACAAATTGTAAGTGGTTTTGCTGACCTTTCTCTGGAGCAGCACCGGAGGAAGAGGAACAAACCATTTACTTTGCTGTGTCTGCACAATTCAAGGGGCATTGACAGTAGTGTTTATGATACTGGCACCGTTTTGGTGCCTTGGGACTTTCTGGGAGTCCCTTCACCCCCTCAGGGGCATAGTAGGGTGAGCTGCTGATGTTACAAGTAGTCTGGGGAGGTGAAGAGCTTGCGTGCATCCTCTGTGGGCAAGGGGAATGGCCAGACCCACTAATGTCTTCAGGATTGCTCTGGGGAACTTCTCCTTGAAGACCCAAGTCAGTTTTATTTTGCAATAACAAAAAAAAAAAAAAATTGAGACACTGAATTTGCTCTTAGTAGCAGTGGTAGCCTCTCAGTGTGGCTGAAATGTGCAGCTGAAATCTGAGCTGCCTCCTAGCCCACATGTTGGAGAATGTGTAGTTTGTTTGGCCCACACAGACATTTCATTCAAACCAGTTTGCTAACTGGGCTATATTCTCCTATATTAATACATGTCTATGTCACCAGAGCCCAAGGAGTGAATGGCTCAAAG
This sequence comes from Aptenodytes patagonicus, assembly GCF_965638725.1. NCBI lineage: Eukaryota > Metazoa > Chordata > Aves > Sphenisciformes > Spheniscidae > Aptenodytes > Aptenodytes patagonicus. Next base: position 65,856,469 of record NC_134953.1, on the reverse strand, counting down.
ATGGCCAGCAACACCTCCTTCCATGTGAGAGAAGTCATGAGAAAAAAAGAAAAGGTGCCCAATTTTCCTTTCTCTCACTTTCACAGCATTGCAATGCTACTGTGCCCTGGAAGCTGTGGAGTATTTCAGATCTCTGTTGCACTGAGATCAAATTTGGTCTAGAACATTTTTTCTGTTTATTAGACTCTGCTCTCCTCTTAGCCACTGAGAATGGTGGGGGAAAAGATGACAAGACAGTCATTTAAGTTTGGGAGAAGTGAGCTGGGGATGGCAGCAAACAGAGCCCCTAGAGAATGACAAGAAGCAGCCATCTATATAAAGCAGACAGGTGGCTTCACTCCCAGCTCGCTTCACTCCCAGCTGTCAAGTCAGTCACGGCCAGGTCAAAGAAAGCACTACCAGATATAGGTGAAACCTCAAAAATCCTGAAGGCAGAGCTTAAAAGTGTAGAGGAGTTTTTCTGAAACACAGGAAGAGGTGGACTGGGAAGAACATCCCAGATCCAGTGGGACAGAAGGACCCACACACAGCATGTGCCAGAAAGCAGCAAATCCCTGGGATGGTATCAGTCTGAGCCCGTAAGACCACACAACCTCTGGACACAGCTCTTCAGTGTCAAGATGGGGCTCAAAACTTGAAAGGCTGAGTTGTCCTGGCAGAATTGCCTCCGATCAGACTGTGCCCATACACAGGAAGACATTCCCCAGCTCCACCCAACGTGATGCAGATGATGGTGCCCATCGCCTCTGAGGATGATGGGACAGTCCCGTGGGCCTATCCAGCCTGTTGGATATGCAGCTGTGAACTCATACATCATCATTAAGGCTGCAAAGTCAAGCAGCAAAAGGAGGAATTGCCAGAATAAAGGCTGTCAGAGCAATTTTAATTCAACCTCCTGGCGGATATGCCTTCTGATGTGGTCTTTAATTACTTCATCACAGCCTACTTTTTCTTCAACAAGACTGCTGCTTCATTCAGGGCACAATGGACAGACGGCAATTAATGAAGGGCCAGTCAATATGTTGTTCTGTCCTTTTTTTGTTCAGTGTGTGGCCCCAGGCATTATTTGCTGCATGCCATCAAATCCCGGCTCTTAGACAAAATTATTCATCTTCTCCTGGACTTTTCTGTCATGTGTATCAGTGTATCAGTGCAGCAACTGTGAGCTTCCCACACAGGAAGGAATTTCTCTTCCAACACTCCCGTGAGCAGAGAGCCTGGGTTTTACCTACAGCGAAACGTGGTGCAGACATGAGTTGCAGAATGCTCCACTAGCGAGGTCCAGGTGGGATTTTTCAGGGTACCCACATTATGTCTGTTCAAAGCCCAGCTCCCCTAACCTCAGCCAGAGCTGTAGGCACTCAGTACTTCTATAATTTGAACTCCAGTGTGTCCAGAAAATGAGAAACATGGAACTGGTGGCTTTCAGAGAAAAAATGTCAGTGGTTTAAAGAGGCAACAGCTCCTCTGCTGACACTGTGCTGGAGCAGGGCTCTGCTGCGCAGTCAATGAGCCAGAGTGAAAGAACAGGGCAACGCTGATATGGGCAAAGGGGTGGACTTAAGGCAGTGCAAGGTGACTGGCATTTGTGAATTTTTCAGCAAAAACTCTGTTTTCCTACCTTAACCATTCTCTGTAACAGCTGTACTCTGCTTTCTCTTAATCTTTTACAAATTTTTCACCTTTTACCAAAGATTTCAGTGGAGGACATTTCTCACTTTCGACCCAAGCAATCTTAACCTTTACTCTGGCACAAGTAGAAGGAGGTTAGTGCAGGACAGGGACTCAGTGAGAGGAAGAGCTCCCTGTGCCACCGGCGGTATCAAAGGGAGCCCTACTCAAATGCCTTCCAGTGAGTGCAGTGGGAGCAGAATTTGCTGCTCATTGAGCAGCTTAAAAAAGGACAGTAACAAGAGGAGAAGAAGGGCATGAACCTTCATTGCCACCCGACAGCCCCTTTCTGCACTGCGCTCTCCTGCTCTGTGCCCACTTAACCCAACCTTAGAGAGACGTCTTTGTGTTTAGGACAGACTTTCCTGAGCCTCTCTGAAGCATGTCTAAGTGGCAGCACTGTCTTCTCCAGCAGTTTCTGTAAGCAGCACAGAGGTCTCTTTTACTGTTAGAAATTCATAGGCCTACTGGCTTGTCACTCCAGAAAATGTCCAGCATTTTCAGCAAGGCTTTTAATTCATTAGCTCACATAGGAAAATATTCTAACCTTCCTGCCCTCCCCAGCTGAGTCATTGATGCTTTCCTGTCTTGCTGCAGACACATCACCTTCAGGAAAATAATTGCTTATCATGCTGATAACAACGGACATTATCTTTCTGAACTGGGCATTTGTTTGGGATCACAGGGTCTTCCCACAATGAGGACTGCAGGACACTTTGAGGTTACTGTTTGAAACAAGTCCTGACCTTCCCTTGCAGGCTGTGAGAAATCCTTCATGGCCGCTAGGCTGGGTTCCTGGGGGAACCGGGCGAAGGTTGGAGGAAGCTCAGCCAGAGGGAAGGGGTTGAAGGATTCTGGGAGGGACTGGATGAGCTGTGGTGGTAGGGAGGGTGCACAGGAGAATAACTATGCTGGACAGGGAGGGGATAAAGAAAGAACTGTCTAAGAAGTAAAGACAGTGCTAAAAAAACCCTTTAAGCATTTCATTTTCACATTTGGTCTCTCTACAGAGTCAGTGCACAGTCCAGAGGTCTTTTCAGGGATCTGAGCTACCTGGGGACTTGAGGTTTGCCCAGAGGTTCCTTTGGTTACAGAAGGAGCAGAAGCTTCTAAGCTTGGTGTCTGTGGCCTGCGACTGTGAATGCCTCCTCTCACTGGTGAGGACATGTTGGGAGGGAACAGGATTGCCCAGTGCAGAGTTAGGTGCACTGAAGCCCACCCCAACCCTTCAGAGACCACCACCACAACGATGGGTTCAACATTAATTTCTAGCACCCAACCACTCGGGGACAAAACACAGCACCCCTACTGCCCCACCACTGGCAGGCTCCGCAAATACTTGAGGACTCCAGCCCTAACCTCACTTTCATGGTGGCCCCTTGGGAAGTCGGTGGAGCCTGACTCCTGGGAGGGTGGTGGGCACAGTTCCACAGCGAGGAACTGAAGGCCCCATTTACAGGTGACATTTGTCCCAGGGGCTTCTGTAGGCAAAGGCAGGTGGAATTTAACCACAGGTCCAGCCGACCAGTTGGATTCACTTATAGGTACATAAGCACCTTATACAGGTACAGCTATTTCTCCTTACCTCTTGAAATAAGCTGCACAAGTATATGGGATAGCAGAGGGTATCCTAGCCCCAGCCTCAATCTCTGTAACCAGAGCTGTTGCATCAGTTCTTGCCTCTTGCTCCAGCTGATCAGCTAACTCGGGTCCCACTGAACTGCCTGCGTTGCCTATGCTCTAGGACGGCTGTTGTCAGACAGCCTAACTGTGTGGACTAAACTCTTGGAAGGTGCTTGAATTTGGGTGCCAGCCATATTTCTGACTCTCAGGACCATCTCTCCCTTTCTGTGCCTCAATTTCCTTCTCTGCAACAATGTGATACCAACATAAATATTTCCTTCTTTAAGATCTTTCAGTCAGATGTGCTCTGGAAGTGTTGCAGGTTGTTGCTATTTCCAGGGCTATCGTAACACATTTTGGCTCCACTAATTCCCTCAAACAGAAATTGTTCTGCCTGTAGTAGGCTGGGACAAAGCAGCCAATTAGTTGTCCCTTACACGTTTATTAACTCTGCAGCTTTCTTTCAATGAGTATGTGGAATCTGGTAATGTTTTAATATATTTTCATAAACTGTGGGCACAACATGTCCTGTTTCAAGCTAATAACCATGCCATATAATTAGTCCTGATTACACAGATATTTAGTATCATTTTACATATTCCAATCCTTTCCTAGTGCCACTGCCTAGCCAAGGCATATTTAAAGCCACAGCCATCTCCCTTCTGTTTCCCAGCAGTTTGCAAGATTTTATTTTGGATAGGTTTGCAGTTAACACGACAGCTTCAAAGAACAATTTCATTTCATTGATGTACATTTTATATATACACAGGCTCTGATCAAATGTCAGGTGACAAAGCCCAGGATACAAATAGAAGGCATTTGTCTGCTTAGGGGAAAAGCCGGTATTTGAAAGTTATCAGGAAATTAACAACATGAATCTTTAAAAATCTATCCCTTAAACATCTGTTGGCTTTGGGCTGAACATGTACCATATTTAGGATTTTACTGTGAGGTAGCACTCCCCAGACAAAAGATCCCTTATCCCATTAGACTCTGGTGGGGGAACAAGAAAAATTTGCTCTGTGCAACCTGATTATAGATGTGTATCTTTCCCTGCTGGCGTGGCTGTCTCTATAGAGATGGACATGGATATTTGATGAGATTAAAATGCTTCAGTTACCACTGTCAGTGGTTCTTTAATTTAAAATGAAGAAAGCAAACAAACATTCCTTTTGATGAGGTAACTGAATGATCCTACGGAAAAGCACTTTGCTGTCAGGTGGTAATTAGGTTCAGTAATAGTTGTGGGTTTTTAGCCTTGGAGGCTGTGGCCCCTGGGAGTCTGAAAGAAATGATACATTCATTTTCCGGAGGAGAGGAAGATGCTGGATGCTTTTCTCTGCTAACCCTGCAGGTCTCTGCAGATAAGAGCATTCCAAACTGCAGCACTGACAATCCTCCGTGAGCCAGCCTAAACTGTTGTGTCAAGATCACAAACAGAGAAAGGGAGATGGACCCAAAGCAGGGCATTTAAACACCTAACGCAGTCAGGCTGGCTCTAACCACATATATAAGGAACTGCCAGAATGGCTGCACTGAGAGGATTTTTAAAGGCTGCAGAAGGAACTCCAGCAGTTGCTCTATGGTCTGGGCTGATATTTGTAACATCCATCTTACGCATCACTAGAAAATCTTCGGTAGGAAAGTGTTGCTTTGCAAACAAGCAACTGTTTCCACAGGTACTTTTTTTAAGGGGAGAAAAAGGTGGGGAGAAGAAGGGAGTGAATTTCAAGGCTCAGCTGCCTCCCTTGCCAATTTGGAATTAGGTTTTCCACTGCAAAATATAAATTGTATTTGGTTGTGCTATTAAGGGTTGAAACCCAAATGAAACATTCCAGTTGGCCCAAATGCATTTAATTGGAAATTTTGAGTTTGGAGGCATTATTGCTGTTTTCTCAGAACAGAGGCAAATTCTGAATATGGTGTTTCCCATGAAACAGGAGCTCTGGTTCCTGCTCTGCTCCCCTCCTCATGTTATTACACAGCTTTGCCTGTTCAAGGAATGACGGTTCTCAACAAATGGTTCAGTGGTATCTCCCCTGCTCCTCACACAAGCTAAGAGACACTGAAAGGACACCAGTTGGCCAACACCAGATAGAGGGCCAGCAGCACTGCAGGGATTCAAGCTTCGGCATTTCAAAGCCTCTGTTCACACCTTTGTGCATTGCTCACCAGTGCCTTACTTCATGTCCAAAAAGACTTCCTTTTGGACAAACATCTACTGAACTGGTTGTAAAGCTGGAGTAAGGACTTATGGTGAGAGGGGATCCCCAGGTAAAGGGTCCCAGTTGGACTGGCAGAAGGAACCTGCCATCTGGCTGACAGCACTGCGGCAGGTCCGAGGGGAGATGGAGAACCCTGCCTTTAGCACAGGCTTGCCAGTAATTTCCTGAAGCACTGAAAAAGTTTTCACTTCCAGAATTAAAACTTCTCAAAATAAAGTGGGTCTGATTCTCCTCTCACTCTCAGGAGATAAATGAAGGGTAAGTCCATTAAAGATACTGGTGTGAGATTGGTGTACAGCAGACAGAATTCAGGAAAGATATCGATATCTCCAAAATCCTCTGAATATTTTTTCAGACATAAACCAGGTATCTTTCCTGATCATAAATGCTTTATTTCCAAATGGAATTTCAATAAAATAAGCACAGTTAGACTAGCACGCTTATTATAAAGCCATAATGCAGTAGCACTGAAGTTTAGTCATGAAAGGTATTAAAAAAGCAGCCCTGCTAAAGCAAGAGAAATTGCTTTCTGACCTACCCAGTTTTAGGAGTAGGTGCTAGTGGTCTCTCCAACAAGGTGTTCAGCCTGTAGTAATCCAAGAACGTCCTGGCCACATTTCTTCCAAGCTTCATATCTGTGAGTTTTTAATTAAGGAGCATTTTTTTGAAATAATTAAAAATAATAATAATAAAAAAGCAAAGTCTAAAGGTAAATTACTGCTATTTGATGCACGAGCAAGTTTTACATTAACCATCCCACAGTGCTCAGGCTTCAGACAAAATGACTTGCGCAAGCAGATAAAGTGGGGACCATCTTGTTTGCTTCTTGTTTTCACAGGCAGATGCTGCATAAAACCACAGACAGGAGGAAAAAATCTTCCTCTCCCCCATGCCTGGTTGCAGATCCCTGTGGTGGTCATGAAGTAATACACTAGACAAAAGAGGCCTTCCAATTTCCATGTTCAGGGAAAATAATTACCTAAAAATGCTTGGATACTGGCGGTATTTCTGTGCTTGTACCCAGGAAATGAGGTCAACAATGTCATGGTATGAACCAGCCACAGACCAGTGTACAAACTCAAGGTTGGGATTAAAGCTGTAGCCCTCCAAACCTTTAGCACTGACCCCGACACTGTCCTGGGAGAATATACTGTTCTGTAATTGTGTTGTATTCAGGACCTGAAATGGTGATTTTAGCACTGAACTGGAAGGACAGTAGATTAACTTAAGGAGGTCAGCAGTAACTCCGGGGGCTCTTCTCTCCTCACTAGCCACGATTCCTCCTTCAGGTACCCTGAGCCCAACACTAGGGCAGGTGCTGCACATCAGAGCTGCCACAGAGACTTTGCAGGCACAGGAACCAGACCTTCCTGAAGACTCAGTTGCCTAAAAAGAAGCTGAATAACCTGTGAATACATCGAAAAATAATATCCTAGACAACATGTCCATGGGGTGAATCTCCTGCTCGTGTGAAATGTCAGCACTAGGTCTGCCTGTTACAGAGCAGCGCCTGCTTATCATCTACAGGGTGATGTCCAACTGGGAGAAATGGTCGATGGCATTATCCACAGCTGTATTATGGGGGCTGATGACTATTTTGAACTGATGCCTATGCACGCTACAATAACCACATACTTCTCCAGGGCATGCCCCAAATGGTCATCATAATGGCCATTTCAGGAGTGCTGATGCAGTAGCTGAGGTGGCTACATAACCTGGGGAATCTAAATACACCTCTACATCCAACACCCAGCAGTCCAGGAAAATAAACTGTTGCTGGGTTGTTTTGTGTGTGTGCATGCATGTTCTGCTTTATCAATAGTTATCTGCTGATGCTTCCATTAGAAGAAAATTCCAGAAGTGCAGTGTCCCAGGGGCTTCCAGCAGCGCCTGTGAAGACACTAGCTTCTAAATGAAGCTTTTATTACCCGCCCACTTACATTAGACACATCAAAACAAGTAAGCATGAGACATCAGGTTCAGGCATCACTGTGAGATCTCTGTTTATCATTTATTTATTTATTTAAAGGGGAGGTCGAACTGATGTGACTCAGTCTTTAGCTCTATTTCTGTAAAAAGCCATCCACCAGCTCTGCTAGCGCTGCAGTCAAGCCCAGTTCTAGTGGCTGAGGATGACTCCTGACACTGCTTTTTTCTCCAGTGATCTGGAGAGATCCCACTTTTCCAGTTCCCACTGCTGTGCCTGGGGATGGTTACATGGATCTATCCCTTCTGTTTCAGGGTCTATCCTGATAAGCTCATTGCATTCCTAATACCATATGTGCTGCGGGCATCTGTATTCTTCTGCCCAAAGTACAGCACAGCCTGAACAGCTGGTGTTCACGGCTGTTGTCTGCGTGGACAGGGATAGTTGGTTGTGTGAAACAGCACCGGCTGTTTCACGGCTGCTGCAGTACCCAGTAAGCTCCCCTGCAGCCTGCCAGCACTGACAGACGAGACTAACTGTACGTGCATGAAAGTTCAGAAAGTTGGAGACAGCTTAAAGTTTATCAATTCAAGGGAGGGCAGCATTGCTTTGGAAGTGTTTTGTGATTGTTACTGGAATTTGGGGATGGCTGGGGATACTTTGGTTTCTGCAGATGTGAACTCAAAGCAGCGGCAAAGGTTAAGAGTTCAAAGTAGCCTGAGAAAGTGAGAAAGGGGAGAGGGCTGTCAAACGTTCAAGGGATTGAGAAGACTAACATGGCTTGATCGTGTAGTTTCTTTCATTTACTTGGCACTTGAAAGACATAAAGTGGTAATTGGACTCAGTAAAGTCTCTAGGACATTTTGTCAGTGCCGATCTCAGAAGGCTCCTCTGTCAGAAATGGCCCTGCTGCCCTGGTCTTTGCCTCTCTACATTGCTTGTGTTTGCATGGTGGGAAAAACCTGACATGCTGTCCTGGGGGAGGAAGCCCTTAGATGAGAGTGGGTGCAGCCGAGGAAGTGGTACACGAACTCCTACGTGGTGCCTTACAACTCTGCCTTAACCCTGACCTGGAGGAATCTAGTTCTACTGCTGAACTTAGGTCTTAGGAACAGCTTTCTAAAGGTAAGGACAGTTAACCACTGGAATAACCCGCCTTAGCACATCTGGAAATCTCCAGACCAGAGGTCTTCAAGAACGGGTTAAACCCACAGCAGACACGAATGGTTTAGGTCTAACTGGTCCTGCATAAAGTTCGGAAAAGGAAGTATAGAAGGGCCTCTAAGGCCACTTCACCCCATTTTTCTACAGTTCCTAACATGTTTTGCAGCTCACACAGACCTCCTATTTGCTAAGATTACCAGGAAAGGTAAAGGCATTTTGCGGAGCATGGACACTCAGGTAGACAGACATTGTGAAGAAACTGGAAATACAAACCTGTGCCACATGCAGCCACCGAAAAGTCACAAAATGGGAACAACTTGCAGTCAGCATTGATGGAAAGAGACTCAAACCAGCATGGGATAAAAGATGTGCATGTTCTAATACTAGTCTCTCAAGCCGTCCTACCCCCTCTGCTCTGCCTGCCGCCTCGGCAAAGGATGAGCTGTTTCTGTCATGGAAATCAGGCACCTGATACATAAAACCAGAAACAGCAGTAACATCTTTCCCTGTGACTGCCTAGCTTGGGTGAGAAATGGCCTGACTCACTCAGCAAGTGCAGGTGGCACGTGTGTGCAGAACTGATGAAGAAAAACAAATCAAAGCAATAATATTTGCATTTATTTCAGGTGCACGGAAGGCCCAGACTCCACTTTGGCCTACAGTACATCATGAGCACATAAATAACTGCAACTACAACCAGAACCCACTTTTGCTGGTGGTTTGTTTGTTTGTTTGTTTGTTTTTTAACCAACTTCCTTTCTGCAATCACACATGCTGTGCTTTTGCCCACAGGAACTCCCTGCCTAGCTTGAACTGCACTTGATAGAAGGCCGTTTCCCAGCTATTCCCATCACAGGAGCTCAGCTCATATGAGACAGTAGAAATCCATTTAGGAGAGTCACGATGGAAACATCTGGGTGAATCTTCACCTCCACTAGTGTCTGCAATTCCCTTTCCTCTCCCTTCCTCCTCCATAGACTCATTCCTCCATGCTCCATATTTCTACCTGGAAGTGGAAACCAGCGCGCTCAAGGCCCCTCCTGCAAACACCATTCTCACAGCATTCATTCTTTGAATGGCATCAGCGGTTTGGGGGAGATTTCAGGACAGTCTGTTTATGCACAACTGCCAAATTTCACAGATGTTAGGAAGTTCAAGAATTGTGCCAGGTTCTCTGCAAAATCCCCTGTATTTATGATCCCTACCATGCCTCACACCCCAAAGCTTCCAGCCCTGGTAAGAAAAGAGGACAGAGGAGTGGGGAATCTCATAAGCCATTACTAGTTTTCAACTTAGAAAATTCATCGATCCTATTATGAACAGTCTGCTTAAGCTGGAGCCTCTAGAAGCACCAACACAGCCTTGTTCTGTCTGTGCACGGAGGCAATAAAAATCTCAATTTGGAAACCAGTTAGCAGTACAAGTCATTAGAGGAGGTACTAAATGTTGCTGCTTTAATAGCTCACTGATCATTTAATAATGTCACTGCTGCAGAGCATGGTGGCACCATTCGCTCGCTTTTGTTTTGCTTTTTGAAATTCAGGGTCATTCCACTTTCAAGTGAGTGGATTATCTCTCTTTCCCCTTTTTGCCAGACACTGCAAACTGCTTTAAATAATTCGAAAAAGGATGGCTCCTTCAAGTTCACCATCTCATTTTCATAAGGTCCAGTGTCATTGCTTTGGAACAGGAAGAGAAGCCGTGGTGGTGGTAAGGATTTGACAAGGGCAAAACAGTTAGCAGCCCCCACTCATCTTTGATAAGTCCTGTGGGGTCTCTGCCAAGCAGATTGGATCTCTGTTTTTATGTCTCATCTAGAGGACGGCACCTCCATCAATTTGAAACACTGCACTGGCTTATTAGCTTATGGAATTCGTCCAAGTTTAGTCCTAAACAGGATTTGAAATCGTGACCGTTCAGTCCAGAGGCACCACTGACCAGACCCACGCAAGTCTTTTGTTTCAGACAAACAGCTTTAAGTTATCCTAAAGACAGACAGAGGGGAAGAAAAAAAAATAGGGAAGGGAGAAAGAAGGGAAGGAAAATGAGACACAAAGAGAAAGATGAATCTTTTTAATAGCTCAAATTAAAAACCAGAAGCAGCTCTTTGTTCAACAAAACTGAATTCTACAGCAAATCTCAGTCCATCACAACAACAATCCTGTTATTTATGAAAAGAGGGTTATTTTGTGTGGGAGAGTCCCAGATGACTGTGGTCAGCTAGCATACTGTCAGCTTCGTACAATCTCAAGAGAAATATGGGTGAGGTTTTCTCATGTGTTTATAACAGCTTCCATCAATGGATTAAACCCCTTCCTGACTTGAACAAGAGCTCTAATGGAAAATGGCATTGCACGGCTTTAAACCACCGTGTTATATCACGCCTGGCCTGATCAGAACTAGTCCTCTATTTTAGCAGAGCTGTTTTCACCAGTTACTTACTTGTTTTGTTTCACAGGACTGACACTATGCTCTAATAAATAAGGGATGCTGCCCATATCACATCTAATTGGGGGGCCCACTTCAACCAAAGTGTAATTGGGGCAATATAGAGACTGGGCAGCAGAGGGGGTGAGGGGGAGAGGGGCTATTCTATGGTTTTTCACCAGCATTTAACATGGGGCAAATCTGGGCGCTGATGATGCATCCTTCCCGAGACTGTCACTCCAGGGGAACAAGGTTCACAATGTCTAGTGTATCTGGTTACATATTTCAAAATCATTAACAAAGGAGGAAGCTTCTAAAAGGGAGTGTGGGGAGGGGACAGGACTTACTCTGTCCTCCCTACTGACTTTTGAGAGAGCAAGACCTGGCCAAGCAAGAACTAAAGCCTCAGGCTATTGGTTTTGTAGGGCTGTGAGGTGCACGTGGGCATGCTTTCTGGGAAGAGTCTGCCACTTCCAATGAAACTGGGGCTTTTCATAGCTCCAGTGTAAGAACCAGGCTCGATGTGGGAATTACTGGTGACACCCTCTCATGGTACTCAGCAGGTCAAACTAGAGAAATGCAACCAGACTGTCCAGCCTTAAAATCTATAAATGCCCTGAACACAACCAGCCGGGAAATAGCAAAGGGACTTTTCCCAAGAAGAGTATTTCCATTCCTAAGCACCTCAGTTCCTGATCCACGGTGGGACAGATGCTTTTTGGAAATGAAACGTAACAGCAACGACGAGTCTTCATTTTTATTCTTCTTGTGTGTTACCAGGGAAGGAACCGGGCAGAAAGATCCCTGACTGACTGTTTCAGGCTTTCAGGCCCTTTTCCTGAAATGCTTGATTGTGGTGGAAGAAATTACGAAGATGGAAGTTGTGCGCTCTTCTCCCTGAGTAATCAGAGGCCTGTAATTTTCCCTTCTCCTCTGAAAGAGGAGGTTGGAGAATAGGTTATCTTGGAGAGCACTGTTTCATCTCTGCCAGAGGGACTGTGCCGCAAGGACCACGCTGTATTTCCCTTGAACTCATTTCAATATCAGCTATTGCTTCTGCCCTTCTTGTGAACTAAACTGAGAGAGGCAGATCCCAGCTAACACCTGGACACAGGGAACGGAGGGATCTCGAGGCATAGAGAGAAAAAGGCAAGAAGGTGGAGGTGCTGCACGGGAGCCAGTGCCAGGATAGAGCCAAGCACTCCCGACCCTGCCGGGGTGCTGCCATCGAAGGGCGGCAGAGACTCAAGGGGAGCAGAGGGGAGAATGGTGGAGTGCCTGCATACCCCAACTCTCCCTCTGCAACACAGCAGCACTAGTGAAGGAGTTACCCAACTGAACACATTTTGCGACTGATGAAAACCTCTGGGCAATGCTGAACTGCAGAGCTGCTACCACACGTGGCCATGAAAAGGGGACACTTAATTCAACATGGGATTCGAGACACAGACAGAGAAAGGAAAATCAGGCTGTCCAGAGCAAGCACAGAAACAGAGAGGAGTGAGATGTCTCAGACACCGCTAAAGTTAACACTGGAAACACAACAGGGCCCCTTGTCCATTTTTACCTCTGAATCCACATGCCATTTACCAGCACTACGAGCATGATTTTGCAGGGACACCTCTGACTGCTGCTCCATTATCCTAATGACATCTTCACATTGCTCCATGTAAGTTACATTTTATCCATCTTATGGTCCCTCTACACCAGTGGGAGATGGAAATGGTCCCTCCTCTAAATGGTAATCTGGCCTAAACTATAAAATGGCAAAAGAAAATTGTTTATTTAATATCTGCGCAGCGCTGTCTCCTGATGAGGTTATCTAAGGGACAGAGGTCAGAGTCAAGCTCACAGCTGAAAAAGAAAAACCCAGAAAGGGTGAATTTCAGCACCAGTATATTTTAATTCATGAAAATATTGCATCAGCATTGCTCTATATGTTGGTATACTTTAAAAATTATATATTTAAAAACTGGTTATAACAGCTTCTGTCAAATTGTCCCAAAATGAATTTGGGCCTCCATTTACTGGTCTCACATTAACGTCTGAGGGATCTTTAGTTAGAGTATCGGGAAAACACCAGGATGAGTCTCTTCTTGTGATTTTAACATTTCTGATCTTTTGTATTGTTTAATTCTGGTCACTTGCCAAATCTGGGAAGGAGCCCTTGTGGATTAGCTGACCTCAGCTCTTTACACAGTCAATGAAAATTACAGAGCTGATTCTCTCTGATACACCGAAAAGGGATGAGGAGAGGGGAGGCAATTTCCAAGTGAAAATCCAGCATTCACAATCTTCTCCTATCACTGATGAATGTTCTCGAATGCACAAGGGAAAAACAGCATGAAAACTTAAGTCTTAACTGGTTTTGGTTTCAGTTTGGATGGAAATGCAAGAACAGTACAATAATTTCCAATTCTAATTAAAAAACCCAAAATACACTGGAAAATCATGAGCTGAACTTTTGGAGGATCCTCTTGGTCCCTCACGTCTCAGCCCAGAAGCATGACAACACCCATTGTTCCATGTCTGATGGTTCCCATTAGACATTCCACTCACGGCTTTGTGCATAACATTCACCACTACCCAAACAAAATCGGTTTCAAGATAAATAGTAGAAAGAGTGTTTCAACACACCAAAGTGTGGATGAACCATTTTTCATCTCTAAATTGTTGGAAGCTCATCAGTTGTATAAATCGTAACTAGGCATCAGTAGTCTGTGCATGCTGCATTTTCCCCCTTCAGCTGCAGCTTGCATTTTCAGACAGGGCATAGTCAATAGCTTTGACAAGAGCAATCCTAAAAAGAAGAAATTAAGAAATATGAATAAATAAGAAATATGAGGAATTAAGAAATACAAGGATTGCATTCTCTTGTGACATAAACCTGCATATAACTGGTTTTAAAGTTTTTGAATAGAGGAAAGATAAAGAGAATTGCAGAATGCTGACAGTGATTGCAAGACTCACAATGATTTTGGGGGACCTTCCCGCCCTGGCTGGGATACCCCAGGCTCTTCTGTGTCCAAGTGCAACTATTTGTACTTGGGAGCATGGGCACTTGCTCTCCAGTGTCTGAGCAGATGCAGAGGACGTCCTGGAACCTACCTTAGATCACTCATCTGAAAAAGGACTCAGTCCAGTGGTTATTAGATGGTTTCAGTCAAGATGCCTCTTCTTAAGGACTTGCTCAAAGACCCACTGGATTTCTCCTGCCTTCAGTCAGTCTTTGATAAGTCCATTCAAGACAAGGCAACATCTGCATTTGTAGTGGGCAAAATGCAGGGAAGAGACAACTTCTCCTCAGGAATGGGCTTAGCTCCTCTCTCAGACTGTCCTGGGAGGAAAAAGGACCATGGCCTCAGGGGCTGTACCTTTAAAAACACTTGCAGTCTCCAAGTAATAGTCATGCTTCAGTGTGTTCAACATTTCGGCTGAGCTCAGTACAAAGTGCAGTGATTTAAAGCTGGGAGATCAGGCAGGATTCAGCAAATTCAGAATTATTTATTTTTTAGAGCAGAAAGTCTGGCTACAGATTATTTACTGCAAATGGGTCTGTTTGGGGGAGGGGAGGAAGGCGAGAGGGTAGAGAAGGGGCAAATTGATTGAAATTTTTCAATTAAAACAAGCAGTTTTTAAAAAAGATTTAAGGCTTTATTGAAAAGTGGGAAATAATTCAAGAGTCTGGAGCCCTGCCAGGTGCAGATCATAGAGATGAGGACTGGGGGGGGGGGAGAAAAGAAAATTTTATTCTGTGGGAGAAGGGAGGGAAGAAAAAAAAGGAAGAAAAAACATCATTATCTTTGTTTCTTCGGCTGCGTTAATGTATTTCTCTCCCTGAATTATCTCCAGTATCTGCAAGTATTGATTCAGAATAAGGCACTGTGGTGTAGGCTGCAGGCAGCAGAAAGCTCTGCTGGGAGTGGCGCATTTCCAGGGCTGTCAGAGCACAAAAAAGATCTGGGGATTGGTTTTGCAATGGTAACTATGCCTGGCCAAACCAGGACAGGGCACCTGCCCTCTCTGCAAGGACCAGGCTGGGCTGGGGTGGCAGAGCGGTTCCAGGTCAAGGGATGAATCAATGATGAAGGTGTCTTTGGGTGCTTTGCTTGGAATTGAGTGGCACTAAAGCATGAGAGGACAACCGGAGTTAAATGAAGTAAACTGAGAAAGAAGGGGCATCAGCTCATGAATGCCAAGACCTCATTTCTGCCTACATTGCTGACTCAGACTGAAGGGCCAATGCCACACTTAAGCTCAGGCTATCTGCTGTAGGGGGGTTTCCTCCCCAAAGCAGAGACACACATGAGCTGGGCCAAAGCTATCTTCACATCAGCTGGACACACCTCATCTGTAGGTGGTCACTCCAGAGTGGTGTCGGTGAATGGGAAGAAGAGAATTAGAGCTGTTACTAGTAGGTAGAGAAACTAACACTGTTTTTGTCTTTGTAGGGAAGGAGTAAAATATTACTATAATCTCCACACACACACCCCAATTAATTGCCTCTTTGCTATTATAATTCCCATTCCCAGATAAATTTAGCTTTTTCTAAAACCTTTGATTTTTCCTTTGTGTTTTAAATTCAAGCTGGAATGCGGTGATAAGACACTACACATATATATATATTTAATCTACACACACACAAATATAGTTATATATAGTCTCTGCCACAAATAACACTCCTCTGACTGCTGTCACAAAGCCCTTGCTAAAAAAGCTACTCACCCAAGCTGGCTTGTTTTCCTACATCATGTCCCCCAGGGAAGGACTGCTGGCAGCAGCGGGTCTGTGTCCGGATAAAGATGCTGGAAAGGTCTGCAGCTCTCCCTTTCTCCACTGCCTGTCTCTTACCCTCACTTCTCTGATGGGGTGGGAATAAACCATTGCCAAACTTCGGATCCACCAACTCCTCTCATTGAAACAACAGCCAACTTTGCTGAAGCGGCTGGAAGTACACCGCTGTACAGTCAACGTAGGAGTGGCCCTTGATTTATAAAAGGGGCATCTCAAAGCAAGTGCTTGCGAGGGGATTCAGCATTAACTGGTGGGCCAGCTTTAGAGTCACTGCTTTCTCTGGTGAAAAGGGCTTTCATAACAACATGCTTGTGACCATAATTTAACCAGCAACCTCTGGAGTTTATGAGAGACCTAAGCAGCAACTTCGCATCTCTCCATTTTCCAGAGTGTCATTTATGGCTATAAAAATCACTTCCCCTTCAAACTCTCCTTATAGTGGTGAGGCCTGTCTGCTGCACCGCTCCTTACACTGGCACAGCGCCTGTGCAACAAAATGAGACGCTCGACTGAGTAACAGCCCCAGTGGATAAAGATAACAGGTATAGGAGGCTGTTTGTTTGGGGTTTTTTGTTTTGGGGTTGTGTGGGGTTTTTTTGTAAACCCAATTCTTTTATATGACTTTTTTTCTGATTAAACCTTCATATTTTTGAGGCCACATCCTATTTTGCTATTGGCACAGTCTCACTGTCTGCTTGTGTTGCCTATCTCTGTCTCCATATTGCTTACAAGAAATAATTCCAGAAGCCCTATTTGCCTCTGTTCACAAGTTCCAGTATTGTCCTGGAGAATTCTTACTGATTCACAGCTTAGGTGACACAGCAGCACCAAACTCTGCATGACTTGGAGAGAGCTCCTCCTTCTCAGATCCGCTTCTGACTCTGGTGTTCACACTGAATCACCAGGGAATATTTACCCACAGGTGCCAAAGGCTGTTTGCTGCAGCTGTCGACCCTGATGCAGAGGGCTGAGATTGACTGACTCTCTTCACTGAGCAGCCATCTCAGGTCACTGCAAAGCCGGATGGCCGAGCTCCCATCTGTGTCCCAGGCTCTTGCGAGAAGCAGCGTTTAGCTGTGGAGTCACAAAGCTATAGTTAGACTCTGCCACTCCTGAAGTTGGTTTAATTTCAGCCTAATTGTCTGGGGACTTTAAGGGCTTTGGAAAGGATGGTCAGAAGTCCAGAAAGCCCGAGGAGGAAAAACTGAAAACATTTGTGGACTTTGGACCGCAGAGAGAGAGAATGTACAAATAAGTAAAGACTGCTGTAGAACAGGACAAACTTTTCTGCATCTGCTGGTGACGGGACAAGAAACAATGGCCTTAATTTACAATAAAACAGATTGAGATTAGATTTTGGGAGAAGCTTTCCAGCAATAAGACTAGTGAAGCACTAGAAAAATATCTCCTGGGGAGGCTGCGGCACCCCCATCTTAAGACAAAATTAGGAGAACAGCTATCAGGAGAGGGGAAAGTAGAACCGATCCTGTTTGAGAACAGAGTGGTGGGCAAAGGGTAGCCCCTGTAACTCAATTCCTTAGGTTCAGATCTTGCCGTATAGTAGCACTCTCCACTGGGGTTTTTCTCAGTCCTTTGCAAGGCAGATATGACAAGTCTCTGCTCCTTTCGCACTGACAGGAGGAAGAGTAAGGGGCCCAGGTTCACCCCTTTGTAGCCCACAGGCCCCAAAAGACCACCATAACCATCTCACCACTCACCACTATGGCCTGCGATTGAAAATTCAGCCCCTCCTTAAAAGCACTACATGCTACTGTCTTCAGCTGGACTGAATCCCAAGTCCCCTACCCGCATTCATCTGCTCCTTACTTCTGAATTCAAACATTGTTCTTCTTTAAAAGCCTCTCTGCCTTTTGCTGCTAATTAAAATATTGGTTGCACTCTGGCTTGCTTTTCCAAGAGGTCTGGACAGCATTGCAGGCAGTTCAGACAACCAACCAACCAAACAAACAGAATCCATTAGGAACTGCCACTGCTGACTGTCGCCCTTTCGCATACATCACATTGAAAAGGTTAATGCTTCCCAAAAGGGGTGGAAGAGACGGGCGGAGGGGAAGGGCAGGAGGGATCCAATCCTGTGAAGACCAGATGCCAAAGACGCTCAATACCGCACAGAATGGGCTCCCCCACGAGTAAGGCAATTGCCCATCCCTTGGCAAAGCTTCCCTTTGAGGGATCTATAATTTATTAGGGAAGGTGGAGTGCTGAATAAATTGTGCATAGAGATGAAGCAGTGATGATCGCTAACTCAAATCCCTAGGAGCTTGGCATTTTCAATCTTTAGCTCCCATTTGCGTTCCCCCGGTCCCTACTAAGTGAGCAAGCCAAAGAGCTGAATATCGACAAAACATAATGAGCTCATTGAGATCTAAGCATTGCAATAAGCAGGGTGGAATGGAGCAGAGGGGCTGGGAGGCAGACTGTAATTATTTATAATGTTGATAGTCACTTACATGTAGTTAAAAATATAAATACATCACAATACTTGACGACATTAACTACCCTTCAATTAGCTCCACGCCCAATAAGTAAGTGATACCCAAGTACTTACAGGAGAAAGGCTAAAGGCCTCTGTCTCGTGGCTGTACTCACCAGGAACTACAAACTGTTGGTGTGGGTGGGTGGGTGGAAGAAGAGTATTTAAAGGAGATACCATCATAATAGCTCCCATCACTAGCTAGTGTTGCTAATGGAGTTGCGGAGGACAGCTCAGACATGTGGCTTATGTTCACATAGTGGTAGATCCCCCTCTGCCATCTTTTTTCATAAATTTCATGAAAGCTATCTTTTGGATATCCCTACAGGTTCTCACCCAGATGACCAGAATTTGCTTAAGTCAAGGGCTACTAGTACAGAAAGCCCCACTGGCGGTGAGGAGTCCTTTGTTGTGTGACAGGCTGGTATTATGCTGCAGTCACAAAAGTAACCGTGGCATATTACAGTGCTACTTGAACTATCGTCAGAAGCACTCAAACTACAGCATCATGTGTCTCTGCACAGCTCACCTCATGCTGTTTCTCCTGTGCCTAAGCCAGCTTGTTTAAAAATAGCTTGAGTACCTCTGTGCTACAGATATTTCCATGCTCCTGAAGATTTTGACCAAAGCAACTCTTCCACAAGGTCATCCAGTCTGGACGATTTCAGAGATGGACAAGCACTTTCCTTTCATGTAATATCCCATCTCTTTGTGGATATTGAATCAAAATGTCTCTCTTACAAAAACGTAAGAGATGTTATGAAAGAGTTTGTCCAAATACAGTCATGTTTTACCAGCCAGAGGGAAGGGAGAACAAGTAGTGGAAAGCAGCAACTCTAAGCGTAGGCAAGCTCTCAGGGAAGATTATGTACTTGAGAACTGATCTGAAGATCAAAAACACACCTTCACCTAAACAGTAAGCAGAAGTGACCCTTATCATCTCCACAGTGCACTCCATTGGCGTAAAAGTAAAGCATAAGTCAAGTTTTAATGGAAAAACAGATAAGAGTGAAACCACAAGGGAGGGGGAGATTACTGTACATCAAAAAGAAAGACATTTTGGTGTGGGGGAGTAGATAAAACCCCGATCTGCCTGTACCATTGATTTCCTTCCACGTGAAGGGAGCATTTAACACACTGAAGTTAAACTTGAACCCTTCTCAGTGCAAATGTACAGAAAGGGCAGCAGTGGAGAAACGGTCACCAGAGTTTAGTGAGGGAGCTTAATGAAAACATGGAAAATGTGGAACGAAAAAAAGAAAGAAAAAAAAAAGAAAAGTGGGGAGAACAGAAGCAGACTGTATTGCAGTTGAACAAGGTCTGAGAAAATACAGGCAGTGTTCAGTGAAACTGAAAGGGAAAAAAGCAAAACCAGAGTAAATGGAAATTGTTCAATCATAATTGAATGTATGTCCAAGCGCTCGCATCTGCCAGCTAGCAATAAATACACTGCCTGCGAAAGCAAGCCAGTATGGGCAAAGGGAGGAAGTGCAAAAAGCAATCAAAGGGAAGCAAGAAGCATATGCAAGTGGGACTGCACTGCTGTAGGGTATAGGAACAGGAGATGAGGGACGACAGGTTAGAGAATGAAGCTGTGAGGCTGGAAATGAGGCAGAACTATGTATCTTGAACTGCATTCAAATAGGGCCCTTAGGCCTATCGCGAGCTTGCTGGAAACCTGAAGGAAAGGCAGCTGGACCACGCTGTAAGGGCCTGGCAGTGGTTGAGAGAGTTGATGTGTTTGGGACTGTGTTTTGTAGAATAACCATTCTGTTTAGTAAGAAGGTACGGGAAATCAGTCCTGTGTATGACTTTGCAGGGACTGAAGCAGCTAACGAGAAATATACTTGAGTTATTCTAGCAGACAAAGAGCAGGGAAAGCTGAAAGGACAGGAAATTTCTGGCCTGTCTAGAAAAACCCCACAGAGAGCAGGAATAAAGGATTCTTTCACAAGAAATACCAAACCAGGTCGGACCAAACCTAACCTACTCCAACAGCCTGTCTTTGTCACCAGCCAGTGTTCAAAGGAAGAATATAAGATATACTCCAAGAGACCCTTCTCCTGGTAGGAGGAGCAGTATTGCTACCTCAGCAAGGTGCTGTCCCTGAGCTGAGCAGATCAGTTAACGGCCCCAATTAGCTTGGGCACAGGACTGGACAAACATGGCTCAGACATTTTCAGGACCAATTTCCCTTCTCTGTTGCCAGGAAAGCCTACCCAGAACCAAAGGGAACACCACACAGGTACAACTTCAAGTACCGAGCCAGGAATCAACACTTGCTGCAGCACATTCTTTTAAGTGGTGTTCCCAAATGCAAAAATTAATGCAGAACTTATGAGGCATAAAGAGCTGGTCACAACAACAAATAAAACAATACCTGCCAATAGTAAAAACCTTTCAAAGACTGCCAGGCTCTTCCATTTGTGGATTAAAACCAAAGTGCAAAAGGGAATGTGATGTTTGCAACCCCACCGAGGAAATGCAGCAGCAGAAACAAGAAAAGGAATCGTTTCCTCATTTGGTCTATAAGAACATGCCTGTCCTTGGTCAAGCTGATTCTTGCATGAGGGGAGACAGCCTAGACACTTTGTCTGGTGAGGAGACCAAGGAGGGCATAGCATCAAAAATATTTGCACAAAGATTTTCTAGGAGAAAATCCCTTTGCTCCAGCTACATTTGTGCATACCGTACATTGCCTTTCTCACAGTTTGCAAAAAGTAAGTGTTCTGCTGGCTCACCTCTCACAACCACAAAGTGACGCCTCACCCACGTTCAGCCAATGCAGGCACAAGGAAACAAACCCATGGGAGAGGAGAGCCTATTTGAAGCAGATCGCCTGTCAAAATGTAGCTCCCATGAAGAACGGCTTGCAATTGAACAACCACCCAAGAATTGCTCGGCAAAGTAATTTTGAGCTGATGTAGCTGAGAAAATGTGGGTCTGTTTGCAGATCATTTGTCAGGCAGAAAAGTACACCAGACTGATTAGAGAAGGCAAAAGCTGTCAGAGGAGCCACAGTGCGTCCCGTTGCTGAAAGGACACAAGAGCTGAGACCTGGCCTTTATTTAGGCCCTTCTGTGCACCTCAACCTGCACTTTTTTGCTTTTCCAGAAACACTTGAACTGATTGCAATTTTTTTGTTTGCTTGTTTGTTTTCAATATCAAAACAATTATAGGTGCTTTTTGTTTTCCAAATCTGGTCTTTTCAGAAAAGAACGTGTTAATAACAACTAGTATTTAAAATATGGAGAGAAAATTAAAATAGGTCCTTTCCAATCTTGTAACATGGAAACAACCTCAGTATTTCAGTGCTTTCACTGCTACAAGTTTTTGTCTTATGCAACCAGATCAACTCTAATTAGTTCTAACTAAAGCATCTGCTTTAGCAACACCTGATCTACAAGCCAGGGAAACCAACAGAGAGACTCCTACTTATTTCAGTGTGCTTTGGAGAATTTTCACGTTGGATTAACCAGTAAATCAAGTCAAAAACCTAGAGAACAAGGGTGAAAGTAATGCAGGCTCCCCAAAAAGGAGTGAAGAGATTCTGGCCAGCAAAATCTGAGGGTGGGAAGGTGTCTAGATCAACACCCTTTCACCTACCTGTGACTCCTGCAGTAACCTGTCATACATTAGATCAATTTATGACAGAAGGAGCCAACTTAGCCGAGCCCACAGTGGCTCCACAGCCCTGTTATTCCTGTCCTGAGAGCCTGATTCATTTATTGCACTGTTTTTCAAGCATGCTAAAATCCCCTTTATTCTTCTCTGTGCTGCTGTTGCATTTGATTGTACAGAAGGGATTTCTAAATGCTTATTTACTACCAACCTCTTATAATTCCTGTATCTTGGAGGAAAGACAGACCAGTTCATTTTGAAACAGGATGTTTATTTTTTCGACGGCTAGCATCAATAAATTAAGGCTTCTGGGGATTAATTGATTGGAATAAGGTTGGTTAACTTTATGACTAAATGGGAACTAATCTGCTAGCAGACAGACTGGAACTGGGTTACATTTGTACTCAGTCAGTTTGGGCTGTGAAAATGAAAAATTGATGATGATAATAATAATACAAACAGGGACGCCAAACAGAAAAGGAAAAAGGAGGTTTTTCTCCCTAAAGAAAATGTACACAGGCTCTGTTAGATCTGAAATGATATCTCCCTCAACCTCTTTTCTTTGTGAAAATCACTACTTCTGAAACAGAAATTCTACTGAAGGAAAGATCCTATTATCAGCAGCAGTCACATTTCACAGCAATGTGATTAACTGCCGGTCACATGGTCCCCTCGCTCACCACTTGTAGACAGCTCAATAATTTTAACGAGGAAAGAAGAGCGTCTTTCTCTTTCTTCCTTCCTTCCTTCCTTCCCCTCCCCCTTCCCTTTTTTCTTCCTTTCTTCCCCTCCCCTCTCCCCCTTCAGACTTCCCTTACAAGGCAGTCAGTTGAAGCTGACCCTTAAGGAAAACCCCACCGGGACCTGGATATCACTTATCAAGTCTAAATATGCTGTCCTGGTCCAGGTTGATGTGAAGTGCAGCAGCCACATCTCAGAAATCTCCCCCTTTCAGAACAAAACCAGTCACCTTGGCCAGGAAATGTACTACCTCCATCACAGTCACACTTCAATCACCAGCCTCTCCCTTGTCTCAGCTCCTGTCCTTGGTTTGGAGTATTTACAGCCCATCTGTCTGTCTCAAACACACTTCTCACTCAAGAGGGAAATTAATCTCTCCTTCTCTCCCCTCTCTGCTTTCTCTCTTCTTCTCTCCCCCCCCCCCAACACTTGCAATTTGCCATGAACAGCTTCCCTTTTCTCATCTAAAATTCTCGATGACTTTGAAAATTGACTGCACCCACACACCTGGGCACGGTGAGAGATAATTGATTGCATTTTTATTTCGTCTCTTCCCTAAACTGTTTTCCTTGCTAATGGCCAGTTCTCTGCCATTTTTTTTTTTAAAACTGACACTCCATGTGAGGGACTGAGGGAAAGGAAGAAATAACCAGCTGCTGAATATTGTCTCTTCTGCCTCTCTAAGGAATTAAAAGCTCAGTGAGTGATGAGGATCTTGCCTGGAGATGGAAAGAATCTCACGGGGTCTGGGTGATAGAAAGCTGTGCAGTCAGACTCTCTGGGGCTTTGCAAACGGGCATGTCCTGTGGCACTGTTAAAAGCAAAGGTTACACAGGCT
Organism: Aptenodytes patagonicus; assembly: GCF_965638725.1. Lineage (NCBI taxonomy): Eukaryota > Metazoa > Chordata > Aves > Sphenisciformes > Spheniscidae > Aptenodytes > Aptenodytes patagonicus. The sequence continues at coordinate 65,832,944 of NC_134953.1, read as the reverse complement.
GCACAGCCAGTAACTAGAGTCACCTCCACATTTTCCTGTCTCACCATCAAGACTTAAGTTACTCACTGCTTCTGCACCCTCTCTCCAAACTGAGCAGGCTCCCCATTTTACAAGCAGGGAAACTGAGGCATGATGGAGAAGGGTGATTTCCATGCAATCTCATGAGATGAGAGGCACCACAACTGGCAAAGCACAAGGCTGTGAGTTGAGACACCCTGCTTTTATGCCCAGATCGTCCAGCTTGGTATCAGGTGAGGACAGAGAAACCAAAATATTCAGATACGGACACTGACCTTGGCTCCTAAATCCAAATGAAGGCTTTTAAAAAGACAGCCAGATTTCTCAGGTGAAATACTGGCTGTAATGTCTCTGACTCAGTTTCCCCATGATAATAATAATAGGCCAATTTGACTGTGAATCTGCCTCTCATCGTCAGGAATTGGTGGCAGCTCTCTTACGCCTTTCAGGCAGAAAGGATATTACTAGCACATTTGTTCCCAGCAAAGCCCTGCTTCTCCTCCCATCCTTTTCATGTGGAAGAGTAAAAGATGCATCAATATTGGTTAATTTGATGAATGACTCAAAAAAACAAAGGCCGCCCTTCTGAACAGCCCACAAGCCAGGCCATAAGAGGCTGGGAGCAAAGGACAAACGTGGGAGAGGTACAAACCAAAAACCACAAGTCACTTGATGTGAGGAAACCTGTGCTAACTAGAACTGCTCTAACTCATATGGAAATCTAACTACAGAGGAGGTAGTGGAGACTGAAATTAGGATGCAGGTGTACAGGATGGGTTTCATAGGAAGAGTGAAACGGAATTGGTGAAGCAAAGTCATCAGCTGAACCTAGAAGGCATCTACTGGTTAGGTGAATACTTCCTATTTGTGTTTACCTCCCTGAGGTGTTTGCTTCTTAATAGGTAAAAGTTGTTCTTGCTGAGTGGTGACTCTTACTGCAGGAATTTGCTGAGGAAAACCACAAGTTTCCGGGGTGTGTTGGGGCAATCCATCTGCAGCTGAAAGCCCAGCAAGATCAGTCTGGAGACAGATGGCAACTCAGGAGAAGTCACCTTTCAAGTGACACAGTCATTTGACCCTCAAATCCTGACAGATTCTGTGTATCCAGATTGTCTGGAGCAACTGAACACACCCCAGGCAAACTCACATTTGTACCTTAAAAAAACAGTAATAATTGAAAAAACGGCCACAGTCCGTGGTTTAGGGGAGATTATAAGCATCTTATAAAGCATTTCTCTTTGAGAGTCTATGTCTAGCTATACAAGGAATAGAAATGGGGCTACTGAAGAGAAGGGAGGAAAAGGACTGGATTCATATCTGCAATATGAACACGCCTCTGATTTCCATGAATCAGCCTTCAACTTAAGCCTATTCTGGGAGCTCAAGACTGAGGAAAAACTTGAGAGAACTTGCAGTCTTACAAGATTTCTGCAGTGCAAGATGACAGAAATCCTGTGAAATAACCTGATTTTGCCAGATGACTTGCCAAAACCTAAAGACATTTTGGCACTATGCCACTTAAAATCTACCTTGTGTTTTAGTTTCCTTTCAAGTCTATACAGTAAAACTTGATCCAAAATAAACTTCTCCTTCTCCGTCTATGGCTATAACCTGTCCAACAAACTGTGAGTTTGCACTGACGTGGGCTAAGCCAATTTACCTCAAGTCTTATAAGGCCAAAGCTACTCTAACATTTTGCTAATCTGCAACAGACAGGAACATCCTTCACTTCTAACCTTTCCAGCACAGATCAGCTGATTACATACATCAAATACTGGTGTCAGAGATGAGCGAGAGCAGGAACAGTGGGAAATAAGATTTAGCCCCTACCTTCATTTAATTTTTAAGATCAAAATGTTTCAAAACCCAGTTATGTCCAAGGATATCCTCAAGTTGGATGAAGGTGTCAGGCAAAAACTGGACCCTTCTTTTCTCTTAGCCCATTGCAGAAAACAGAAAGGACAGGCTGGTGCTTCCAGAAAGCCAGGACAGGTTCCTAAGGAACGCTTCCTGGGGATGTATCATCTCTGAAGGATTTCAAGGTAAGACTTACCCAGCAATAGCATTTAGAAGAGGGTGGATGATATTTTTAAGGACAATATAGGTTTGTTTGAACTATTCATCCTCTCTATACAAAACTGTTTCCTCTTCTATTTCAGTAAGTACATAGTTCCTCTCCAGTTTTATACTCCTAGATGTTTATATAACCTTCACTCAAGGATCACAGGTTTAAGCATAAACATGTTCGATCCTTTCCTTTCACCTCATCCGTGGATTTCTGTAACTGCAAGAATGAAGAAACGCTTCCCTCTCATCAGCTTGCAGTGACCTCAGGTCACAACCTCTGGCTTTGCCAAATGTGTGCAAACACAAAATTTGTACAGGGCTGCAGTCCAATTCAGTTTTAACATTCCCTTTAAAAGTCAAACCTTCTTATTATTTATTGTCAGTCTTCAGACAAAAGCAACAATAACCATTTCTGGTGTGCTGACCTGCTGCGACCTGCCCAGCTTTCTTGGCTATCCCCAACATTACCAAAAACCATCTCCAGAGCTGGTGTCTGTCAACAAGAGTTAACTTTTACTGGCCCTACACAGCTCTATTCTCAGAGGTGGCTGATGGCCAACAATTGGCAATTTCTCTATTTGCTAACTGGAGATCAACCTCCCTTTTTCTGAGTGCTCCATTAATAGGCACTCCTGAGCAAAAGTACGAAGAGATCCAAATCCCAGCCCAGTGGAAAGCCTTCCTCTGTGTCCAGCAGGACCTGGATCAGGCTTCTAACCAGGTAGTAATTATTTGAAAAGAAATAGCTGTTGTAATCTTTGGAGCTAGCACAGGGCAGAGAATCATTCACAAGTGTTAACCCTGGTGCTGGTCTGCCAGCCGCTCAGCTCCCTTCCTGCCTTAGAGCATTATTTTTGGGGTCAGCCATCTCCAACTCAAGTACTGGGTATGACTTTCTGCACTCCTGTGGGAAAGGAAAATCTTAAATTTGAAACCTAAAAGATGCAATCTCCAATGGGCCACATGCCTCTGACTCTCTCAGCAAGGGTTTGTGTCTTTGCAGTCAGGCTGTTTTTTTTTTTTTTAAATACATTTCATACAAGAGGGGAAGTGTAACAAACAAACTGTTTAATTAACAGGTACTGCAGAAAGCAAGAAAAGAGCAGTGCTGTAGAGAGTGTGTTTTCTCTCCATTTATTTCACATAGGCAGAAGTGTTAGTGACAGCAAAAGAAGTAATAGTAATTCCTGAAAGAATAATTTAAAAGAAAAAAAACCCAAAAAACCAAAAAGCTTAACAGTATGTTTATAGGCAGCCTGTAAAATGGGCCCTACTTGGTGCAGACAGTATTTGATCTGTACCAGAACCATCCTCTTTGGGATGTCATATAAATGCAATTGATTCTTCCACTGAAGCACAGGAGATTTACACTGATCACGCCCAGTCTCACTAATGAATGTCCCCATACAGCAGCAGGACAAACAGACTTTTGGAGAATCAGTATATATGTTATGTACATAAATGATTTTTTTATATTTCTCTTTCCTTAAATAGAATTCAAATGAGCAAACATTTTAATTTCTACAGATATTCCAAAGCTTCAGTTCCCCGAAGTGATCTGACCTTAGTTAGAGCCATGATGGAGTCACTGCCATGACTCCACTGCAGTACAGACCTACCAGATGGTACATGAGGACCACCAGTGTTAAACTTGTGGCCCACCCAATGCTGCTCTGCAGTGTCCTGAACAGACAGAAACCACAGCTTGCCGAAGTTGTATATGACCTGAATATGGTTTGATGCCAGGAGAGCACTGTGAAATCTGGAAAGATTTCACTGGTTCCCTGTCCAAAAAGGCTTACCACTCTCACAGTAGTCACAGATACTTTTAAAAAAATCTGATTTTCAATCCAGAGAAGGATTCAAATAGGTCCTACTAGCTCACAAAGCCACAGAAGATGCAAAGCCTGCCTGGGAAGAGGCATGAACATGAGAGTACCCAGTGTAGCTTAAAATTCATGCTGCTTCTGTAGGCTTTGTCTTCTGGAGCAGGTGAGATCCAAGTGAGCCACTCTGCACGGAGCACCGCAGCCACCATGCCATTAGTTAGGCTCCGAACCTGTCAGAGCTAACAGAAAAACAATATGTAATTACTGTGTTTGCAAATGCAGGGATGTTGGGACTCTTGTGTAAATAAGAGTTATCCTTAGCCACAGAGAAGTGAATTTAATGACATTTAGTAGGAAGAGCTACAAGTACAGCGTGATGGAAATGTCAATTACCCTCTAATGAGAAGAATCAGACCCCGAATATTCAAAGAAGAGGAGCCCACTGAGAAAGCATGTGAGAGAGAAAAGACAGCACAGTTATTTGAAGTACAGATACTGCCAGTATCTCAAGCTGCAGGAGGCTTTAAATGAAAAGGAAGCAGAGAGATCCCAAAGGCCATCTTACAGACCTGCACAGTATTCCCTTCCAGATGACCAACACCAAGAAATGAAGGGAGAGGAGGTGCTAGAGCTCCAGCATGCTCACCTGCATCCAGAGAGACAAACTCAAATCTAACTTTCTATAAAACACCAAAGGCTGGCAGGTGAACGTTGTCTGTCTCCAAATGGAGATGAACAGGCATTTTAAGTCTGCACCTCCCATGGCCAGAAGCTGATAAACATATCTCACCAGTTGTGTCACAGGCTTTCATATGGACCAGGCCTGGGCTTTAGAGGGGGCAAGAAGGTCAGGTGGGCACCTGCAAAATACTGGAGAAGGTCAGCTTGGAGCAGATAACCATTTGGAAAAGCATATCCAGTGTGTGCATCATGCAGCTGAAGGGAACGTGGTGGTCTTAGGTCCATTTGCCAGTGGAAATGTGTCCACAAGACAAAACCTGCTGCCAGGGTTGGCACCCTTGTTGCATATTTTCACAGAGAAATAAGGCACTCAGTGGGCTATTGAGAGGTCTTTACTTTTCACCTCTAAATCTGGTCCCTCCAGATGAGGGCTAAGACACAGTGGCATGGGTAAGCTCTCCTGTGGATACATTTTTTTGGCTGTTAATTCAGCACTAAATTTACACACATGCACAACATTCTCATCAGAAGATATAAAAGCAATTCCTTGTATATGTCACACCATTCACAGTATCTCACAGCCACTCTTTGGAGCATTCAAATACAGCACAGTCAGACCTACCGAGACTTAGAGACACTGGGTCACCTTTGAATGCACAGCTACTAGCCTTTCCCTACACCCTGGTGGCCTGGCTGGTAATGGATGTTTCAGGGAAGAGCCCAGAAACACAGAAACTGTCTCACACTGATTGCATTTTAGAGCAATGTGCTCTGAAAAAGACAGCCTGCACTCAACAGCTCTCCAGAACAAAACAAGCTGGAGGCAGCTGAAAGCACCTGCTTCTTCAGGGAAACCTAGACCTGCCTCCTGGTATCTGGGAGAGATCCTTTTGAAACACCCAGCTGCAGCATGGTAAATAGCAGTCTGTCTTGCTATGCTACATTCTCATTCAACTTGGGCAAACATTTCTGCCACGGCTGGAAGACACTGTTGACAATGCAGATTTCCTGAGCTAGGAATTTAGTCACTTGTGACTGTGTTGCTCTACTCCTACCTTTTAACCTCAGTCAAAATCCACTCATCTACCTCACTGAAATGAATCAATTCCTTCTTGCTACTTTCTGTAAAGAATATAAACACCACTAAGTGACAACAGTCGAGTTCTCTCTGTCAATGTTTGCAACCATTTCATGACACAGTCAGTGGACACTGGGACAGACAAAACCATGAAGTGAGGTCTTCTGAACTGAAGCCATCATTGTTTGCATGAAGAGCAACAAACAGGAGGGCATTTGAAGTGTGCACATTCACAGAAGTGCATTTCAGTGAGCATCAAGCCTGTAATGCACATCCACAAGGTTTTTCATACATATGCACAACACAGCACATGCACGTGGCTGTGCCCCATGTTGGCTTGGCTGAGTGTACCAGAGCTGCTGACCAATGCGATCAAAATGGAATTGACCCACCTGGGCTTGTGTTTGCTTGTCTTGCTTCATGCCCACTTGTGGAACAAAGTACCTGTCAATTTAGAAACAATCAGTGCTTATACCCTTTTCAAAGCCCCAATAGAAATGGAAAAGGTGAGAAGGAAAAGGAAAAAGAAAAAGGAAAAAGGAAAAAGGAAAAAGGAAAAAGGAAAAAGGAAAAAGGAAAAGGAAAAGGAAAAGAGAGAAGAAAGAAATGAAAGAAAAAGCAAGAAAAAGAAAGGAAAGAAAGAAAAACGGGAGGGGAGGGGAGGGGAGCGGGGAGGGGAGGGGAGGGGAGGGGAGGAGAGGAGAGGAGAGGCCCCAATTTACCTTAATGATACGGTTTGGTTAAGAATTAAGTGTTGATGAAAATTTGAAAGCTAAAGCCCACTTTTTAATTCAGAGACCAGCTGCAGCACAGCACGCAGAAAGTGGGGTTGTCTGTCTCATTTGCTAAAACACCTCTTTCCTAGCATGGCGATGACTATACTCTTCTGTAATTCAGTTTAATTGAAATTCTATGCCTGTTAAATTCTGAGTCCTATATTGATCAACATATGTCAACTGTGGAAAATTGTAGTAAATTGTGTTGTGTTACTGTGCAGCAGTCAACTGTCCATTGGTGTCTGAAGTTAGTTTATTTCACCTACTCAAAATTGGACCTGGACTGATATTACATCTAGAATTGGATTTTCTGTTCTTGATTTTTAATAACTAGGATTTGTACCACACTCAGAGAGATAAACAGAGCCAGCAATTTGGACTGTGAACCCATCAACTCTTACGCATGAAGCAGAGCCTTGCCTGGTTACGAGCTGCATGGGAAACTTCCCAGGACCAGTCAGCTGTTAGAATCATAGAATCGTTTAGGTTGGAAAAGGCCTTTAAGATCATCAAGTCCAACCATTAACCTAGCACTACCAGCTCCACCGCTAAACCATGTCCCTAAGCGCCACATCTACATGTCTTTTAAATACTTCCAGGGATGGTGACTCAACCACTTCCCTGGGCAGCCTGTTCCAACGCTTGACAACCCCTTCCGTGAAGAAAGTTTTCCTAATATCCAATCTAAACCTCCCCTGGTGCAACTTGAGGCCATTTCCTCTTGTCCTATCGCTTGTTACTTGGGAGAAGAGACCAACACCCACCTCGCTACAACCTCCTTTGTAAAGGTAGTTTTAGAGAGCGATGAGGTCTCTCCTGAGCCTTCTTTTCTCCAGGCTAAACAACCCCAGTTCCTTCAGCCGCTCCTCATAAGATTTGTGCTCTAGACCCTTCACCAGCTTTGTTGCCTTTTTTTGGACACACTCCAGCACCTCAATGTCTTTCTTGTAGTGAGGGGCCCAAAACTGAACACAGTATTCGAGGTGCGGCCTCACCAGTGCCGAGTACAGGGGCACGATCACTTCCCTACTCCTGCTGGCCACACTATTTCTCATACAGGCCAGGATGCCATTGGCCTTCTTGGCCGCCTGGGCACACTGCCGGCTCATGTCCAGCCGGCTGTCAACCAGCACCCCCAGGTCCTTTTCCGACAGGCAGCTTTCCAGCCACTCTTCCCCAAGCCTGTAGCGCTGCATGGGGTTGTTGTGACCCAAGTGCAGGACCTGGCACTTGGCCTTGTTGAATCTCATACAGTTGGCCTCGGCCCATCGATCCAGCCTGTCCAGGTCCCTCTGTAGAGCCTTCCTACCCTCGAGCAGATCAACACTCCTGCCCAACTTGGTGTCTTCTGCAAACTTACTGAGGGTGCACTCAATCCCCTTGTCCAGATCATTGATAAAGATATTAAACAGAACTGGCCGCAAAACTGAGCCCTGGGGAACACCACTTGTGACCGGCCGCCAACTGGATTGAACTCCATTCACCACAACTCTCTGGGCCCAGCCGTCCAGCCAGTCTTTCACCCAGGGAAGAGTACACCCGTCCAAGCCATGAGCAACCAGTTTTTCCAGGAGAATGCTGGGGGAAACGGTGTCAAAAGCTTTACTAAAGTCTAGGTAGACAACATCCACAGCCTTTCCTTCATCCACTAAGCGGGTCACCTTGTCATAGAAGGAGATCAGGTTGGTCAAGCAGGACCTGCCTTTCATAAACCCATGCTGACTGGGCCTGATCACCTGGTTGTCACTGTGCGTGCCACATGATGACATTCAAGATGATCTGCTCCATAACCTTCCCCAGCACTGAGGTCAGACAGACCTGTAGTTCCCCGGATCCTCCTTCCAGCCCTTGCTGTAGACGGGTGTCACATTTGCTAACCTCCAGTCAACTGGGACCTCCCCGGTTAGCCAGGACTGCTGATACAGGATTAAAAGTGGCTTGGCGAGCCTTTCCGCCAGCTCCCTCAGTACCCTTGGGTGGATCCCATCTGGCCCCATAGACTTGTGTGTGTCTAAGTGGTGTAGCAGGTTGCTAACCATTTCCCCTTGATTATGGGGGCTTCATTCTGTTCCCCACCCCTGTCTTCCAGCTCAGGGGGCTGGGTACCTGAAGAACAACTGATTTTATTAAAGACTGAGGCAAAGAAGGCATTAAGTACCTCAGCCTTTTCCTCATCCTTTGTCACTGTTTCCCCCCGCATCCAATAAAGGATGGGGATTCTCCTTAGCCCTTCTTTTGTTACTAATGTATTTATAGAAACATTTTTTATTGTCTTTTACAGCAGTAGCCAGATTAAGTTCTAGCTGGGCTTTGGTCCTTCTAATTTTCTCACTGTATCACCTCACAACATCCTTGTAGTCCTTCTGAGTTGCCTGCCCCTTCTTCCAAAGGTCATAAACTCTCCTTTTTTTCCAAAGTTCCAGCCAAAGGTCTCCGTTCAGCCAGGCTGGTCGTCTTCCCCACCGGCTCATCTTTTGGCACATGGGGACGCCTGCTCCTGCCCCTTTAAGATTTCCTTCTTGAAGAACGTCCAGCCTTCCTGGACTCCTTTGGCCTTCAGAAGTGCCTCCCAAGGGACTCTGTCAACCAGTCTCCTAAACAGGCCAAAGCCTGCCCTCTGAAAGTTCAGGGTAGCCGTTCTGCTGACCCCCCTCCTTACTTCTCCAAGAATCAAAAACTCTGTCTAATTTCATGATCGCTATGCCCAAGACAGCCTCCAACCGTCACATCGCCCACAAGTCCTTCTCTGTTCACAAACAACAGGTCAAGTGGGGCACCTTCCCTACTTGGCTCACTCACCAGCTGTGTCAGGAAGTTATCTTCCACGCACTCTAGGAACCTCCCAGACTGCTTCCTCTCTGCTGTACTGGGCCTACATCTGCAGTCTAGCAGAGGAGCTGGAGATCAAACGGACCTATTAAAATGAAATTCAAACACAGAGACTTCTAGGAAAGGACTGTCTAAGGTTATCTAGCTTCTCTATCTGCCCTAGGTTGCTCTGACAGCCCCTGACAGATGGGTGCCCCCTTTGTTCTGAAAGCAGCAATGAGGATCCCTGAGCCTCCCATCCCAGTGCTTAAATGCAGACCTTGCTATCACACCCTTAGTATTTTCTTCATGTCTCAGACAAATCCACCCCTTGCTGCAGGTTAAGTCCATCACTCCTACTCGTAACTGCCATGGCCACGGAGAACAGATTATTCCCCTCCTCTTTGTAGTCATGCAGGTATTTAAAGACTGTAACATGTTCTCCCTCTATCTGACTTGTTCCCATGCTAAACAACCCTGAGTTCTTTTGACCTTTCCTCTCAAATGCTATTTTCCAGATCTCCAATTGTTTCTGCAGCTCTTCTCCTCCTGACCCACATTTTTGTGAAAAAATGCACCCAGAACTAGCCACAGTGATTGTGTCACAGGCTGTGACCTAACTAATGCTGAGAAAAGCAGAGGGGTCATTCTAGTACCTGTTTCCAAGGGAGAATGCTGGTTTCCCCCCATGACAGAATTTATGTCATGCTGGTGATCCACAGTTCCCAAACCTTTTTCGTAACTACTTTGCCGCCTGCCTCCATCTGTACAGCTGATTCTTCTTGCCTATGTATAAATTCCTGCTTTCGCTTTCACTGAATTGCATCCTCCCTCCCTTTCATTTTTTTTCAGAACATTTCTCCAATTTGTTTGATCTTCTCAAGTGGAAGCTCTTGCACTGAGCAGCCTCTACAAATACACAGTGCAGTTTGAATTCCCCAGTGTTAAAAATATATGCTTGACTGTAAAACACTACTTTTTATATGGAAATAGCAGCTCACTGGGACAAAAGTGGCATTGCTTTGCATGGCATGCTGAAGCAATCTGGGAAAAAGAAAAACTAATATATACCAAAAATAAAAATACAAAGTAAATAAATAAAGCAAGCCAATGGGATTGAATTTACAAACGTATCAAAAACTTCCTACGCAGAGACATTTACTTTCCATGCAAAAGTAGTTTCTTATCTGTTTTTATCTCCATGCTATATGCACACGTACATCTCAGGGGACTGACTGGTTGATATGTTATTGATTTCGGAGGGAGAGGGACATACAGAACTGACACATACTTCTTTAGCAAGTAGCATAACTATTCACTCAACATCCATTGGCCTCAAAAAGCAATTCTGTCCTCTTTCCCCTGTTTTCTCATTTTGTTTTCAACCACCACTGACAGATACCTTCACCTTTCTTCTCTTTCATGCTGCATAGGGGAAGCGGCAGTAATTAATTCTAATCACAGGGAAGAAAAGCACAACTGTAGAGCATGTCCAATGGAAAAATATGGTCAGAAACTCACCACTCATGCTTCTGTCTGTCTGCATCTATAATGCATGAAGAACTGTGAATCCAAAAGAGAGAGGAAATGCACTTTTTGCTCAATATTTTGTGCTTGTAGTAGACCAGCAGTGAAATAGAGAAAAATTAAAGCTCTGTTTAAGTTTCCACATAATGCATGAATAAACACCTCAGAGTGAATGTACAGGCTAAATGGTCAGCAGAATCTTGGGAACACATCTGTTGCCAGACTGGGACAGACTGATAGACCCCCTAAGGACAATACCTACTTTCTGATACTGCTCAGTTCTCTGTGATACTGCATGATGCATCCATGGTTTAACAGTATGTGTAGGCAGAGACCCATTGATACTATGCTTTAGTGTGGATTAAGGATAACCACTTCAGGGCTATTTATAATATAAATATTAGCAAAGTGACACTCATTCAAGAGGTACCATCTTTTCTTCAGCTGCTTCTTCCCGACTTCCTTCTACAAGGAAGTTTAAGCCTTGTGAGTTTAAAACTTGCCTGTCAGCCACTGAATCCACCCACACACAACTTGCCCCCGGTGAAGACAAATCAGGAAAGTTTTAGGCACCTGTGCCCAAAGCAATTGCCTCACACACCAAATACCCCAATACAGCTGGACCTCTTAGCAAATTGCCACTTTTTCCTTGCCAGATGGCTCACCTGCATCATTCCACAAGATCCATCAGGTCAAGCCATGCCTGTCCTTCAAGCGACATTTGACTGCAAGCTTTGTGTGCTAAACACCTCCCTCAACACCACCTTCTCAAAGTAATGTTATATCCAGTCCTTTTTTCTTTTAAGATATCCGTTGAAGTATTTTTCTGAATAATATCCCTCTTCACTGAGGTTCACAGCTCAGTATCTATGGCAAAAAGTTTCCTGGATACTAAGTCCTCTTTATTCAGCAATTTTCACCCGTTTTACACACCTTATGGGAAAGTATGGAGACATGGATCTGCCAGCTCCACCTCTGCCAGCAATTAAGTGAAATCTTTTATTTTTGTGAGCTAAGGGAAAGAGGAAACAGTTACTACCACTTTCAAAACATCTATGATGAAAGCATGCTCAGCAAGAACCTTCCACGGTGCATTTGATTCTTGCAAACTTCAATTTGGACTCTGTTGGAGAAGCACTCTGCATTATAGAAATGGCAGCATAACTTTGTCTCCTCTCAGTCCAGGTGGCAAAACAAAGCCAATTCTTTCCTTACCAGCAGTATCCTAAGCACTGACACTGCACTGTGCAACTAGCAGGGTTCCCCAGCCAGGATGCTTTTACAATGAAGAAGCACTAGCAATCCCCCAGTAAAAGGGATAACAATAAGGAAATAGCAGACATGCTTGGACAGAAAGACTTCATGACAAAGTGCTTGACTTCACTCAATGGTGATATCTGCACAGACACAGGAGGAGGAATTCAGATATAACAGCAGCACTGAATTTTAGTGGCTAAATAAAAAAGATGCTACGAAGTAGGAGGCCTCTGGTGGACAGACTTGGGCTGGTCATCTTGGTACCCAGGTCCTGGTTTTTAACCCCTTAGCTAGTATTAGGTCAAAATGTTATCTCATTTCTAGAATAGACACAGATGTGCCACTAAACAAGCATGGTTTACTCTTGGAGGGAAAGAGACACTAACTTCTTTTAAGAAATGCCAAAGGTAAGCAGTACCTAATTAGTGATTTTAGAAAAATAGCTATATAAAAATAAAAATAAGCAAGAAAAAAAAAGTCAAAATTTTGTCTGATCTAATCAAACTGATAGATCTCTCTAAACACAGAATTTGTAAGTTTCTTCATTTAGATACCACTATCTTTGGGCCTAAAGCAAGTCTCTCAATAGCTTGACAACAGAGTTTTATGGGATTTGGTATGGGGATTTAGACGTATTTTCCTTTTAATTAGTGGTGCCTCTAAATTTCACAGCATGCTCTGAAATTCCATACCTATCTTACATTTTATACCCCTTTTTCCTCCAATAAAAACATATGAACTGGAATTAATCTTACAAAACAGCACTAATATTGCCTTCCCCAAAGGATCCAAAATGTTCTAGACTTTTACTCACCACTAACAAGGAGCTACCTCTGCATTAACATATGAGTAACTGCTTAACAGCATACAGTAACACTAAAAAAACTTTAAGACAAGAACAAAGAGCAATGAATCTGCATGAGAAGTTCAGAGAGATAAAAGATCATTACATCTGCATCACAATTTGGCTAAGAGAGATAGCTGCTAGAACATCAAACACTAATGTCAGGCTTTAGTATTATATATCGTATAATCCAAGGGCATATGGATTTAAAAAGAAAAAGTGGCACTGAATTATTTCTCTATCCTCTGAGCCAGTGGAAGACGGACAGACAGCTACTCCAGCAAGCATAGACTTAATCCTGTGTGTTCAGATCTGCTTAATGGAGGGGTCTGGAGAAGTGAAAGGATGGACATTTTGGATTCACGGAAACTCCTAAAAAAGCAGCCCTTTCAATGTCCCACTTCCAGGTGGGTACAAGTGGACTCTTAGCTATTTATGGTCACTCTTACTTCTGGTTTCTACCAGGACGCAGAATAAAAAGAGCAACAAAAGGATGTTATGCAGATATTTTGAACCCAACAAAACATTTAGTCTACCCTTGGGGTACACAAAGTCAATGGTCCTTGGAGCAATTTTGACTGGTATTTATTTCTACTGCTTAGCGTAGGCACTCAGGGAAACACTTCTTGTGCTATTTCAGTAGCTTTAGCATCATACTGCATAGAAGCTAAAAATCTCGCAGTCCTCATCTTTCTAATATATCACTGGAATGGCAGAGACAGGAAAAGTACCCAGCAAATACAGTGTGTTGGCTAGCTAGTGGCATGCATAAAAGGAAGCAAGGAAGATGTAATGTCAGGTATTTTATTATACTTCAATTTTCGCTCAATCTGATTGTAACCAGCCATTTTCAGAGCCAATACTTTCTTTTCTTTCAGAGAAGCCTCAGAAGCAGGGACTTTTTTTTTATCAGTGTGAGAGTAACATATTGCAGTGTTGATTTATACCAAGGAGCAGGTGGGATAACTTGAGGCCAACTTGAAGCTTTACCATTTAATAAGCAATGGGCAAATGCAGCTCATCACTGTATGGTATGCTGTGAAAATACTACTTGCTATTTTGATTTCCACAAAAGAGCTGATGCTTTGGTAAAGAATGTGTTGTGTTCCTGCAGATGAGAGAAACTCAGAAGATAATGAAAAACATTGATTAATCAGGTAAGCATCCCCCAAATACACCTATTTAATCTAAACATGCATACAATTATACATTAATACTATCTGATGGGCCTAGAAATGCATTTGTTCTCATGTCAGGCCTTTCACCTCCTCCTAAAAACCTCATGAAAAGAAGAGGCAACAACAGGGTCAGCGTTTAACAATTCTTTTAAAATTACACAAGGGTTCAGGTTCTCCATGAGTTATGGGCAGTAGTTGGTACTAGGAGAACTACCAAAGGAGTTCTTATTTTTCAGTTCTTCCACCACTAATTGAATTACCAGGTAGAGCTAGCTGAAATGCATACTAACAAGTCTGAGTGGTCATTATGTTCTCAATTGCAAGTTTCAGGTTATTTTTGCTAGCTTATTAGAATTTTGTCTTTTTTGGTTTTTTTCTTTATAATGTATAGGGTCAGTGCATTCCTAAGTGCTGCAGCCAAAATTTCAAATTTCAGACTATGGCTGGGAGGAAGCGGCACTGACTTGGCAGGCACAAGACATAAGTCCTGTTCTCAGCTCTGCAATTTATTTCCTATCTCACTTTGCACATGCCTTTTTCTTCTCCCATAATACATTTGTCCATCTAAATTGTACAGCCTTCTCGACAAGGATGGTCTTTCTCTTAGTGTTTGTATCTGGCATCACTCAATAGGGCTCCTGTTTCCTCTTGAGTCTTGAGCAGTATTGTAACTCAAGCAATTAGGAAGAGCAAAAAGCCTGATTATTCTGCCTAAGAAAAGTCTGTAATGGAACTAACACTGTGCAGATGGGTGAACAGATACGTCGTATGACTATTTTGCTCCATTACACAACAAAGAGTCAACTGTGAGCAGCTCTCTAACAAGCTGGATGTTGGTAATTTTTTGTCCAGGCCATTCGGCAAATACTGATAAATAACAAGTGAGTATGCATTTACGAGTGATTTATCAACCAAAACTAGGAGCTAACATCGTAGCACAAACCATACTAAAAACAAATGGGCATACTTAGTTTGCTGTCACCAGTAGAGGCATCTTCACTAGTGATAATGGAGACTTGGACTGCAGACTCTGCAAGGCACAGATTTTGCTCTGTGTTCATACAACAGTTAGCACTGTAGGATCCTGGTCCATTATGAGATGTCATGAATGCTAAATTAACACAAATACATATTTAGTAAAGAGCAAATGATAGATGTTTTGTGGACAGCCAGACTGCCATATTATTTGGATTACCGATTTCTACTATAGCCCAGGCAGTTCTAAGAAAATACTATAAAGATGCCTGGGATATTTTCAGGAGCTGTCTCATGCAATATTCAATCAACTGAAGTGATTCGAAGCACTGCTGGTATTAAAGAGCATACTTTGCTGTATTAATTTGTGAGCTGTTGCATACAGAAATCTGAGCACACAAGAGATCCAGAATCACAGGTAATATCTGACAGAGGTCTTTATGTCTTAGAAATTCAGCCATCAACATCTGCTGAGCTGGGCTCTGGTTTAGATGAGATTTATGGAAAAGCTATTGATTAAACTACAGCTTTAGGTCCGTTTACTACTTACGCACACACACACAAACAATTAAATACATTACAGAGCTGAATAGCATTTCAAATTATTTCCGCTTCCAAAAGCACTTAAAAACAGTATCCACAGACATACATATATATGTTTGCGCTGTTTAATGGACATTGTTTTCCCAACTCCTTCAAGTCACCTGTAATATCAAATCAATTAAGTATTATTTTCCCAACCTATTTACTGAGCTACCTAGCAATCAATCCACCTACACACACAGAGAGAACAAATGCTCATGGGGGATGGTAGAGCTTAAAAAACTGCTGAAAAACTGTCAGCCTCCTCCAATGGCAGCCAGGCTTGTAGCTTTGCAGGATTACACAGCCTGACATCTTGCAGAAAATAAGTCCATGGGATAAAAGCTCCATATTCTGACAGTGCCATTCCTTCTCTGCAAATCAATACACTCCTGCATGGAATAGCGTTACTATTTCAAGCTATACACATGCTAAGTATGTTTTGGATTGCACTGATATAAATAAATAGATGAGAACACATTTCTTTTCCATCTTTGGACATAAGGTCATCCTTAAAACCAAAACTAGTGCTGGGGCAGGACAGTAACCTGGGACACTCAGGTAAATCAGGTTTGGTTTGTCATAGTCACACAGTTCCCAGGTGACCTTGGGCATGTCATGCGGGGCCTGACTTCCAAAGGGGGCTGTGCATATGGTGGAGATGCAGTAAGGCCCAGGTGCTTGGTATCAGCTGATCACCCCATCTCAGCTCATCCACCAGCTCACAGCATACTCCGCTAACTAAACAGTCATCTCTGCAACATATTAAATTTTGTTATGTGTGTGTGGCAGTGATGAAGGAAACGGAGATAAGATATAGTCAATTGCTTTTCTGTAAAGCTAGTCTAAATCAGGGTCAATTAGGCTCACAGGTGGTGTATTTGCAAAGTCTCACTGTGGTCTCTCACCAGGAAGCGTGCAGGGTGGTGGAGTAGGAGAGCTTGTCCTATCCTCTGTCACATCAGGCTTTGCCATTGCTCTGAAAGGAGCTCCCACTGCAGCTTGACATTTAGGACCCATCTTGTGAGAGGGCATAGGATCCCATTGACAAATCCCTTTTTGTTTATGTGTTCTATTCCCTAACCTTGTAAATCAAAGCATTAAACCCTTTTTTCCTCCCTTTGTTTATGCTGCGTCTCAAACTTTATCCCTAAGCACCAGTAACGTCCCTAGCACAAGGGGGCTCCAATTTACACAGGAAAATCTGGGTCTTTCAACATGAACCAAACAGTAATAAATCCTAGCAGCACACTGTACAAAGCCAGCATGAGGCTGAAATCAGAGATGGCTATAAAGCTCTTTCAGAGTGAAAACTATTATTATTTGTATTGCTTCATTTAGTAGAATGGCAAGTCATACCCCTGTACAAATACGTACATCTTTGGGCACCAAGCCAGGCACTAAAACAACAGCAACTGTGACTTGTCAGGTGAGACGAGATCAGTCAGGCCAGGATTTGGAGTTCAAATCACTATTGGAAATAGAGCTTCCTGGGAGCTAAAGCAAACTGAATTAAAGCACAGGTATTCACACTGCCAGAACATCTCAAAATGAAATTTAAAGGGCTTCTTCACAGAGATCGGAGGGTAATGCAAACAAATGCCCATGAATATTTGTTCACATTTTACAAGCTTTTGCTTTGGACGTTTTCACCTGCCTTCAGTACTTTAGTGTGTGTTCAAGTGATCCACATTTCATGGTTCAAAAGTCACAGCATTTCAGTGTTCAATACGAATGGGTTGTCTAACATTTCCAGTTGGGGAATAATACCAGATGATTCCCCCTGCTCCACTGTATCTGTTAAGACAGTCCAACTTCTGAATTCAATACCAAATGAAAACTGGAAACTTCCTTTCTCCTCAGACCACACCAGTTTTAGCAAAGGCACCTGCTTAGTGTTTTCAGAGTGGTCTTACTTTTTTTTTTTTTTGCCTTCTATGCTCATCTCAGTCAGGGCTGAAGAAAGGTCTAAAACTCAAGTCTCCCATCATGATGGCCTTTTGCTACTTTATCCCTAATATCTGTTCTTCCCTTCACGCTCTCTGTACTAATCTTCACTCACTAACCAGTGGATGTGCCAACGCATCCTGTACAATGAGACACACTGGCAGCTGTCACAGCACCACTGAACCTATTGTTTGATGTGGTGCATGCGTACTCTTTTCACAGTGCTTTTAGCCTGCCTTTTCATCACATTCAATGTGAATATACCACAAGGAAGGAACAGAATTTCAGTTTAAATCAGCCACTGTTATAGAGTGACAACAGTTCTGGAACAGACATTTTATCCCTTATTGTTCTTTTTCATAAGAAAAACACATTGCCTTCCATAAATCTTTTCTGTGAGTCCACAGGGTCATCTATTTGCCAAAAGAGCAATTATTGATTATTCCCAGCCTACAGCTTCTGTCGCTGTTCCTGAAAGTGTGTGTCCATTTCTAATCAGAGCTAAGGTTATGACACAGCTTTTGTCATCTGCTTTCCCGGAAAACAGCAATATCCCAACAATATCCACAACCAATGCAGTGGTGTAAAGCACCAGAAAGAATGGGTTCTTAGTGAAGGATCTTCTTTTATTAGAATCACATATTTTAGCAAGGTTGATGCCCTGCATATCAGTCAAATCAGCTGCAAGTGCAGTCCATCCTCTGAGTCTGTCTGAGCAGGAATCTCTGCCAACTCTTTCTAGCAGATGAAGGCTTAGAGGAAAAATTAAGCAGTGTTTCAAGATACCAGTTAGGCATATGACTTAGCCAGGCATTTAGAGTAATGATCAATCACTTGAAATTTCAAATCTGGGTGTTCTGATCCTTCTTGCTCACCAAATAATCACATTCTCTCACCAAGGGACTGTAAAAGACATGGATCTGCTAACTGATGTTCAGAGGTTTTATATGAAAACCTCAGCCATTGCTGGGACTGACTGGCCCCAGGAAATGCCAGTGACACTCCTTCTTAGATCATTAGTTTGAATCAATGACGATGGTTTGAAGGGGCCACTGTGAAATGAGTTGCTAATAATCATCATGTGTACAGACAGCATTTCAGAGTGGGCTGGGATGCCCCATGTCAGCCTTTACTTTATGTTCGTGTGTTTAATCCCCATATCAGATAATTCACACCCATTTAAGAGTACCAGCCTGGGAAAATAAATCCTCAGATAACCTGCACAGTCAAATAATCCACCAAATCAGACGTGGAGGGATGACTGGGGATAGGGAAACTATTAGGAAAAAAGGCGCAGACCATGGGAGTCAGAAGCAGTAGAGCTTGTAGAGGAAAAGGGATGCTGAGGTAAATGTCCCCTCATCTTATCCGTAAGTGTGGGCAGAGACCATGCTGCTCCCGGAGCATTTTGGCTTGTTTTTTCACAGAGAACGAGCAGCCTGTTCATGAGAGAATGTAATACTATATGGAATAAATGAGATTTGAAAACTGCATATTTTCCACCCACACTACAATGGGCATTATTGCTGGCAGCCAGCAGTGGGAATAACTGGGTAGACAACCAGCCTTAATGAGGATGAAGGCATATTCTTCTCAGGAGAAAGCTAGGCTTGCAAATGTTTGCATCGAGCACATTCCATAGATTTTAGATGTAGCACCATTTGCAGAGCAAGGTCTGATTGAAAATGAGTGCACTGTAGGGCATCATTTTCAAAATCCTGCACAGGATATTCCTCCAGACAAGCAAAGGAGGACAGGTTTTCAGATGCTGTCGCTTCTTACTCTATGAATTACAGGTGATACATTCATCTAAAATACCAAGTGTCAGAAACAAGGTCCACAACATCTGCAAGGGCTGAGCCCTCTGAAACATCACAGACCCCTGTGCTGGCATTTGAACAACTCAAGCTGAGCTGGAAGATTGTTCAGGACTCTCTTGCTGGGTTCCTATGCAGCCTTGGCATGTGTGGCCAAACTTGATCTGCACTGACACTGGGAATGAGCAAGTTGGGTTGTCCGTGTAAGGTGTGAGCAATTATACCCCCTCAAATCACAATGATGTTATTAAGGGAACTTCCTTTAGGATTACAAGGGGTTAGGAAGGCCAGACCGATCAAGAGTTCCTCAAGCAAATACGGCCCTTCAGTCTTGACACATCTCCACTTGACCCTCTGTGCTGGTTTTGGCTGGGATAGAGTTAATTTTCTTCACAGTAGCTAGTATGGGGCTGTGTTTTGGATTTGTGCTGGAAACAGTGTTGATAACACAGGGATGTTTTGGTTATTGCTGAGCAGTGCTGACACAGAGTCAAGGCCTTTTCTGCTTCTCACACCACTCCACCAGCGAGTAGGCTGGGGGTGCACAAGAAGTTGGGAGGGGACACAGCCGGGACAGCTGACCCCAACTGACCAAAGGGATATCCCACACCATATGACGTCATGCTCAGTATATAAAGCTGGGGGAAGAAGGAGGAAGGGGGAACGTTCAGAGTGATGGCAGTTGTCTTCCCAAGTAACCGTTACACATAATGGAGCCCTGCTTTCCTGGAGATGGCTGAACACCTGCCTGCCCGTGGGAAGGAGTGAATGAATTCCTTGTTTTGCTTTGCTTGCGTGCATGGCTTTTGGTTCGCCTATTAAACTGTCTTTATCACAACCCATGAGTTTTCTCACTTTTACTCTTCCGATTCTCTCCCCCATCCCACTGCAGGGGGAGTGAACGAGCGGCTGTGTGGTGCTTAGTTGCCAGCTGGGGTTAAACCACGACACCCTCAAAAGCATTAGTCCCTCATGGAGTCCACCACTGCCTTGGCTGCCAGAGCTGACATAAGAGAGATGGAAGAAGTTGTTGCTAAAAAGCATTTTGCAAAAGGATTTCCCATGTAAGCTCAACATTTGTAGAACAGTTTTGATGCCCTTCCTGCATTTCTGTTGTTTTTAGAAAACTGTTTGAAAACAGAAAGCTGATTATTGTTCATGGTGAAAAGCTGAAATGTTGTGGTGTTTATTCTGCTTTGGAAGTGTTTCGGCTGCAGACATCTGAACCTGGCTCCATTTCACTTCTGTATGGCTTCCAGCCTCCCCTGGAGACATACTCACACACACACAGCCCTGTCCTCTGCCCTCCCACTAGCAGGCTGCCACCAAGCCAGGAGGTGCTGCTTCCTCTAAAGTCGTCGTCAATGTCAGCACATGAATCCACTGACAGATGGAGACTGAAAGTCATGAAAAAAACTGTCCTGCCCTAGAGATCAAATCCATCAGCTTCCCACCATGTCTCACTCCTCTTGCTCGCCTAGGAACTGACTCCCTAAGTTCCCCTGGAAGACAAATCTCCCTAGGGCCAAAGCACAAAGCTGCCAAGAAGCTGGCTGAGCCGGGGTTTTGTTGTTTCACACTGTAATTACACATTAAGATTTGGAATGTTTTTCTGGTGTTTTTTTTAGAGGCAGCTGCGTCTCTCCGGCCTGTCCCATCCAGATGGTGCTCCAACTGGATGCGAATCTTCAGACAACACTTTTCAAACTTGAACTAAAAATGCAACAACAACAACAAATGTAACTGAGTGAATTTTGTGCCTGTGAAAGAAACACAGCTGCGAGAGCATGGGAGAAAAAGAGCCAAATCCCCTAAAGGCCTCAGGTATCCATAAGAGACACACAAACCTGACTCTTGGTGGCCGGGGCCCAGGTGGCACCCAAGGGTCAGGATCTGGCCCCTCCACTCCTTGCAGGGCACGTGGAGAGAGCCTGGTGCCCCAGGAGGTGACAGAAGTGATCTGCATGCTGAGCAGGAGCTCCGCAGAGGGAGCCAGAAAGAAACAACAAGCACAAGTGAGCGCCATAAATCCTCCTGCTCTGTGGTGCCTGAAGCAGGGCTGGACAGAAGGCTCCTCCATCCACACAGGCCCTTGTCCTTGGACTCGTTTCCACTTGTATGTCAGGATGCTTTAACAGAAATCCCATGCACAAGCCTGGAAAGAGAGATGCTGCCTCCAAGCTCCCTCCTGCCAGAGGAAGGTCCTACCTGCTGAGCTCCACAGCCTTGAGGCCTCTCACCCTCCTTCTGACCCCACAGCTCTTCCACTCCTTTCTACGAAGGAGCACAGATTTGATAGTAAGATACTCCTACCGAAACCATCACCAAGGGAGACAGGCCAAGAATGTGCTTCTCGAGTTGGGAATGACATTAATTAGGACGCCCTGCTTTGGGGGTAGGTGTTTATCTAAAAGATGATTCCACGAAAAGTGCTACCCACCTCCATTTTCAGAACAAAGCAGTTACATCTTATTTTGGGGAGAGCCTCGCCTTGTCATTGGGTGCTGTCTGTTCAGAAGGTGTGGGTCAGAGTGGGCCCTTTGCAGCACCACTCTGTGGTTTCACAGCATCACTCTGTGGTTTCACTGATGGTGAGGCTCCAGGGCACACTGCACAGAGCACAGGTGTTATTCTGAGCATTTAGATAAGATTGGCATAAAAAAGGGAGGTGTCAATAAGTGCTTTAAAAGATGAGCTCTAAAAGGTGGCGTTTAAAAGGTAGGTCATTTTGGAACATAATTTTTGAAGGATATGCCAGAAGTCCCTACGGATTTTGTTTTGGGTACCCAAGTCCTTTCCTAGATCCTAACTTCACATCCTGTATTTTACAGAGCAGATGCAGGCATCAACCCTGCAGATCTCCTCCACTTTCCACCACAGACTCCACCAACCCCTGTACCATTGCTCTCGCAGTCCTCCTATAGGTTGACCTCTGAAGAACAGCAAGCAATAGCAAGGGCCTCCATGATGTGCCACTCATGATGTGCAGGCTCCAGAGACCTTATCAGATGAAAGCATTTAGGCACAGGCATGGAGTCACCAACTATACCTGAACTGTAAGGCCCACATACGTCTGCTTCCAAAATACCAAGCCAGCATGGCCTGGGTTCAAAGTAAAATGTGATGCAGTTCCTCTAGAAGCTGACATAGGTTGTTATTGTTTGGGTTTGGGTTTTGCTTTTTTTCTTTTAAACTCAGAAACAAGAAAAAGCCATTGCCAAGAAGGTCTGTCTGTCAGAACTGAATCGAGACCGTAAAGTCATGTAGATAGGAACAGTAGTTGGAAGCAAATACTGAGTTTTGATCCTACAAGGTAAAGGATTTCTACCCCTTCCTGAACACCCATGCAACTATTTACACCAATTCCTTTCTATGAGTCCAGAGCCTGGGGAGCCAGCATGATGCCTGATGCAAGAATAGCAAGCTAGTACATGACAATCCAGAAGAAACTAAATTTGAGCTCCTTTCAGATTGCCTACCATGCGATTGTAAAGGAAGCCCCTCCATCTAAATGGCTCCATGTTAATTTTCTTCATCTGTTTCACACTTCCCCCCCTTTATCTCCCCAGTTCTCCAACAATACAAATGATGTTGGCTTGGACATATTTTCTCTCCAGCAGTTCAATAATTTGGAGACAGCGATGAATCAGAGCTCTCTGTTGGAAAGCACATTCAAACATTTACTATTCACTCCTACGCTGATTACTCACTCAGAGTGCTTAAAAAACATTAAAAAACAACAAAAATACCAACCTAAAACAAAAATGGGAATATGGAAGTGTACAGCATTAAAATAAACTCTGGTTCCCTAGCCAAACTCATTAATAATTTTGGCTTTCCAAAAAAAAAAAAAAAAGATTTGGATTGCTCTGCTCTTCAAGTATCAAAACATCCAATTAACACAGCTAATTAGCGTCACAAACAGCAGTCAAAAGAATGGTAATTTAGATTCAGGATTTCAAAGGTTTCTTAATCCCAGGCCAACGCAACTAATCTCTCAGAGGCTGAAAGTGTTTTGTTATTGCAATGCAATTGTATAGCATCCCATCAATTAGTGGCATTGCAGGGAACACTTGCTTGCATGATTCATTTGTCTAATCAGAACAAAAAAAAAAAAAAAAGAGGGGGAGGGGGACAAAAAGGAACAGAGAAATCTAGCTCCTTAAAATATGCAGTATCAACTTTTCCAAATAATTTATACCATAGCTGGAAATGATTGTGAATAACACTATGTCCTTCCCAAAACCAAGCCGGCAGGCTGAAGGGTTTTTTCTACTTTTTAAGATATTAATAGGACAGTAAAGCCAGCCACACAAGTGATATCAGCTGGCCTGCAATTAGATGTGTTGGCTGATATGAACATTTTTGTAGAAAGGGAGGGAGGAAATATGTTTGAATGAAAAGACCTCTTTCTTACCAACCTTCCCTTTAAGCAGGAAACACACAAAAATGGCAAGATTCTCAGCTGACAGACATTGTTACATCCTCATCACAGTCAATTGCACGTTATCCAGGGATTTGACCCCCAAAGCTCCTGGCAATCCCAAAGTTTACTAAATTAAGATCTGAAGGCATATCTGCAACACCCAAACATCTCTGCTTGTTCAGATCTTGCATCAGCTCCATTTTAAAGGTAAAGTCCATTGGAAAATGAGCAAGGTCCAAGTTCGGATACAAATTTTCTCTTAATTTGCCATGTTTCTCTAGTTTCTGATCAAAACTTTTAAATTTTTACCTTCTTCCACACTCTGCTGCCTGGCTCTTCCCAAAAATGTTGCAGTCCTTTGGCCTTCTGCTGAACTTATCTTTATTTCAGATTAAAAGGCTTGAATTTCATATTATACCTTCCCCAGCACCAACAGACTGGGATGCCTTGCACCTAATCTTTGCTCTGGCCTATAACATGACCTTGCAAGTCACTTGTGCCTCAGTTTCCCTGACTTCAAAACAGTGCTAAGTAGTTCCAGACTGCACTCAAAGGGATGCACAGAGATACAATAAAGTTGGCACATTTAAAAAGAAAAAAAGTAGTACCTGAGCTCTGGAATCAAACCATTATATTCCATGAGCATGACAAATTGAGGGGATTATGACAAAGAAGACGTTTCAGAATAACAGTGATAAATCACAGATTTACTTTAAGCAACCTCTACGCAGAACTGAGCTGTTTAGTATAGCCCACACCTGGAAGAACTAGTGATCCAACTATGTAACAACAATGCTTTTTCCTTCCAGCCTATGTACACACTGACCCATATCTCCTCACAACAGGGCCTTCTGATCCATTTCCCGTTGGGTACATAGCTGTCTTCCAAACTATCAGCATTTCTACCACAGAGTAGCTGAGGGCTTCACAGTTCTGGGTGCTTTTAGTCTAGTCACAAAATGGAGTCTACGCTTAGAAGAGGCTGGGAGTGAAATGCTCACTACAAAGTAGTTGGTCCTACCCATAGCATCCTTTCTTCATGTTTGGAAAAAGAGTGAGAAATCCTGAAAGCAAATGGACTTGAATCAAAACAAGAGCAAGCAGTCGGAAAACAGATTCTTCATGACAGGAGGGAACCTTTGCCCTCCCCAGTTCTAATTTCTAGCTCCTGTATTGGACCTGCCATACAACTGCACTTAATAAGATTGCATTGAACAAGACAAGCCATGAGCAGAACAGGCTCTGTAATGAGTTAAATGCATGGCCAAATCTAACTGAAGTCGAGAACAGGGAACATACAAAAGCTGGGACCACTCTCCACATGAGCCCAGTAAATGAGCCCAGTATCAGTTCTGGTCCAGGCAAAGTAGGTATAAAAAAGGTATTCAGAGGTGAAAAAGTTAATGTACAAATACAGTGTTCACTCTTGAAACCATTACCATGTTTTAAGGCATAAAGCACTAATGAAGATGTATAGACTCAATCCCTTGGACTTATAGACTGAATCTTTGCCTCACTTATATTAAGGTCTGGCTGCTCTTGCCCACTCAATCATCCTTAACACACTCATTGGCATCAACTGCTTCTTTTGTCCTATACAGACCGAGATCCTCATATACTGCGGATTTTGATACAAAGTCTAAAGAATGGATAATTATTAAAGGGTGCTTTGTTGTGACTGGACTCTGTACTGGTTGGGTTGAACTGTTGCCATTTACTCAAGAAAAATGAGGAGAAAGACAACCTTTTGGAAGCCCAGAAAAAGCAAAAAATTTCTCTGAACAGTATGCTTGATTAATGCATGTTATTAGAAATGGCCCAAATGGGAACCTTATCTATGAATTCCTTCACTGTTTCAGGACTAAGGAATTCTCAAATCAAAGTCTGTTTGCATTATTTTCACAACAGAACGGGTGTTAAAAAAGAGAA
This sequence comes from Aptenodytes patagonicus, assembly GCF_965638725.1. Lineage (NCBI taxonomy): Eukaryota > Metazoa > Chordata > Aves > Sphenisciformes > Spheniscidae > Aptenodytes > Aptenodytes patagonicus. Next base: position 65,807,205 of record NC_134953.1, on the reverse strand, counting down.
AAAAGGAATCTATATTCATTTCTGGTTCACACAAGTCAAAAAGCTTACCAGTCTTGCAGGATTCAAACCTCAAAGGCATGTATCCTTGGTAAAGACGGTGATTCCATAGGAACATTTATACTATGTAATTAAAAGTACTGAATCCCAGAGCCACCAAATCACTCACTAACACTAGGAACATTGACCCTTAACTCCCCCCTCCAAACATATCCTAAATCTTGGTACCATTCAGCTAAGCTGACACTAAGGCAGGACACTCTCTGCAGCACATACGCATACAGGTGACAGATGGAACTCAAACATTGAAAAAAACTTCGGGAAAACAACTCAACTTCTGAGCATTAAGTATTCAAATTATGTGGCACTTCAACTGTTGTTCCACTATTGTATTAAGAACAATTGCTATCAAATGATTCAAGGCACCTTCTGGTTCTGCCTCAAAGGAGAAAGTGGTATTTTGATCAAGATGGTTCAACATTTTTCACCTCCTGCTCCAGCTTGATAACAGAGCTTACGGACAAAAGAGAATGAAAAGGTAGAAGCAGTTATCTCAAAATAACACTGCAAAAGTTAGCAGGTAGCTGGTGAAGTTAGGTTTTAGCTGAAATCCTGCTTTGCAGCCTTACTGAAGATCAAGCAGTAAGGCGCATTCTTACTGTTTGGCTAACTAAACCATGACAAAGCCTGTGCTTATAAACAAACACATATACTCTACATATCTTATAGTCCAGCAAATCGTTTTCCAAACCTCATGTTCCTGATGTAAAAAATCGAAAGAATATTGGCCTTCCTTTCTAAAGCAGTCTAAAATTCATGAAAACAAAGGCTATTATATAGGAGCTTAGAAGTACTCTTTATGTAGGGCACATTTACTATCATTTTTTCACCTTGTCCTTTCTAGATGTGTTTGGAAACGTGCAATAGATTCATAGCAAGAAAGAATCTTTGTTTGACCAGAAAAAATATCTTGAGGTCTGGACTTCCTAGTGTTAGTGAGTCTAAGTCAGGTGCTGAAATATGATCTCAGCATCATTTCTATGCATATTAGCTCAGAGTTAATAGATAGGTACATAGATCTACATTACAATTAATAAGCCTAGCCAGGGAAAAGTAGGTCCCACAGCACACCTTTCAGAAGCAAGCCGTTATTAATCAGCATTTTAACGAAGCGTAATTACAACAGCTTATGGCTCCCACCAGGTAAAGCAATAATTATAGGTGCAACCAAATAAACAGGGAAAATAATTACCTATTTCTCAGAGCTAATATTAATTTAACCAGGCTCAAAGTGATGGCTAGACAGACAGCTCAGTGCTTTTGCACTGCCAACTAGAAAAACTGTTCCAATTAAAACAAAGATCACAGTTGCCATTGTCAAAGAGAGGGAAAGGTACACGGTCTTTTTAATCTCCAGGACACCTTCCAGATTTCAAACAGGCAATGTGGCTATTCATTGGGTCATGAAATTCTCCCTGTATGCACTGTGTATGAGAAGCACATCTTCTCCTGGGAAGAAGAGGTGAAACACCCTGGAATGACACACACAGCCATGCTGGATGGACAGCACGAAAATACACAGTTCTGAGCAGGGTGAGGCGACCCAAGTTAGAGAAAGGGTCCCAAAAATATCCAGGTTGTCTGCAACAACAGGGGATTGGATTCAAGGAGGATGTCTGCTTACACTGCTGGACAGTAAAGCAGACAACTTTGTGCACTGACAGACATGTCCAGACAGACGATCCAAAGGCAGCCATGCCAAGGGCAGGCAGGACACCATACTTCCAGTGACTCTCTTATCTGCTTGACAGGAGAGTTAACCACTGGCCAAGGAAGTCCCCGAGTTAGTCCTGCCACCATGACTGGCTTAGAGTAAGCAGTGCTGTTCAGATGGATCAGCAGAAACCACTTAATAATTACTTTCCAGGGCAATTTCTGCTCTGCCATACTTTCTATCCATGGAGAGCAGCAGACGCAGACACATCAAGTGCCGCTATAATATCTGATACACTCCAGGCTTCCTCTGGATTATGGTGGCTTGTAAGCACACCCCCTCCTGGACTCAGTGAGGCTTTCTGATTGCACTGGGGATCCCTCACTGCATTGACACTCTGCCTTTCACAAGCAAGTCCCTAGCATATGAAATAAAAACAAACCAAAGCTTTTGAATTTGTTTTCATGATGCTCCCATCTCACTATGGAAACATAAACAAAATAAAGAGGTTGATGATGATTTATTGCACACAGATGAAAAAACCTACAACCCAGTGGTGTTTTTGATTCCAGATCTAATACTGTTAAATATTAATACCGTAATGATTCTAATACATGCTGGTTTTACCTGGTGATCCAAAGGAAGGTGGGGGTCAGGGAGCATGGTGGAATGCTGCCAAGCACAGGCTATTCCTCCAAAGAGCTGGAGACTGCAGTGTGGAGGCAGAAACAGGGAGGGAAACTAGGCAGGTAATAGGAATAACACTGCACAAAATCGCAAGCTGCTGGGTCAAGACTGATATTGCTAGTGATGTCATTACGACACAATCACAGTGTGGCTCTAGTAAGCCACATTTGTCCTCAGGCCACTTTCCAGCTCTCTGAGTGTTTCAGCATCACTGTTTCATTGGGTTCTCCAGTGTTTCAGAACAAATTACACTGGTAAACAGATTTGTGGCAACACTTCAGGCTGAAAGACCAACTATGCCTTTGAACAGCATCGATTCCTCAGGCTGATATGTCAGCCCAGATGTCTGACTCCAACAAAACAACTAGGAGGAGTGAACCAACTATATTGGGAGTTCAATAAACTGGTTCACCAAACCAGTTCAAATCCACGAACCATCTTCCCTCCTCCCTGAGCGTTGCAGTGGTGGGTTGCCCCAGTGTGGGGGCCAGGCTCTGCCAAAAGCATGTACTTCACGTTCAGGAGTGGAACATCCTTTGCTGGGGTTGCTTTGGCTTAATCATCAAAACAGGTCCTTCATTCTCATTCTTCCCCCATTTTTTTTTTCTTAAGAATTACCAAGCCTGAAAGCATTCAGTTGTGTTTCATATTTAGCAAAGTGACTTTGCGCATCCGTACTGATGTCAGAAAACAAAGGAAGAAAAGTAAGTCACTTGCCAAGGACAAAACAAAAAACCAAAAACAACAAAAAAAAGGAAACCATAAAAAGGGGGGTGGGTAGCATTTAAAACGTTTCTGAAATTAGTAAAAACACAGTGACACAAACATTCCTTAAGAAACCATGTTCCCCTGAGGAGCTCCAGAACTAATCGGTTGGGAGAAGGTTTGATATATTTCAGCTAAGCTAAACCAAATCCCAAAGCCTTTTTAGCTTCACCATCACTAAATGGAGGCTTATGCCACTGTAATTTGGGCTTGAATTGAAGACATGAATGTCAATAGAGTCAAGAGGTTTGGATACAAGTGGGGTGGAAAATTTACGCCGAGGGATAGATTTTACCCCTTGCAAAAGCTGTAAAGCAAGGATTATACAGAAAATGAAGCTATATTGCCAAGAGCAGGATATTTAAACCCCTCAAGCAACTCTATGTAATTTTATTATTCTTTTTATTTAATTTCCTAAAATCTCTTTCTTTCCCCACTCCAAACTAACCATGAAATAATGCACTGGAAGAAGACATGGTGGGGCCAAATTCTCATCAGCTGAAGCACTCTAAGCTCAATTTGAACTGACAAGGTGCCTGCACAAGGCTCTGAATCAAGTACCTGCCCTGTGTAAAGCAACTTTTCCTTGCAACAGAGGGATTTCAGGGTCTCAGGGCCTCAAATCTTCCTGCTGCCACAGAGCCAAAGGCCTTAACTGAAAGGAAGATGGGGAGGGACAGCTAAACTCCTCTCCTGCTGCTTTCCCTTTGCATGGCACAGAATAAATAAGGAAAAGGCTGCTAGTGTCTAAACAGTACTCAAAAGCAATAGATACGTTACCCAGATGTCTGGGTTGCCCCACATGGGTTTTTTGAATCTAAAATGTTGTGCCACGGATCCCTTTGGGCCAGATGTGCAAACAGAGCTAAAACCTCCACAAGCAGTTAAGATGCAATGAGAATTCCTAGGACATTACTGGAATTAAAAGGGGTTCAAACCCTAGGTGTTTTACAAAGTCTTGGGAGAAACTTTTCTGCATTTTAAATGCCTCTAAAAACCTTCAGCTGTCTTTTGCCTCAGTTCACCTATTTTAAGTACAGTAATAAGCATCATCCCCCGTCTCAGAAGTGTGCTATGACATTTCCTGAAATACATTAGTCAGCTCTCATGAGAGGGCCAAGGGGCAGAAAATTCTTTACATAACTATTGGTGAGGAGGAGAATTTATCCCATGCTAACCATGGTTACACTTCACAAGAAAAAGGCTCAAAGTCAGTATATGAAGTGTCTTAAGCATATGGTTTCTATTCAGCTGCTGTCCAAAAAATGTGAAGCCTCCATTGAATTTCCCCAAAATCTTTCTCCTTGGAAGCTTATGTGATACTCCAAGTAGCTGTAGGAGTCTTTCCAGGCAATTCAAATTCAAAGCTCCTGCTGCTCGCTGCCTGAGTCACTTTTACAAAGGTTTTCCATGCCACTTTATTTTGAAGGATGTTACCTTAACTTCAAATTCCAGGAAGAAAAATACAGGGAGGGTTTTGCCTAGCCTGGAGGTAAGTTTAATGCCTGGCTGATCAAAGCAGGCTCGCTCTATCCTGTGCAACATCTAACTTCACAGAGCTACACTGGCAAACTGGTCCAGTGCTTTCCACAGAGAAGGAAGATGCACTAGAACAATGGGAGTACATGAGGGGTCAGCAAGGATGCAAAAACATCCATCACTGAACCAAATACTGCAAAGGTTGGACAAATCCAGGGAAGAGCTGGATAAACTCCGCTGTAGAAAGAGAAGCCTGAAGTCCAAGACAGCTTTAGCCAGCTGGTTGCCTTATCCTCATAGTAGATAAGGAACTGCACCCTACAGTGAATCAGCAAAGTATCTCTTCCTGCACTCACAAAGAGGCAAGTACTTAGAGGAGTTGCCTTGAGGACAAAATTAACTTTTTTTTTTCGCTTAAGTGGTAAATGGAAAATATGAATAAGGTACCAAAAGTCATCAGTGTTCCTTCCCATCCCTCTGCCTCATCTCCTGAGCCTGAGCTACTGTGGCCTTGCAAGAGGACCATGTGCCCCCCATCCATGTGACCTGACAACCAGAGGTGTGGGAGCTGCATAGTGACAATGTCCACAAGGGGACTTTTGTGGCTGGGACCTCACTCGTTTGGCTCAGAAGTTGGGCCACTCTAAAGCAGAGCACACAATCGAAAAGATAGCTGCCACCCTCATGGAGCTCCCCTTTCTCCCAGGCTACGCAGCTAGGCTTACAAAGAATTGCAGGTTTTTTTCAGGTCTACAGTATTTTCTGTAAAAGTCTAGGCTCTGGGAGCCATAGGATTATTTGAGGTTTCCCCAGCATTCATTTAAAAATGCAATTGTAGGCTTCACAGTTGGAGAGAAAAGCTTAATAATGCAACTGTATGCAGACCTAAAAATAGACTCAAAAAAATTTAAGACTCCCAAATACACATGGCAATGCCCTACCCTTCCAGATTAACTGGCGCATTCCCTTGTGCTTCAAGCTTTCTTGCATGCACAGGGAAACAGAAGAGGGAATTTAAAAAAAAAAAAAAAAGAAGAGGAAAACATAATTGTAGAAGTTCAAAAACATTGAGGTGAGAATTAGGAGAAGATGCAGTTCCAGGAATTAACTCATTTACAAAACCTGCCTGGGCTGCCAGGGTCCCTTTAACAGAACACACTCAGCACAAAAATGAGTCCACGTTGTATGCAATGAAAATGCTGATGAACGCCATCACCATGCAATGGCTTTAAAATTGATTTGTGGGGGGTAGGAAGATTTTGTTTCACCTTCCTTAGTGGGGAAGCCAGACAGAGCTTTAAGCTTTATTGACTCTGGTATTATAATCACAGTTGCTGGTCTTTCAACCTGTTTCAGAATTGGAGAGAGGTTTTCTTCTCTGTATGACTAGACACTGTAGCATGGTCGATTCTGTGCTGAATTGAAATTCATCAGAGCCTGCTTTGTCTCAACAGAGTAATAAAAGCCTAAAACGTTATTATGCGTGAAATGGTTATGGAGCTGGTGAAAGGGTTGTTTTTCCCCCTTGTTGCAAAAAGGGGAGGAGAGGGGAAATATCTGACCTGACAATAAAAAATGACTGAAAGAAAGATAAGTCTTTTATATAAAATCGGCTCTACCTGCAAAAATGTGTAAGGGAAGCAAAAGCACCAAATAGATCTCAGAGAAGGAGCCCAAAGGATGAGATGGGAACCTCATCAAGCCTTGGTGCTCCTCAGTGCAGGGGACTCAGCTAAAATCCATCTCTGCTTATAAATAACCCAGTGTTTAAATACAGCCACAGTCTGCACGTTTACCTCTTCTTGATCTTCTTCTAACATGGAACATTAGCAGGTACTCCAGGGCACAACACAGCAAAACCGTGCTCTCCCTGGCTCCAATCCTGCAGAGAATTATGTACTCACTCTACCCCTGTGTCCCAAATGAAGCATTTGTAAAAGTTCCTCATGGGATCAAAGGCCTCAGCAAGACTAATCTTTCCTAATATAAACTAAATTACAAAAATATATGTACACAGTCAAGATATGACTGAGGGTGGGAGAGAACCATTGTCACAGGTCAAGACACCTTGATCTTGAGAGACTCATCTCTCCCAACCTAAGCATTGTCTGCTGAATACCTGTGATTTAGACAGCATTTTGTGCTGTTTGAGGCAGACCCGGAATGATACAGTAGTGTTAAAGTCTGGCTGCATGTGCAGTGGAAAGGGGGCATCTAAGACAGGCACTTGAGGGTGAAGGGCACACCCTATGCGGCCCTTCTCTCTGAGTGCCTATTAGAGTTAATTAGCAATTAAGTAATTCAATTATATACAATTGCACAAAAGACATACACATATACATAGAAAAGTACCATTCACTAGTATATGTCTTTCATATCTGTGTGGTGGCACTTACACAGAAAATAAAGACACAGGAGGCAACTTTGACCTCAGTGAACTGGGTGGGAGTTTGCTAACCAGCTTGTACGGCACCCAGAATCTGCCTGTGGCTGTTACCCAGAGAGGCCCCTACTCCAGAGGCAGCTCCATACCAGGGCTGCCTACACCTTCATATCAATACCTGCAGGGCCAGACTCAGGCTCCCTTGGTCCACACCTGAGCTGAGTGGGTAACGCTAGCTTTAAAACCATGTTAAACATCCTTGAGTGACTAAACACTTCTAAGAGTTTGAAGGAGGCAAGAAGAGGGTCCCAAACACATGCTAAACAAAACCACAATTGTGGTTTGTAAGTAGCTCAATATAAACCACACATTTTTACCCCTCTTAAAAAGAGGCTCATGAAAGTGCCTGGTCTCCAACCCCCTTGAATCCTCTCGGAGGGGGGCTTTCAAAGCAATAACTATTAAAATGTTACTGCCATTTGTCTAATGCAATTCCATGCTCCACATCCATCTTTGGAGAGCTGACTTTCATTAACACTTCAAAAATAATTTAAGGTTTTCGCGGTGAAGGTTAGAAACTTTTCACAGCTCAGAGCTAATAGCTTTGCTGTTTACATGCTATAATGTCTTGATAACCTTTTCAAACATACTGTGGCCGGCAGCTGGGACCTGTCCCTGCTATTTTTGTTCCCAGAATGTAACAGCAGAAATGTGGTGACTTTGTGCCCCTGAAATGGTCACATTTCTTCTCTTTAGGCTTCGCTTCCATTACAGCACTAACAGAAAGGGCCTCACCTTTTCAAGAGGCTCCTGGTGTACTAAAATACAGCCCCGGCTGTCCTTTCCCTGGAGAAATGAAACAAGCTGATTGTCTCATTGGAAACCCAGTTTCAGGGGGCATAGGAGGAGGGCAGGCAGTCTGCCTTTCCTATCTGGAGGTGCCTTGGAGAAGACAATGAACCTATGTGAACTATTTTGCCTGGAAGAATAAGGATAGGATTCTTGTTTTCAGGTGCTGGATGGACAAAGTCATAATCCCAGAGTGTTTATTCTGACGCTGCAGCAAAACAAGTGCCGCAGCTCTCTTACTTTGCTTTACTTGAGTTGTGTGCAAATTACAAATCCTTACTGGAGATATGGCAGGCTGGCAAGCAATAGCTGAATACCATGACATCCACAGGCTAGAAAATGACATCTCTCTCTAAAAGCAGGAATCTTACTTGCTCCAGTCTCCTGCCCACTCAACAGCTGGAACAGGGAGGCAGGATGGAAGGATGCTGTAGTATCTACATGCCTTTCTAAAAACATCATGCAGGTCTAATTTCAGCATATTGTCCTTAAAATCACTGGGCCAAACAGTGCCCTCAGATATAATTTACATGGAAAAATTCAATCCCATGGAGAGCTCCAAGAGGGGTTTTCTCTCCCCTAAACCCAGAAGCAAATAAATGCAGCTGCTCCAAACTGATAGTGAGTAAAGGCCCTGAAGCTGAGAGCATGGGACCAGTCCATTCTTATTAAGTTAAAGCATTAAAAGTCCTGGACAAGCTGTAAAAAAAAAAAAGGAGACATGATCAACTCAGTCAAATTTACAGCAGACCTAGGGGCACGTCCATGATGTTCTCTCTCCTGGAAGCTCTGCTAGATACAGCCTTGGAGCAGTCATAAGCACCACAGCACGTGTTGCAAACAACAGGGTAAATGAGCCCTAAAAGATATCATTTTAATGATCATTTTCTCCTTTTGGGTAGGGATGTGAAAGGCAAAGGTCAGTTTGAGACAAGCCCCCTGTAGCCTTCTTGAACCCATTCAGAGACCAGACGAGGTGAAAGGAGGGGTTCTAAGTTCTTCCCAGTCTAGAGAAGTTTCCAGAGGGCCCAGTGACTATGGGTGGCATGGGCTGCTGCCACCACAGAGGGCTTGTCCTTTGAGAGATGGATGTGCACATGGGATCCTAGAGAGCACGGTGTAAAGTATTTCTTGCTGCCACCAAGTCACTGTAAGTAGCTTGAAGACAAGTACAGGCTTCTGATCTCCATCCAAGTGCTTTAATTTTTTAAGGTTGAGAAGTGATGACAAAAACTTTTAAAAGATTCCTTGGCTTGGAAGGAGAGGTGAGTAAATCAAAGAGTAAGGTATACATCATACAATTTATTGTGGTTTATTTAGGCAGCTTGGCTAAATACTCCACGGAAAGCTGCGAATTCAGCAGAAATTTTGTAAGGAGTTAGTGTAGCAAATGAGAACAGATAGTGATCAGGCTACAGAACAGCAAAACAGAATCACTGTTAATTAAGAAACCTAAATGACGAGACCCACTGAATTGGGTCAGTGAATATGCCCCTTCCTGCTCTAGTTTTAGGTTGTGTAAATGACTTCAAGCGAGGTCGTTTTCAGAGTTCCTGCAGTTGCCAGTGGGGCTGTATAATGGACGTGAGAAAAGCAGCCAAGAAATATCCAACAATTTAGATCTACTCTAGAACTGGGTCAATGTACGGCAAAAGAAAATTAAAGTCAACAAATGCAAAGTAATGCTCATCGCCACACGATCCTTGGAACCCCTGCTAAGCCTAATTTATATAAATGGCTTAGAGAAGCTGACTACAAACTGGTTAAGCCTGCTGACAACACAAAATTGGGGAAATGGACATGGAGAGGAAAGAAAAAAAGCAAGCAAAGAAATTCTACAGAGTCCTTAGCTTTGCTAGGTAATTTGGACAAGGTGCAGCAAATAACTCTTAATGTTGACAAATGCAAAAGCAATACAATTTATTTGCAAAATCTCAGGACAAAATGGGAATTGCCTTCGACTTCAGCAAGGGGAGGCTAAAATGGCTACAGCAGGAAGACAGTAGCCTTCTCTCATAAAGGCCAGGTGGCACAGCCATGTAATTAATTTTTAAGCTAAGAAAGGAATCAAGGTGAACAAAAAAAAAAGCAACAACATTCAGGTTGCTTAAAGATAACCCCCAAAAAGCAACAGAATGGACCTGCATCTATTCTTACATCTTTACAGCAAAGTCTTTAGCTGGCAAAAAAACTTCAGAGCTGATACTCTGCAAAGACCGAGCATAGGCAGGACCTTGATACAGGTGAACGCAGTAACCTTTGCATGAGCCAGATGGAAAAGGGATAGGGTTACTTCTGGTAAGGACTGCTTTCTATGTTGCTTAGAAATTTCAGTCCTATGTTACACTAGCAGTCCTAGAGTACAAAAATTATGAGCTCCAAAATGAAACCCAAGCCTTTGAGAGAAGGTGTTTTTAGGGAAATTTGGCCATTACCTCAAGATTGATTCCAATGCCTCATACCCAAATGTGTGCAACGATGCCTTCTTCCAAACACTCAGAACTTGAAAGCTGTTAGCGGATGAGGCAGTGAGAGGACAATTTTGCAGAAGAACTATCACAGGGGTTCTAACACTGTCCACTCCAGCATAGGCAACTGATCACACTGCAGCATAGGGCAGGCTAGAGATATCAAGCCTAAAATTGAAAAGGAAGCAGAATCAACTTATTTTAAAAACAAAACTTCCCAGACTGTCCTCCATCTTCATAAAAAGCAATAGAAGGTAACCCTTTGGAATACTATTGTTCAGTTCAGACATTAAAACCAGACTGCACAATGCTTTGACAAATATACTACACAGGGTGTGAGAAGTGACTGACCTAGATACAACAAAGTGATACATGCTGTAGTAGTGAAATGAGCAGCGGGAAAACCTATAGGACTACTGTAGGCTATAAAGGGAGAGCAGATGAGGACGAGTTCAGAAAGGAACCTAAAAGGGAGGGAATAAAAAATACAACACAGATGACATCACAAGTGCTGTAGTCAAGGAAACATGTTTCATTTTTTTCCCTCAGTTCAGAGCAAGCAATCATAAAATGGACAAAAAGAGGAATTCAGAGCCACTCCTATCTTCTTCCCTAAGCTTATACAACTTTCAGGGACAATAAAAAGCAGGTTTAGAAGATTAGATTTGGGATCTAATCTTCACAAAGGTTTGATCTTTCAATGTTCAGTTCATAGTAATTTTGCTCCTGACTTCGATGCACATTGCATCAGGCCAAAAATACACAGAACACAATCTATGTAGTGAGAACACCTTACCTGCCCTTTTTTTGGGTAGTCTTTCAATCACCGACTATGTGTTAGGATATTATATTAGCTACTCTAAGCTAAATGCTTGCAGCGTTGTCAAGGTGTTATGATTGTGTAGCTGAACTCAATTTTGAACCTTTTTATGAATGTCATCTCCTTTAGCATAACAACCAAGAAGGCGTTATATTTCTTACCCTAAGCTAAATACCTCTGGATGACAAAACCTGCAGAATGGTACAAATCTCCCCCTTTCACTGTCAGAGGTTTCTACTTCCCAAAGTTTACAAAGCAATTAAGAGGATTTGCACACAAGCATGCCTCGCAGCCTGCTAGACATCCAAAGAGGCATGGAAAGATCTTTTCCCTAACACAATTCAATCACAAAAAAAAAAGCAAACTCACACCAGAAAAAAGAAAAAGGATGAATGACAGGCATTGTACTTTACCATTAGCTAACCAACATATTTTAACATCCTAATTTACTTTACCATTCTTCGGGTAACATAAACAAGTTTATCACAGAGTCCCCACTTCCACACACTATCCTGTCTAAAGTGGATCCCAGTCATTTCCAAATGTAAAGTCAAAAACCTGATGCTTTGCATCTTGCAAATCACTCAACTTTTTCTTGACCCAGTGTCACACATTTAGTCACAAGGGGATGCACATTCCTCTACTGCAGGGCACACAGAACCCGGAAAATCCCCACACAAAGCTGTAGTTCAACACCGGGGAGCATTTGCCCTGTGCCAGGACATAAGTGTGGCTGGGCAGTGATCATGGTACCAGTATCAGCTCCACCCATCCAGTGACATTCTGAATCGGGAGACGGGTAGCAATGCTGCATTACCAGTGGAGGATTGGAGGAATCACAGTAGATCTGCCCTCCAAATCTTGGGTGTTCATCTTACTGAGTAAGCCTTCCATATGAGGTCAAGACATGACTGGTCAAGAAATAGTGTTCCTTTTATTGTTTGCAAATTAATTTCTTGCTCCTCTCTTACAGAACGATCTTGGGGAAAAAAATTGTTGTCTTTTATTTCCTTTTAAGCTACTGTATCTTCTTACATTTTTATTTTCTTTACAGATACCTAATCTTTGAGTCACTGCTGTAACTAATATTTAGATACTAAATTGGGAATCACAAATAGATAGTGGCTATTAAAGATGATGGCTTGATGCATCCTCTGGATCAGGAAGTTCTTGATGCCTTGATTGCAAAAACTGGGTGAATACTTCAGAGTTTCCTCTGCCTTATGTCTCCCAGTTTGCTTCATCTTTAGTACTATTCAGTAAAACTTTATTGCCACTAAAAGCTTTATCAAAGTGCATAGTGTTGCCTGAGGTCAGCCCAGCCAAGTCTTGAGCCTCATATTTTGATGCATAGAAAAACTGTCTTTAACAATTCCAGCCTCTGCTAATAAACTGGTCCATCTGTAAAGAACACTGATTTTGAAATATAATTAACCTCCATGTATTCTGCCTTGTGCTGCAAATAGCACCAGGAAGAAAGATTTTTTTACCTGATTCACTCTTAACTGTTAAATCATAATTCCTTTTATTACGTTTTTGCGCATTTCATCCTACTGGGAAATGGAAACAAGTTTGGGTAGTTTCGTTGCCTGAATTTTCTGCTGCACACCAGCTGCCTGGTGTGTCTACACTCTGCACAGGAAAAGAATGTTTATTTCCCATTTCTATACTGTCTCTACCACTTTCCCTAGGAGGGAAAGATCTTTTCCTTAATACAATTCAAAATAAATATAACAAAATATTTCTTTATACCATATCTAAGTATTTTAAAGCCATTTTGGGGTCATGTAGTTATACATCTCCCAGTTTAATTCAGTTTTATATCTGTTCAGTCAGACCAGGTGAGTCTTGACCTTGCATGGAGGGCTGGCTCAGGACACCGAATTCCCCGTATACTCTGGTGACCTGTGGAACTCCTTGCTGCCAAATATCAAGGATGTTAAGAGCTTGACAACATTCAAAAGAGAGGAGATGGCAGAGGAGGATCTTGGAAACATGATTTAGCCTGCAGACCAGGGGAGAATGTGGGGTGAGCAGCAGGGGAATGAGGAGAAGAGAGACTCAGCAAGTTTAAGGGAAGTCAGTTGACAAGAAGCTGCACAGCTCACCAATAAGCATATGGGCCTTGATGACTTTCTCAGGTCACCCTGGGAGTTTGCTGCTGCAAGGGGGAAGGGGAAAGCATCATGGCCAGCTTTGCAGGCTGGGTACAATCCTGCTCCTGCTGCTTGGTGGAGGACTGGGGAAAGGATGACCTTGCTGACAGGGAACTATGCACACTGTGTGCCCATGTCAGGTCCCCAAGCCAGCACAACACCCACCAAATCAGCACTAGACACATACAAACATGCCCACCCCCTTGTTGGCAGTTTCAGAGAAAGGCCCCAGATAGCTCCAGATAGGCAAGGATCAGCACAACACTTTCACCGCACCTTTTCTGTACCTGCAGCCAGTTTTGTACTGTTCATTGCGGAGCTGTTCCAAGCACTAAATTCACTCTTCCTCCCGCATGCACACCTTGTAATATCTGAACTTAGGATACCTCCTCTTGTCATTCAAACTGGCTGCTCAGAGCTGAGCTAGCTGGAAAAGTGAGAGGCACGAGCTGACATTCTCAACTTGCAGAATTTCTTCCACAAAGAAGGGATTTAGTACATTTATTACCACCTCAATTTAGATGGAAAGACAAGGAGACAGCAGCCACCCATGAGTCAGAAGGGATGAAGCCAGGTGAGGAAGTTGGTGAGAGGAACGTTGGCCCCACAACCATCAGAAATGTCTGATCTTCCTCAGAGCTGCCTTGCTGAAAGTATCCTTTCGTTGTTTGCTCAAATGCAGCCATCACCAGCTCTCATGCCCAAAATAATTAGACTCGTGCCATTTAAAGGAAGGACTTTGGCAGGTGGGAAGCAGCAGAAGAAAAGCACAGCAAAATGCTATTCCCTGCCAGCCTTCTAGAGAGTGGTGATATGGGGTAGCAGCAATCCGACTGGAAAAAAATGGGATGGGACAAAGGGGACATGGGTTGTTGAAAAGGCCAAAAAGGCTCAAGGTGTCCGCCTTGCTCATCTAACCTGCACATCTCTCAAGCAGAGGAGCAAAGTGCTGTCTATGCTGGTTTCCTCATGGGCAGCAATAAAGGGAGGCAGACAAAGTGATATTTCTCTCTCTCTCTCGCCTTGAGCAGGTGCCAGCAGAAAGCTTTGGCAGCTGCCGAGTGTTGTGCTCTGGGAATTTCTGCAGCACAGAGTGCTGGTCTCACTGCCGCAGTTGGATGACACCAGACCCAGTGGTGACAATGAGCCTTACAAGGAGAAGTGAAGGTGTAAAAACAAGATGAAATCCAAGCTGTGTTCTTTTGAAGGGAAGAAAGCATTTACTGACGTCAAGAGCTGCAGCCAGTTCCATTTGAGGTGCGTGTCGTGCCCAAAATTAATTCGAGAGACCACAAATTCACCTGGAAGATCGATTTCATGGCCTGAGAGTCAGAATATTAACTCTGTACCACTCAACTCGAAATGGCCCCTCTTTTTCCATTTGTGCTATTCTTCACAGCCAAAGCCATCCCACCTTTTTCTGCTGAGGCTGGGAGAGCGCTGTGTGTCACCCCCTCGCAGCTCACCAGCGTCCAAGAGGCACTAGAAAAGCAATTAGCAGTGAGAGGATTAGGGAGCAGTGAAGCACGTGTGGTGCAGCGAGAAGCTGGGGAGGCAAGCAGGCTTGCAGGGCTGGTCTGGGCTCACCCGTAACTGCACGTGGGACCATTCTGGCAGTCAAAAGGTCCCACAGCAGATGGGGCAACACCTGATTTTTATTCCCAAAGAAAGTAACAAGTGGAAAGAAAGATTGCTTTCTACAGAAAGGAATAAAAGCAATGCTAATTAAACACTGTGCCTGCCTCTCTGCTTTGGCTCCACGTGCTTCGTTGATCCAAAGGCTACAGAGGTGACTGTGGGACAGATTTCATCTTTAGTGTCACTTGGATGATTTAGATAGAAACACAGCAGGCTGATGCTGCAGGAAATTAGCCAACTTACTTCTACAAACTTGCACCCAAGATGCCAAACAGCCCCAATGTACAGTCAGTTCTTCATCATCCTCACAGTGAATGGACCAAGCCTCCCTTTGGGTGACACCAAGCCCAGTGCCCTGCTCTGCTCACTGTCTCTCAACTTGACCCCGCTCTCTACACATCATCTGGTGTGCTAGTCAAAGGGGAACAAACAAAATACATCCTGGGTGACCCATGCTTCATCCAACTCATCCAGTTACCCTTATTTTCAGTCCAGCTCAAACTTTCCACTACCTGGAGCAAAGGAAGAGGCAATCAGCTCACCTAACACTGCAGGGAAAACACACACACAATGAAGCAGATTGAGAGCAGGATGGGTCCCTAACAGGGAGTCTCAGCTCTTGGAGAGGGGAAGCCTTTGTTGCCTCCTTCTCCCCCCCCCCAGCCTTCTTCAAACGCCCCAAACACACTGCAAAGCCAACACAGATAATACAGCAACCAGGGGGTGGGCAGGAACTGTGGCATTTGCAAAGGGACAGACACACAGCAGCAAATAGCTTGGAGACAGACTCCCACCAGGAGCTGGTTTTCTGTATCTCTGTTTGCCCTGCAGCTGTTTCTGAAGCGCGGAGGTGTTCGCAAACTCGCTCCTGCTGTCCCTGTGCCACAGCTCAGCTCTTCCAGGGAGATGGGGAGCTGATTACATCTCTGTACTGCCTTCCTCAAACACTCTCCCTCCTCAGCTCATTTTCTGTTGATGCACCCAGTGTGGTTTTTTAGCTCCTGACAGGGTTAATTGGCAGGCCCAGTAGGGGAAATAAAATGTTTCAGCTCTGTGGTTGCTTTTTTTGTCCTTGTTTGCTCTTGAGGCTGTGGGAAAGCGCTAGCTCCTGAAGGGTTAAAGAGCTAGCACAGCAGGTAGCCAGCTGCTCTAGATCGCTACAATTTATTCCTGGTCCCTGCACACTGCTCAGGTGCATATTCAGGCCACTCCAGGGCCAACACACAATCCCTGCCCACAACAGAGGGCACAGGCCAGGTCCGGGGGGATGGCCTGGGCTGAGGGGGGCAAGCTGTCCGGCACAGTCACGGCCACTAAGAGCCATTTTGGACCCAGCAGCCAGGGAGCTTCTGTAGCACTTTTGCTCTCCCTCCGAGTCTGGGCTTCCACAGAGACACAAGCCCCCTCCCAGCTTCTTCTCTGAAAGCACTCTTGTTCCTCTTCCATTTTCATCTAAGTTTCCAATGAAGATTTATTACTCTGAGTGATTACGCTGTCAGCCAAATGAGGAGGGAATAGGAATATCCTTCTTGCATTCCAGCTACTGGTCCGTTTGACTCTCAGCAAAAAGCGCCAAGATGATTTTAGTCCCTTTTTCTTGCAGGTATTATTTATTTGCAGGCTGACAGCATGTGGGAAAACCCATCAAGAATCAAAACCCCGGGGCATGAAGCTGGGTTATTATTCACCTATTTAAAACCTGGAAGGAACTGGGTGGTCAGTTAAGTGCATGTAAGACTCCAAGGCAAAGACTCCCTATCAGCACTGAAGACCAGTCAGATGTGGCATGAGAAGCAACTGAGAACAGGCAAAGGGGGCTGTGAGGAGACAGAAATGTCAAAGCAGATGACAGTAGCAGTTTCCATCCCACACTCAGAAAACAGGAATTTTACACAAGATGACAATCACCAAGGAG
Source organism: Aptenodytes patagonicus (assembly GCF_965638725.1). Taxonomy (NCBI): domain Eukaryota; kingdom Metazoa; phylum Chordata; class Aves; order Sphenisciformes; family Spheniscidae; genus Aptenodytes; species Aptenodytes patagonicus. Next base: position 65,790,334 of record NC_134953.1, on the reverse strand, counting down.
ATGAAGCATGCATAGATACACAACGAGATTTTCCCAAGACCTATGAGATCAAGATTTATTTTTGCAGATTGATTTCTTTGGGGGGGGTGTTTTTGTTTTTAATTTTCACTTCCTTGTAATAAGAATATTCCCCTGTCACGTGAGTGCAGCTGCAGCAGTAACGGTACGCTTCTGGACGACAAGAACACAAATCCATATGTAAATATAAAGAGAACCCAACTAATCCGATTTTGGTGCCCACCTGAAAGAAATGCAAGTAACAAACAGATTGCACCAAAAAAAACATCCCTCATGCTGGATTTCTGACATTACTGGTTAGATTATTAAAATGGTAATCAGTAAAAAGGGCAATTTCAATCAATCAACTTCATCTCCTAAGGAGAAGCCACAGGAGGGAGAGTGAAGGAGTCAGGAGATCTGGTTGTGCAGATTTAGGCAAATCACTTTGCTCTGTATGCCTGTTCCATTCTCCTTTTATCTCACTAGACTGCGTCCTAGCCCTGTGTCATCGTCTAGACAACGCCATTTCTCCTGTCCTGGGTTTTCATCCAAGAAAGGGCTGGGAGAGGAAAGGACAGGCACCGAGTCTGCAAGCTCTTTACAGAGCCACAAACAGAATTCAGATCACCAAGTCTTAACATCCCTAGTCGACAGTAAATGGCCAAGAAACCCTCTGGCAAAATGTACCTTTTTTCCTTCCTTATGTTGGTCCAACAAAGAACGACAACTTGCTATTCTGTTAGCCCAAGCAGCAGCATCCTGCTCGGTGAAGCTGAAGGCTCAGCCCTGCTGATGTACTGTGCGTGTCAGCACAACAACACTTCTGCCCTCAGTTTGCTTTGACAAAATCCAGGAAATTGCACACAAATGCAATGTTAAAAAACCCGTTACAATCGCAAAGCTGAAAGCCTGCTAATTAGGAAACGCAGGGAGGAAGATTGTGCGACTCGCCCGAGGCCAGGCAAGGAATCGGCAACAGAGCTCACAGTTGAATGCAGGTATCCTGACACGCAGAGCTACCCCTTAGCTACAGATCAAACACGAGGCCCCAAAATGCCCTTAATCAAAACAAAACTGACTATGAAGGTCACTGCAAACAAAGCTCCCCAGGAAAAATACAGCTTTTGGGGGTGACTGCTTATGCTAGCAAGGTTTGAGGTTTGTCAGGCTCCCCTAAGACCCCCCACCAGGCTGCAGCAGGAGCCAGTGGGACAGGGTTCCCAAACTGCCTGCACTGCAGAGCACACTTAGAAAATAAATAAATTGCACAAAAACTCTGTCCCTTTGGGTTCTTCTCTTTCTCTCCATATTATCGTGTCACTGTGCATGTCACCTTGTAATACTGGGTTATTTATCATCACTGAGTGCCTAGATTGGCCTTGCTAGAGAAAAATCAAAGAAAGCAGCAGGGGCTGAGGTTTGATGAGAAGGAAACAAATTCTTCCCTTTGAGAAGCATACGTACTGCTCTGCTACCCCATACACACCCACACATGCACGCACACATTTCCAGGCTGCTCCTCTTCCCCCCGCCAGCAGGCTCCTTTCAGCCTGGCGAGTCCTTGCTCTTCTCCCTTTTCTCTGCTCAGATTCAGTGCCTCGTTTCTATGGATTTCTGTGTCAGCTCCCTCAAGGATATTCGCTGGAATGGACACATTTACGGGATGACTAACGTTCTGAAAGCAGGTGGTGCTATTATAGTCATACAAAAGCCACCTATTTTTGCTGCCTTGCGCTGTCATCCTGTTAGGCTATACTTTGCTTTGCCTTGTTATCGTACCAACTTCTCAGCACCATTACTCCGGGCTGCTCCAGTTCCAGGGCTGTCTGCGGAGGACTGATAGAGGGGCATCTTTGTTCACTGCAGCGGTGGCTTGGAGCTACCGCACACAAAGAGAGGCCTCCAAGTTTCTCTCTCTGTCATAATTAATTTCTTTCATGAATCTTGAGAACGTACTTAAGAAAAAAAGAAAAAAGTTCTGGTATATATGCATGTCTAATGTATGCATGCGCTCACACATATATATTTTCCTATGCAGAGCAGCAGCCTTGAAGTGCAATGTTAGAAGGTGACTATGTTCACTTTATCCTTATATCATATTGGGATAATCACTTTGAAAGTCATAAGGTAAATTTTGAGTATTGTCTGTTATCTTCAATTATGTCTGTTCACAGTAGCTACTTTAATATCTCCACTTGTATGGGCTTGGAAGCTCTCAGCTTGTCTCATCTCAGTTCTTGGCACGTAATCTTATCTGTCCCTGCGCTCCTGGGTTTGGTGTGGTAACACTGCGAGGATGCTGTACTTAGCCACAGACCATCCTGCCTAAATACCATCTAAGCACCCAGGGCTGAGAAAGAATGCAAGATGAAACACAGATACGGAGTTTAAATAAAATCGCATGATTAGAAGCCACATTTCCTGAACTTCAGTCCTGAAACCTTATTTAACTGATAGTGAAGTGACCAGGAAAAAACGTCAGCATATGACAGTTTTAAAGTGCATAAAACAGAGCAGGGACTACTGCAGGAAGATCCTCAGGCAGACCAAAACCACCAGAATCTCCTATGTCCTTTTCACCTTGAAGGGAGAAAGCTGGATTTTCACTTCCAGCTTGGCACTTTGCAAAACCTGGCAATCCCGACTCCAGCTCCTTTTACTCCTCATAAACCCAGTGGAGGGCAGTACAAATTGTGTGTGTGCTTCCTAAACCGGTTTATGCCAATCCAGCTTGTGTGTGAGGGATTTGCATTCGGAGAGCCTACAGTAAGTACAGAATTATTAATACAGTGTTGTACTCAATAGCTGAGACACTGCTTGTTACCAGGGGAAAAAACACTACCCTTCTCCTATAAAGGATCTAAATGGGAATCAGGCTCAGTCTCGCCTCATAGCATAAATGTCCTGACCTGCTGTTCCCTACTTTGTAACACAAATTCAGCTCTAATCAATTATGGCTTGAAATGCTCCTTAAATATAGAGAAAAAATCCAAAGCACATGCAAAGGCCTCTGATGGTAACTGATGCAATAAAGCAGTGCAGGAAAGTCCTTTTTCTTATTAAAGGCTGATTTTAAATCCCTCTGCAGACAGATGCAGTTGCTGTGCTGTGTACTGCTAACCTTGAATTCACATTAACAAGTGTGTCAAAACTCTCCTTTTCCAACTGAGTGCTTAGTATGGGAACTTCTCTGACAGCGGCTGCACGTTCTCCTCTCCCCACATTTCATCACCAAGCATTCCCTGCTAATCAATAGAGGTCAAATCTGGATCCCATTGGGATTCACAGTGAAAACTATTGACATCAACAGGTCAAGAATAGCCAAGAGGTGATTTATACAACAGAGAGCAGAAAACATAAGCAGGAAAAGGCCATCACATTCTCAGCTGCGTAAATCAAGATAGCTACAGATTTACACCAGCTAAAGATGAGGCAGGAAGAAAAAACACAAAAGAGAATAAAAGCATCTTTATTTAATGACCTCAGATGCAAACAAAATCTCATCATAGCACTGTCGCACAGAAAAGCTTTGACCTAGCCAGGCTGATACAACAGGGAGGCTCCTTCTTCTCTGACCACTATTGCCTGCCAAGACAGGCCGGGACACAGAGGGGAAGCAAAGGAAGAGAAAACGTGCTTTGTTCTTGATTTCAGCAACCATCAGAAAAACATCCACTTCTCTTCAATCGACTGCCATTGAGGAATGAAACGTTTCGTGCCAGAAGAGGGCACTTTAACTACAGGCTAGCGTGAGCTGTGCTGCCTGCTGCTGACCCAGGCAGGCAGGCAAACAAGGTGGGGAGGGGGAAATCGCTTCATTAGGTCCAACTTTACACTAGGAAATAACTACAGGGAGGTGTAAAGAGGCACCAGGCTGCTGGGCCTCCGCTCTCCTCCTAAGAGCTGACACTGAGTACTTATCCTCACTGGTTTTGCTGTCTTAGACTTGCTCAAGCTTCCCCCCATCAGCAAAGACCTCAAACTTGTGCTCCTGGGTCACATGGGCTCTGCACCAGGCCAGGCCTATTTTGAAATAGAAAGTAATTGTCCCACCAACAGCGCAACTTCTGAGACCCAGTCCCTACCCATGCTTTCTCCAGCAATATGGATTTTGTGCCAGCTGAAATTTTCCCTGTGCTGGAGCATTTTACAGCAGCTCCCCCACACAGACCCTCTGGTGTGTAATAACATTTAAACTCGCTCCAGCCTTTCCCCCAGCAGAGGCATTAGTTGAGTCTCTTTCCTTTGCTCAGCTGCCTGTTTTCATAAAACTTGCCCAAACTTAATACCTCCGAGAACTGTCTCTGGTTGGAAACGAAAAAATGGGCTCAGAAGTTTTGGGGTGAATGTATATGAAACACACACAAGCGCGCCTGCTGCCCAGCAAAATGACCCTAAACACAAAGACTGTCTGCTTTTTCCAACTGTATCAGCTGGTTCAAAACCAGAGTGGTCTCGCTACAAACCTTACTTGTTGAAGCACGTACACTAGTTCCATCCCTCCAGGCACAACATGATCAGCCATGTCTCATCTCCTTAGAAAAATCTTGACAACACAAATTTCAGAGGTTATGCAAAAATCTGTATTATAGGCAAGAAAGACCAGAAGAGATGGAGAAAAACAAACTGAATGATACAGCAAGCGTGAGGATTTAGGTCTGGCTTTGAAAGTTTTGTTTCTTTTCTGTGGTGTTCCCTATGATGAATCTCAAGCCATTTTCTTGTTTGAGATAGGCTAGCACAGAGTAATAACTAATGTATCTGAACCAGTCCATGAACTCCCACTGCATCTATCTATACTATCTAATTCTCAGTGGCTGCCTCAGAGTGGTTAGTCCTCTTTTTGCATCTCGAAAGTTTCCAGACACATAAATAAACCAAGCACGGATAAATTGGGTCTGAAGGTCTGTTTCTCAGATGGATCTGGCAGCTGCCTCGGTTTATTGGCAGTTCATTTATCATCTCAAGAAAAATATTGATGGTTCTAGAGACACAGGCCCTTTCTGTGTCCTGGTTGAAGGAAAGCTGTCCTTCTGGGCAGGCTTTGGAAAGAAAGTCAATGCAACAAATTCTACTTGGCAGACATGCGAGGGATGCGGTGCAAAGAGGAATCATTAAGTAAGGAAGAAGGGACACTAGGATGATAACCCTGTTGGCCCAGAAATAGCCCAGTCTCAAATCTTCACAGTATCACAGCAAGAATATGAAATTGTGAGACTGCTAACAGGCAGAGTCATGGGAATCTTCTCAAGAGGAGGTATTACTGCTACACAGTAAGAGACAAGGAGCCTGAAGATGTACTCTGCCAACAGAACCAGCCACTTACCAGACCTTGAAGAAATCCACAGAAACTCAAAGATGAAAAGGCTTGGAAACAGGAATAATGGGACTGAAGGACTGTAGACCCTCTCCCCTTGGGCTGGCAGAACCATGCAGTCCTGGCTCCACCATGTAGGAGTGTTAGCTGTCCAGCTGCCTCTGCTATAGAAAGTCACCAGGAAGACAACTTGATCCTCTGAGCCATTTCCATCCCCTACCTTGATTAAACCAGCTACGTTCCATTTGAACAGCCTGTTAATGATTTATTGAAAGGAAGCTTGAGATATATCATGTATTGATATGGTGGAAAGAGATCTCACTTTGCACATGTCCTTCAACACTGCTCCAGCCAAATGTCTGCAGAAACCAGTCCAATGTAAGCTTTTGCTACACGTGACACTCCGCTGCCTGGCAGATCCCTCTTTGCTACATGAGAGGTTTTGAGTAGTTAACCTACATACTGGAGGTTTCTTGAGGGACTGGCCAAAGAAGAAAAGATGAATGGATTGTCACCTATCATTTGTGGCACCAGATGACAGTTGCTGGTTTAATAAGGATTGCTTAGTTTTACAAAAAGAAATAACTGGCCTGACAGAATCATGAATGCAACCTGACTGCGGGAGCATGTTATCCAGAAGTTGGTTTGCTGAGGAACAGTGATGCACACCAATCATAATGACAGAAAGCAAGGTATCTGGGATGTTGCAATTTTCAAAAACCATGTATTCCTCCAGCAGGAGTTTGTTCCTGGACTCTCTTAGCCAGATGACCAAAATTCCAGCCTATGCTGAAAAGAAGTGCAGTTATTTTAACAAGCTTTGAATCCCTCCAAAGTTTTGGGAAAAAGAAAAGTACAGCAGAACACACACAGGCTGTTAAGTGCATGAGGAACTGAACATTTGATGATTACAATGTGTACTCTGAAACTGAAAGCCATATTTCTCATTTTGGTGCTTATACAGGCTGCTTGTGTGACCAGGGCAGGATTTATCCTGAGTGCAAGTAAAAATCATAATGCACAGCAAATACAGACTCTGCCATTAGAGTCACTGGAGTTGATTTTCCATTGCTTAGTGACTCACAGTTGTGTGTAGCTAGAAAGAAAGTGTAAGATGATATACCAACTCTAGAAATGAAGGAATGATTCTGATCTGGTAATATTTTTCCACTTATGGTGTACAGGATAAATACTCAGACAGAGAATAACTAGGTAGGCTAGGAGACTTCAAACATGAAAAAAAGAAGGCTAATATGAGTGCCATGGGGAAAGCAGGTGGGGGTCAATGCTGCTTCCAGTGTAACAATTAGGAATCACAGAATAAAGCTTGCAGGTTGTAGGCTTAAAACAAACAAGATATTATTAAGCTGTGGAAATCCCTAGCAAGGAATGCTGTGGATGCTAAAAATGTATACAGGTTCATGGGAGACAAATCCATTGAGTGTTACTACAGACACAATCAACATCTCTGGCTCTGGGATCCCCAAACCACTAATTGCTGGAAGCTGGAAGAATATGCAGGGGAAGTACTGTTATATGCTTATTCTATTATTATATTCTTCTCAGGCATCTGCTTTTGCCCTCTGTCAGAGACAAGACGCTGCAGAGGACTAACTTTGATCTGAACTGATTTGGCTGTTCTTCCATAAAGAGATGAGACATGGGAGAATCAGACCCATCCTGCTCTTATCGAAACACAAAGGTTTCTGAACACTAGATCAAAGCTGCAGATTGTCTTTAGTTTCAGCCTGAGACATGTTCAGACTTTGTTGATCTGAACCCTGACAAAGTTTCACCTCTAGGTGACAAGAAACGCTGCTGGCTTGGGGTGGGCTTGTATTGACCTTGGCTTGAATGGGTATTCTCTTCACCTGTGAACTGTACATGCCAGGTTTCTGGCCTCTTTCAACAGTGGCTTGATGGAGAAGATGCAATCTGCTTTTCAGGATGCCATGAGATATCCTTTGTTAAGGTTTTCAGAGATGCTAGGGTTAAAAGTTTGTAGAGAAAAGGAAAGTGAAGTGAGGTTTGTACTCACCAGTGACAGGCACAGGAAGGCAAGGAGATGTGGGATCTGTTTCCTGTGACTTTCATGCCTACTGTCCTCCTCTGGTTTCTAACAATAGAGATGCAGCTGTGCCAACTGGAGAGATTAATTTTGGTCTCTTTACTCATTCAGCCAGCTATTTTTCATGAAACTCGTAGGAATGTAGTATCTCTGAGACCTTCATCACTGTCAGATTCAGTTGCAATTGGTCAAGTAGCTGAGAAAGACACACAGACAGAAAGACACTGATTTCTTTACTGAGTTTCCTAAAAAACATCTCTGATTCCCTTTCAGGATGTTGGTATTTGGGACTAAAGAAGTAGCAGTAAAAAATAACTTCTGCTCCTGCCCTAGAATTCTCTTTAATCACCAAAAAGCCCTGCTGAGCCTTTAGGTGCAAAATATAAAAGAAAAAAGGAATAGTTTAGGTGAAAGACAGCACAAAGTGAACAAAGAGCAGAGACTGGATGTGTCTGATTAATGAAACAAAACATCTCACCTGCAAAAAATCAGATGAAATGACAGAAAGGCATGGGGTAGGGGTAACAACCTAAAACTGCAAAAGATGGTGAGGATACAGACCCAAGACAGGCAGGCACAGGGGAGAAGACTCAGCCAGAAGTGGAGAGACACAGAGAAGAGGAAAAAGATGACAAACATGGAGACACACGAACACCACTATAGGCTGACAGAAAAGCAGAGACCTATCACAGAGACACTACAATTTTTCTGTTTATTGCTTTTTGAAAAACGCATCATTCTGAATAGCTTTTTTCTCTTCATTCCCATTGACATTTGGGAAAGCTCCAAAGCACAGCACTGGCTAAAGCCCGCTCCCAACCTAAATCTTCAACCCACAGACGTTACTCTTTAGATGTATTGACCACTCCTCTCAGACATTTCCAACAAATTGTTAATATCTTTTACGCCCTGCTCTCCATTGCCTTTCAGATTAGCCTTGCCCTTTCCTTTGTACTTAAGTTTAGCAAGTGTTACTAATAGGAATTTAACATTTACCAAAGAATTATTTTAACTACGGGTCTAATAGCATTTGTATGGTGTTCTGAGCACCCAAGAGCCTCACTATCCGTTCCATATGCTTAGTTTTGTCTAAGTTGCTTATAAGAGAAAGGAAAAATACAAGTTTATAGAAAAGCCAATTCATAAGGGAGGTGTTCAAGACCTTGAAAGCCAGTTCCAAGAGGGATAGCAGTGCCTGGAGGGAGCTTCTCCCCTTGTTTATGTTAGCCACAACTCTGCAATCACTTATGTAATCAACTTCACCTTCCAACCATTCAGCGAAAGCATCACTTGTGCTTGGTCTAAGTTATTTTCTCCTGTGCGTAAAAGAAATACTAATAGAAAAATGTACCAAATTTTATTATTAACTGGCACATTTTATGGTTTTTTTTATACCACCATCAAAACCATTTTGAATGAGAGAGTTCTGTGCTTGCAGGCCACTGATTTAGCTGGCCTGATAGAAACCATAAGTCATTGATAGCTTGAATGGAAAGCACTGATGAGGATTTCAATCAGTAAAACCTCAGTGACAGTTTGGCACCAGTTAGCATGCAGTGTCTCAACAGAAACCCCAAAGGCTGCATTGGATATAAGATCATTTTTAGAGCTGGGCTTCCTCATCTTGGCTGGCTTATAAGGATCAGTCTTCCCGTGTCACTGGATACAGCCCTACCTAGTACAAAGAGCACATTCTCTGCCAGCACTGAGTTGAAGACAGCTGGTGGGAAGCAGGGACGGTATTTGCACATGCGTCTCTGTAAGATGCTTATATTCCCACTGTCCACAAGGTCCCTGTTCCCAAATAAGGTTGTAAATACTGACGGCTCTCAAATCAACCTGTGCAAATTCCCTAGTCCAGGCTCACAGCTACTGAAGTCTTTCTGCTCTTCAAAGAAGACAAGCTCCTGCATTTTTGTCTAAAACTGGCTTGAGAGCATTTCTGTGGGTCTGGGTATGCACCCTGCTTACATTCTGGTCCCACAACAACCATCTCTTCTCTTCTCTGTACCTTAGTATCCCTGGGAAAGAAACCTGTGTACACAAGAGGAAGGAAATTAATCTACACCCTTATGGGGTCCTCCTTTACCATGCTTAGGACAACACAACTCTGGAGCAAACCATGGTGCTCAGTCTAACTTGTCCCTTAAAATCTGATAGGACAGGTAGGCTCTCAGTACCTCTGATGCTTCATTCCCCTGAAGACTAGATCCTCAGCTTACAAACTCCCTTTTTACTTCTACTTAAAACAGGCCCGTGAGTCTGACCTGCTCTCCCTCCTTCCCCACAGAAAGCCATGTGAGTGCTTACCAAACAGGCAGCATGCAAAACACCTGAGCACACAGAGAAATGAACCAGTTACTCAAGTCCACTCTTACTGCAGCAGTTAACTGCAAGACCATTTCCCCACTCACATGCATGGCATTTGATACCTGGCTCCTAGCCAAAAGGTAACTGGAATCATATGGTTAAATCCCCAGGAAATACTTTGAAGATGCCTTCCAAGACTGATATTCTACATTTCAGAAAAAAAAATATTTTTTTTCTTTAAAAGAAAAAACCACCTTTATAATAACACTTTGCACTTTTATAGCATCTTGCATCTGAGGCTATCAAAGCACTTTGGGATACAGATGCTAAGAAATCCATTACAAAAATTATAGATATTCCTAAGTTGACTGTAGTCACTTGCCTTAATTTCCATTTCTTTACTGATACTCCCAGACGGTGTCTGCATAGATTGATGGAGTCAGTGCTACAGGCAACTAGATAAACAAATCTACATACAAATATACATTCTCCCCCACAAACACCCTCTCTTACAGTAAAATAAGTATTTTTCTACAGCACTGTCCACTGTATTGAACTCTGTGAGGCAAAGAGGTGTGCATACTGCAACACCATATACTGCTTTGCACTTTCATTCCACCACACTTCATTAAACAGACTTTCACTGTTTCTTAATTTTCTTTGAGCAGGTCCCCCTGTATATACCCGATATGAACAAACACACAGATTCCTTCTGGGTATGAGCCAACAGCTGCAACCCTGAAAAATATCAGCTTCTTATATCATTAACTGAGTTTCCATAGTGCCCTGGGGCAGAGACATTGATGCTTGACAGCATTATCACTATAAAGTAACTTTACAACTCTATAATTTAACTCTATGCTTCCAGTAATATTAAGAGCATTTGAAATTGTGGCTGTAAACCTTGACACTTTCACACAGACTGGGGAGTTGAAAGAGGATTTTGTTTTCTTTCCTTGAAGACAGCCCAAAACATGGTACTGAGAAATAACCAAATACTGGAGAGATGATGTGCAAGGACGTCACTCTTAGGAACATCTGCAGGATTAGGATTAATGCCACTTTTTGCAACACACAGAAAGGAGTCTGTTTCTAGGAGCTTAGCAGAAGAAGGATGAAGATGTAGACTTCTGGAGGTCTCTTCCTGAGTATGTGCCCGATTTACTTTGAAATCATCTTGGCAACAAGCTCTAACTCAAGTTCAAACATAAGCCATGCTGGATAACCTCTGCAGAGCTCCCTCAGCTTTATCAGCACAGCCTTTCATACCTCATTGGCTTTTGCTAGTAATCTTGCCTTTACTGGGTGGGAATGAACGTGCAAGGGCCATAATCTGGCTCATGAGGATCTTCTCTTAAGGATGTCACTAACAGAGTAAGGATCAGGACAGGCAGTTGCCAAAAAAAAAAAAAATGTAAAAAAGCCCAAAATAACCAAGTACATTTGCCCTAGAGGACTGGCAGGTCCATGAAGCTCTAAAAGTTATAGATGCTTTTACTGGAATTGTAGTTTGTATACAGATGTCTTTTCCCCAGGACAGGCATTTACTGGGATCCAAGTACTCTTTAAAAGGAATCTGGATATAAGCAAATGACTCTTTTCTCCAGGGTATTTAACTTCTCAAGTCCCCAGTCAAGCAGCAGGCTGATATTCTGCTTGAAGTTAAGAATAAGAGTGAACCCAGTGGTCACAACTGTGCCAAAAGTCCAAGATGTGAGTTCCTGTTAGGCACCTGAAGAGACTCTAGTCAATCCAAGCTTTCATTCTGTGGCTGTAGCTACATAAATACATTTTTTATGTCCGTAAAGAGGAGAGAGTTCAGCAGTGCAACTATGCCCTGTTTAAGGGATGCAAAGCTTCCAATTCAACACATTCAGGGAATGGAAAATACCAAGTGATATCTTTGCAAGCTCGTTCAGCTATACTGTTTTGAAATATTGAGATAATTTCTCAGCTGTTTGTAATGTGAAAAGCCCTACCTTGGGATAATATTAGTAATGTCTCTTTCTTCTGTGTTCTTCACCCATGGCTTCCAAAATATTTTTGTTTGTTTGTTTGTTTGTTTACAAAAGAAGTTTCATTAAATTCATTCTTTATATTGAGGACATTAAATCAAAGAGATGAAGTGATGTGCTTAGAAAAGCCGTACAAAGGAGAACTGTTCCACCAGGCCCTCAGCCCAGGGTCTCAGTCTCCTGTTCCACTCAGAAATTATTTCAGCAAGTAAAGCCATACACATAGATGACTAAAGGCCCGTCTTTGGATGAGGGCCTTCCCCACCTGGAGGAAGCTTAGAATTAAGATTAAAATACACAAAAAAAGCCATGGACTCACTGACAATTGTGGTGCCCACCCATCTTGATGATTGTTCTCCCCTACAGCTACCAGGCTACAATCACCCCAGTTCTTGCCTAGTCTCCATCATTTCTATCTTCCTACCTCATTGCTAGTCTTTGGAAGAGTAAAACCTTTTATGCTCTTTTATGGGCTGCCTGCTGTGCAGCAGGGATCCAGTTCAAACACTCTAAAAAATGAACCCAATAGATTTTAAAATTGTTGATGTGAGACTCCTTTACTGGCCACTCTCAGGTCAGGCTATGACAGCTGCTGATCAGCAGCTGTAGTGAAAAGCAATTCTGGGTGTGCTATCAGAGCAGCGCTCAGAGTCCTACAGCTGGGGATTCATCCTTCCTCCCCCTCTTTTATCCTTTGTTCCCTGCCCAGCTATGAGGCTGGTGTGTATCTAGACAGCTCAGCAGTTGAGCTGCTGGTGGTGAATGTTACAGAGCAGTTTACATGCCTTGTGTCATAAGCCCTGTAAATGCCTAGTAAAATGTGGTATTTAATGGAAACATATCGGCTCATTTTAAAGCTTCTTTACCTGATGCTGAGCAAACTGTTGCTGCACTGCCTTTTTAATCAGTTACCACCAAATGTGTGTGTGTGTGTGTGAGAAGGGTTTTAAACATTTCTCTGTCCACTTCCAGGCAGCTAACCAACAAGCCTGCAATCCTGTTATTATGCCTTCGAAACAGAGTCCATTCGCTGTTATCTACAGCACACGTTATCGTAGGGTATTCTGCAGAGCCAGGCTTATAGAACATATCCCTAATGTTTCTCGTACCCTAGGTACATACCAGTTAGACACAGACCTACCAGGCACACACCTCTGAAGGAATGTATAACAGGACATTCAGGAAGTTACACCTGATGCAGTGCTTTGTTTGCAGGATGAAAATACAAGAAACATTCCGGCAGTAACCATTACTGATATAATGCTAATTGAGGCCTGAGACATTCATGCAACCATGTTAACTCTATGTTAGAAGACACCAGAAATTCAACACCTGCAGGATGCTGTTATCCCACTGTATATGTCCCAAACATACACGCCCTGCACAGACTGATGGAAGATCCTTCACTCCTGGATTTCATTTAAATAGTGTGGCCTCAGGGGCAAATTTGTTTTTATAGAACATACCAGGTGTAATCCTCTAAATTCTGAATCTTTGAGGTATTTCATTTAGGAGAATACTTTCAGTCATACTAACTGGAGTAATTTGGAACAGATTTCCACTTTTAATGATACCTTCCCTTCCTTTTTTTTAATTTTCTTACTTTTCTTATTGAAAAAAGTTACTGTCCACACTAACAATGTCAGAATTCAAATAACACTTATCAGACTGAAAGTCTGTCTCCCATTTTCATGCATGTAAGGTATCCATTTATCTCAATAATTACAAAGTATGTTTCAGTCACACAAGTCTGAACAAAATGCATAATCTTACCCAATGTAGAAATATATCTATTACAGGCTCATGTAGAGGTCTGTATAGATCATAGAGTTAGCATGTAAACCCTGAGGAACATGAAGAAATTTAAAAAAAAAAAGAAAATCCCAACAAACCTAATCCACTTATATAATGTCATGAAAGGGGGTAGTACCATGATCTTATTTGCCACGAATGCTGTAAGGGAAAGAAGCTGACAGGTAGAATTACATGCCACCAGTGCAAACAGAAGACTCTTCAGAGTTTGTTCAGTTTTCTCACCTGTCAACAGGAACAACATTAGGCTCAAGTAATATTTTTGTAGAATCTGGAGATCCTAATTTGTTTTGGTCTCTACATGGAGCTAGTATGGCTAGTGGCTGAATGTGGGGTGTGATCTGCTTTGTAGTCTCTGTTCAAGGCCATGGGTTCCCTGAATTTGGGGCTGAATCTCAGTCTGCACTTCTTAATCCGACAGTAGAAGCTTTGAAAAATTCTAGCCTCCCTGATCCTGTTTCCATTAGAAAGAAAACAAAACAAAACACCCCACAACCTAATAACATCACAGTGGGATGAACAAAGTCCTAAGAAATACATCTCTGAATGCAGATTTCCTGAACAAGTCTTATCATTTTCATACTTTTCAGTTGAAGGTTGAAAGGGTGGAATGGACCAACTGTATGGATAGTCATCACTGTAAGCCCCAGATCCCTGGGTGCCTGAGAAACTACCTTCTGTGGCGTACAACCCCTGGACGGATATCAGAAAGAGGGATGATGTGAAACCATTAAATGTTAGTTTCCCTTATGGACCACTTCCAGATAACTTCCAGTGACAGATTCGTCAGAGCTATTATGCAGCAGTTTCTTACCTGGATATGCAAGTTGGCCTGTTCTTGAATGCTTTGGATGATGTAGGACTCTCAAATAGCACAATAGTAGTTTTTACTGCTGATCATGGATGGTCCCTGGGAGAACATAGTGAATGGGCAAAATACAGCAATTTTGATGTTGCTACCCGTGTGCCGCTGCTCGGGGACTGGCTGGGCATCGGTCGGCGGGTGGTGAACAATTGCACTGTGCATCACTTGCTTTGTGTATTATTATTATTATTATTACATTATTATTATTATTATTATTATTATTATTATTATTATTATTATTATTTTATTTCAATTATTAAACTGTTTTTATCTCAACCCACAAGTTTTTCTCACTTCTACTCTTCCAATTCTCTCCCCCATCCTACCGGGGTGGGGAGGGGAGTGAGCGAGCAGCTGTGTGGTGCTCAGTTGCCAACTGAGGTTAAACCACGACAGCCCTATCAGTTCACCATTTTGGGGCTCACTGTATTTTCTTCATGTATTTGCTTGACTTGCTGCCTGCATGTAGCTAGATAGTTAATAGAAGCACGCCTGTCCTTGGAGGCCAATATGAACTGACTGGCTGTGTCTTTGGTTCAGGTCCATTAAAAAATCTGAGCATTAATTAATCACTGACTTGCGAACAGCTTGGAAGAGCTGTTCAGGCTAAACTGGAACGTTCTGCAATTGTTTTACTTTTGGTCACAGGCACTTCAGCAATATGAAACTTCTCCCCTGCCAGGATAGGATGTGCATAAATCCAGCTATTCCTGTGTTAGAGCAGACCAGCCTAGAGACTGCTTCAAGCAGCTCCATTTCTTACTCTAACTAGGAAACTGCACACATGAGGAAGAGCTGTCATAAGCAGCACTCTTGATAGAATCCCTCCATTGAAAAGGAAATAATAAAACCTACCAGGGCAAAATGCCAGTGGAGCATACTACACGGGCAAAGAGCCTTCCCTGCTTGCTGTCTGCCAGGCCAGTCAAAACCAGCTTCTCCTCCTTTTTCACTCAGCAAGGTGAAACTGTAACTGTAGAAATCAAGCTGCTGCTTGAGCTTTCCATACATCACCACCAAGAAGGATCTCTGTGATCTGGGGCCTGTTTTCTGTGCTCCAGCTGCTGATGGTCACAATGAATGAACTGAGAATGATGCAGCTTTGTCTGCAGAAGGCAAGCCAAGCAAATAGAGATGTTAGACCCCACACCTGAAAGCTCTGTAATGTGAAGCACAAAACAAAAATCTTTATGGAAAAGGAAACTAAGCTGGCATGACCTACAAGTCATCAAGAAAAACGTATTCAAGGGAATCATGATCTCATTTGTATAGGGACTCTTCCCACCCCTCACTGCAAAAACTGTTCTTGATAAATAAGGAAGATAAATAAGCAGTTGTCAGTACAATGAGTACTAAGTGAGGAGGAAAATTAAAGGTGAAACTAAGGCACACGTTCTTAAAACACCAAAATACCAACATAAGAAAATAAATACCTAAACCTAACAGTAATGACATTTTTTTCCTCAGTGGCAAGATGTAGTACATATGTGTATGTTGCAAGAAGCTGTTACTTGGAAATAGTTAACCTTACTAGGCAAAAGAGAGCTTGTATTCCAAATGCTCAAGTCTGATAAGTCACCTTAATATATTCATCTCCCTCCTTCCCCCAAAGTTCACTTTCAGTGGAGAAGCCAAACCAGAAAACCCCAAATGATTAAGAATTACTTTCCCTGCTCCCTGTTTCTCGCTCTTATTCCCACACAGTGTGCACATATGCATGGATGGTGAAGAATTATGGCTCATATGAAAATTTCCCCCTCACTACCCTAAAGCTGTAAACCTTCCCCAACTTCCAAAATGCAGTGGAGAGTTAAATAGGCAATCACAGCTAATCTTTCTCCCTCTGCAGTGTTTCTAAACCTGTGGAAATTTCAAAAGCTACCAAGATAGAATGACAAAATGAAACAACACACCCAAGCTTGAAGTATGGGCACTGGTTATTTGATTGAGCATGGTGACAAAAAGTAAAAGAAAAACAAAAACAGATCACAAGACCAGTCAGAACAATTCTACAAATTGTTGATACAGTGAGATAGCCAGATGGATGCATGTTTTTTGAGGAATGAGACATTGCTTCTATTTGAGCACTCAAAAATGTGGACAACTTTGTCAGTTTTGTTTGCAGAACTCACTTTCCATTTTTTTGTCAACTAGCATTAAAGACCTGGCCCTGAGGCAGCTGCAGAACCTAATGGATCCTTTAGAGCCTTTTGGCCGCAGTTCAAAGGCAGAGGAGATACTGTAACTCAGTACCAAAGATGCACTTTCAACTTGCTATTAAAACAATAATACAAACACAGGGATAATGAGAAAATAAGGAGAGAAACGAGGAAAGAAATGGAAGACTCTGGAAAGGAATGGATCAGAGGCTCTCCAGGAATAGTTTCTATAATATGTGTGCGAGACAATATCCTACAAGAGGGAAATGGCTTATTTGATCTAATATGCCTTTCTCTTCTTGAATTTCCACAGTATGGAGAATCAATATGAGGGAAATTAAAGCATCAGGAGCAGACTCACATTTCCACCTGTGTGTTCCTATCTCGGCAAACTCTTATTGAGATAGAAGTATTTACCTTAAGTGCCCAGTTCACGTGTGCTGCAACAGGAGGAAGGATTTCAAAAGGATACATGCTTCTTCTGTGTAGGGGACAGCAGACGTAGGTCCACCCAATATGTAGCTGTAGAATGAGACTTCCAGAGTGTAGCAGTAGGATGTATCATTTAACAGCCCACCAAGAAAACGCCGGCCTGTCCCTGCTTTCACAGCATCTCTGTTGAACGATGTACTGGACTGCAGGAGGAAGAACACAAAGACATGAAGAGAGTTCATGAGGGGAACAAGGGAAGGGTTGGGAAGGACTCTGTTAAAACAGAAGACAGTTAAGTTCACATCACCAAATCTCATTTACACTATATGAGACTGCGCTATTTTTTGAGCATGGCCTGGAGAGACCATGAATGGAAACACAGTTCTGGCACACAGACTATAAATAATGCCTTGCAGACTTTCACAAAATTCATCTCCGTTCACTAGTAACATCAGCTTTTCTCCTCCCCTTTTGGATAACACAAAGAAAGCCTGTCAATATGTGTGAGTTGAAAGTGAACATTCCAGAGCCTCCGTTCTCAAAAGTTAAGCTGGACTATTATTTGGATATTGGGTTCCTTCTCTCTATTGCATTCCCCTGTATCATAACTATTCTCCCCCACCCCTTACCCTGGACTCTTTTAAGCAAAGTAGAAATACAGTGGCATTTACGTTTTAGTGAAACTTTCTCACTTAAGACATTTGACTGGTTCTTATATTAGGTCACACAAATTTCCACTTCACTAACTTAAATGTTAACTGGGTGTTGCTCTCTGGGTGGAAGAATATACTGCACTATTTTACAGCATTAGCAGCACAGTATAAAAGGCAGTATTTTGTGCTATTGCTGAAGATCTGGCTTTAAGAACCCTATAGCTTTATGACTATTCATTTGATGGGTGGAGGGGAGGGATCCAAGTATTTCCATAAATGATTTTTAGCTCTCCTTTGAAGGCATGACATCTGGAGACTAAAGGGGAGCTCATCTTGAGGTTGATTGAAGTCTCAGAGCTTGTTCCCACCAACTAGACAGAAAAATGGATTCTGATTTCATTTTGGTTATCAGACTCTATTCACAAACCTCATAACCATTAGACTGAGTCAATCTGGGCTCAGCACAAGAAAAAAAAAGCGCTTAGCAGATCCAACTTGGATCTGTTGCATAAAAGGCCTTAATATCTCCTGCTTTAAGACTTTTACGTTGCCAGTGAAGCATAAAGGACCCTTAAGATAGCTTACTGTTCAGTCATTGTGCCCATGGTGAATTCTTTGGGCTATCCAGGGTCCTCCTATTGAACCTTAAGACTAGTATCTTTTCTTGCTAACACAATGTTAGTATTTATCAACTCCATCTCTTATCAAAAACAGGGAAAATAAGATTTCTTTCTTATTGAAAAAAAATTAGATGCAATGGTTCAAACTGTTAAACTTCTCTAGACCAAGAAAATCAGACTAATACTGAAATGAGCAACAATTCTTGATGAATAGTGTATACCCGAAGATATAAAGAATGGAAATACCTGTGGGTTTATTGACATTCTGAATGTTTTGAAGTCTCTCTCACAGAAAAAGAAAGGCTTTCCAGGTTAATTAGAATAAGATGGAATCGGGTTTCTTATTAGCATTATATATAGGAGTTTCCAAATGCAACGTGTTGTCTTTGTGGTAACGTAATATTTAGCTGTGTGGTAAATTGTACACAGAATGTATTCTGCTATGTACATATCATATAATTTCCTCCAAATTACATGGCAGAAACCGTGAGGATATTCTGAATACCCATGGGACAGGGAGGTAAAGCCCTCATAAGGACTGATGGGGAAATTAATTGTTAATTTGATATCTGGAATAAAATACTTTAGGAGGTCTACAAAAGGGAATGTTCTCTGACTTCCTGCAAAAGAAGCCTTCAAAAGACTACTGAGACCCTGAAACTGAGGGAAGCTTTGTCTTCAGTTAAAATTCAGAAACATAAAGGAAGATGATCATGCTTTGGGGATTGCTTCATAAGTCAAGTAAACGTTGATTTCAATGGATAGTGCTTCGTGTTCAAATGAATGCTTGTGGTGGAACTTTTAACGCACGAAAGCATCAGCTGGTGAATATGGGTGTATGGAGCCAGCTCAAAGGAAGAAGACAACAAACGTGTCAGAACATAGTATTGTGGTTTGTGAGCAGAAGCATCACTCACAAGGGGAATGAGCTAACTCTATGGCTGTATTTGGCACAGTGAAAACAAGGAAAATGTCGGAGAAGTGATTCAGGGCAGACATTAGGGACAGAAGTACTCCAGTGATTAGGAGACTCAGTTACTGATATGGAGTATCTATGAAGATTATGGAATCTCATCAACTATGTTTAAGAACAAATTGGACAAGTATCTGCTGAGTATAGTTCACACCTTTGGGATACAGTTTGGACTCGAGGTCCTTTTTGGCTCTATTTCCCATTATTTCAGTCAGGCTAGAGGAAGGTTATGAGTCAAATTCCTCATAGATGATTCTTGAGATAAATCTTACATAATATTTTCATCACAGCTCTTGGCACAGTAAAGGAGGACCATGCCAACAAAATTTGCTGATGACACACTGTGGTATGAATCATCATTATGAAGAAGACTCTGAATATCATACAAAAAAAAAGCAGTGGGATGACTTCGAGGACCAGAGTGATAGTAGCAGATGAAACTCAGCTGCACAAGCGCCAGGTCATGTACTCAGGGCCTAATAAAAAACAATCTCTGCTGTAAGCTGAAACCTCATCAGCTGGAAATAGATGAAGAGAGAGTCTGATGTATTACTTCACTGAAGTGATTTTTGCTTTCTGGCAGAAAATAGCTCAGAAGTTGGATCTAGTTATTGGCAAAATTATACTTGCCATATTTCAGAAGTAAGGCATAAGTAGTTTAAATAATTCAAAGAAGGTTTTATAAATGGCCAAAAAAAGAAAACAAAATTAGGATCTTTCTAGAGTTTGAATTTTTATAATTCTCTTTTGTGGGGTTTGGGTTTTTTGGGGGTTTTGGGGTGGTTTTTTCTTTTTTTTTTTTTTTTAATAGAAGAGTTCCAGTTTCAGCTGTGCAAAATTACTTGAAATGGCAATGGCATTAATAAAATCACCTGTTCATTTCTTTGCCAAGTAGTTTTGCACTTCCAGGAATAAAAAAAGCTGAACCTTAATTTAAGTGCATAAATGTAGATTTTGGAGGCTTTGTCCTCATTTTGAAAAAATCTGATGGCATAGACCAACTTGATGTCTTGAGTAAAAAGTAAAATCTCTAATTTGACTCAAGAAGGTTGAAGTAGAGAAAACATAACATAAACCTTTCAAATATGAACACATGCAGGTTTTGAAACAGCAGCTTGGGCTTCGCTCTAGACTAAATGTTATAAGCCAGAATGTGATTTGATGTTTTAGACGAAAAGAAGAAAATTACAGATTCAAGAAAATTCAACTAATGACAAGAAAGGACAGCAGGTACTTGCCTGAGTCCAACCTTCTACTCACTGTTTCAAGTCAAGATAAATGGAGTGGAGAAATAAACAGGCAAAACTTTGACTCCTCACCAGAACTGATCTTTGCAACTGATAATGCTGAAACAAAGGCTATGAAAAGCCATGTATTATCATGGCAAAGAAAGAGCCTTTTGCATGCACATTTATTTAATGAAACTCTGATCTGGGGAAAAGAGGGGGGGAGGCAAGAGGGGGGAAAGAACACAGGTAAGGTTGTCCGCAAATGAGTCTCTTGTTTTTCTGGGAGAATCTATTGCCCTAAAACCCTTGCAAAGCTGAACAGAAGTCATCGTTAAGCAAATGCACTGAGCAGGCACAGCAGGAGAACAGGTAAACAAATATTTGTTTCTCCAAGGCTGAATTGCATGGGAGTGTCAACAGCAGCAGCAGCAAGAAGTACAGACTCTGGGGGGTGGGGGGAAGCACCAAAGACTTTGAAGTTTTAAAATAGGGATATTTGTATAAAAATAGGGATATTTGTATAAAATCAACAGTAATTTGTTATTAAAACACACAGATACATTAAAGCTCACAGGACTCTGCTTCCCAGCTTGTGTGAGAAAATTCCGTGAAGAAATAGCTATCTACAGGATTAGGAAGTGCCAAGCAACAAAAATCCAGTGTTAAAAGAGCAGAGCCGGAAGGGTGAAGGATTCCCTCATTTTCTGGTGGGAAGAAACCAACCAGAAAACTACACCTGGATTTCACACACACTTGGGAGCCTCAAGGTGTGCTGACCCTCTCTCTACATCTCAGGCATTAGTGGCAGCTTTCCCAGGCCTTCCTACCAGATTTCATTCCTCCTCCCCATACTTTGCTGAATACCTTCTGTATGACCAGTTTCCCCATTGGGAATGACAGTGAACAGCCAGACAGCACAAAGAAATTTGTAAACCAATTGGACCTTATTCAGAGGTTGCAGCAAAGAGATGTGTGGAAAGAAATAAGAAAAAAAAAAATGCATGCAAATTCTTTCTGGAGTGGTCTCAAAGCAGAAAAAAAAATCTCGGCCCTTGGTCAGACCTCTTAATGTGCCAGAATCCCTGTCTCCAGGGCAGTCTTGTCTCTTGGCTGGTAAGGACACTATCTACCACACAGTGTCTCTCCACAATGAATTCAACCCGCTGGTAGCTAGCTTACCAGCTCAACAGCTTAGGCAGCTCCTATATATATATCCCAACCAGAGGGATACTCTTGGTTTCTCAGCACTGCTCCATCATCCTGCTGACAACTACTGGAATGAATGCCCTGAGCAGTCCATATTCACAAAGTAAGGGTAGGCAGTTTACTGATTGCCTCCGCATGCCTGTATCAATCTATCACAAGAGGGGGCTCCCAGAGGCAAAGGAGGAGAACTGCACATTTCTCACACATCTGAGACTGAATTTGCCCAAGTCCACCCTTTGGCATCCTGATGGACTTGGAACCTGAGTGGTTCTCCTTGGTGGGACCTTCCATTGGTGGGACCTTCCACTGGTGGGACCTCGTCTGGGACCTCGTCCTCAGTGCATGTGTGGCTTCACAGGGGACTTGTCTTACTACAGCATCAGAAAACCTCAGGTTGCACAAAAGGAATAATTGGAGGCAAAACACAGTAAATTTGGGTCCACTGTTCAGTGGAGGAAGCCCCCCAAAAAGGGCTGAAATGTCAGGCAGGCCCAGTGTCCAGTCAGTGATGGATGGGAGCTTCAGTTCTACCTTTCACTGACGGCAGGGCAAAGGGAGAGGGTACAAAAGGGTACTTTCTCATACAGGAGTTGTTGGGGAATGAATCTTTGTTGTCTTCTGAAATTGGTCAACGCTTTAGGGAGAAAAAGGATCAAGGTATGACCACAGTGCAAGCCAGACCTTGTCAGGCTCCTAGCATGGGAACCAGGGTATAGACTGCACATCACTTATGATCAATCCTAAGATGTTTCTCCAACCCAGTGAGAATGGAAACTATAGGGTACAAGTAACTTGGAAAGGAATTAGGAGAGAAATCATCAACCAGCCAGAAATCTGGTCACAGGATTTGACAGATTGAGAAAGATGAGTTTCTGCTGTAGCGAGGTCTAGGGGATCCTGAAATCCAACAGATAGACTTTACCAGCTGTTCACATCTACTGCAACACAACTGATTGTTTATGTGCCCATGGAAGGAAGTAGCAAACTGCATATATCTTCAAAAACTTGAGCTCTAGTGCGCACATGAATGTTTCCCAGAAGATCATTTGTCCTCACAGCATATTCGCATGAAACTCAGAATAAAGAGATCTTCCATTTCCCGATATAGATAGATGATGCAAGTCTAGGAAGTGTTTTACAAAAGGATGTAGCATGTTCAACTGTGTGCTCACAAGAATCAGAGAATCATGTTAGAAAACCTCCCTGGAGAAGAGCAGAGACATAAACACTAAGAGGATTCATAATTAGAGAATGGTTTATATATTACAACATGTAATTAAAAATATGCTGGGTCACCCTATGCCATTTCCATTTGGGAAATAAGCTGTATTTCACAACTGAGGTAACTATTCCTAAAAAAACCCAAACAAACCCAAAACCAGAAAAACTGTCCACATTTTGCTCGTTCTGTAGTTGAGCAATAAGCACTGGGATAAACTGGAATTATGCATACAAATTGCTTCATGTTCTTCACCTATCAGCAATGGCCAAGTGTAATCAGGACTCAATTACAACCTCACCACAGTTATCCGCTGGTGCTGCTCTCATAGCTGAAGAGCAAGCCTTTTTCCTAAAACAGGTCTGACCTCTATGAGCCCTCAACTCACTGCCCCAGTGTAGCAAAAAAGTGATAATAAAAAAGTTAGTAGTTAGTGCTCTAGAAAAGAGGAATGACACACTTGTCATCAAGGAAGAATAGACGTGCCATTGGGAAATGGACTGGAGCCCAGACAATGTCAAATCCATCTCAGTGAAGAGTTTTACAGTATCAGCTATAACTCACTCACTCTCATTTTCTAGAATGCTTTATTGAAGTCTGCAAAAGTTAGAAAGAGAGCACAGAAACGCACTGGCTTTGAAATCTTTGCCACAGAAGATTGTAAATAGCAATATTAAAATTGTGACTCTTCTGTTTGCCCCTACACAGGGTGCTATAAGAGGGGTGCAACTGGCAGCTCACTTTCCTCATATGGATAGAGTTAATTACTGCCATGGTGTGCCCAGCAGTCACTGCTTTGACCCTGCCATTCTTGCAGCTGGTAGCCCATCAAGATATCTTACAAGCAAAACTTATCTCCTTACTTCTCTGGAAGCACTGAGGAAACTTCTCACTTCAAAAGCCAACTTAACTCTCTCCTCACACCCACCTCTCACCAGCTCCATTAACTCTCTTAATAGACTGGAAAGCATATGTGTTAGTGGTTTTTGTGATAGACTATCAACTCCATGCCAACTGAGTCTGGAGACTTGGAAATCGTGGCATTTGGGAGGCTGCTATCAGGCAGCCTTCTTCCAATTTATTTTACAAACAAGCTGCAACCAGCATCTGAAATGTAGATGGGATTATTGGAAAGGAAAGGAAAGGGAAAAATAAAAAAAAAAATCCCAAAGGCAGACGGTAGCAGAAAGCTGATCTGAAAGAGGCAGCAGGTAAAGAGGAAGGATTCTGGGAGCAGACACATGATGAAATGGGAACAGAGCTCAAAATTACTCCCTGACTCATCTCACCTTGCAGCTTTGCTGTGTTTCTGATGCACAGAAGGAAAATATATTTCATCTCAAAATCATTTGTGACTACTGAAATTTGGGAAGAGGAGGTTTTGAAAAGTTCAGGATCATTTCAGAGGGATCCCATTACTTGGAGATTTTCCAGATACCTTAGGGACAGACAGATTGGACTGATATGCCTGTGAAAAGTGCTCTCACTCACTCTCACTGATGGCTCTGCAGTTGGCAGCATTTTGTTTCATAACGTCTGTGCCTGGTAGGAAACACTGAGGTGGGCAGCAAAGTTTGGGTTTAACAAGGGAATATTCTCTGAACTAGAATTTGATTTGCAGAAATCTGAGAAAAGGTGTGCAGAGGAGATCTGAAACAGTTTGACCTGTCCTAAGAATGTGAGAGAGAAAAGCCTGAAACTGAAACCTGGAGACCAAATAGCCCCAAATCCTAAGAGATTTTCACCATTTTCTTTTTGCCTTCTTCCCACTGTTCAGTGGAAAGCAGACAGCAACTACCCTTTCTTAAAGGCAGCATCGCATTGTAGGAATACCATGAACACAACCTGCCTAGCACCACATTGTCAGACTTTAAAGTGCAATTCTCCTCAGAGAAATAACCGTTAAAAGGTACTTTGTCACCACACATACATCTGCTCCCTGAGGGGCTTCATTATCCCTTTAATGTGTAGTGAAGGAATACCAGATCTTTCCCTCTCCCCATCCCTCCAAAGTGTCTTTCAGTCATGCCTGCTTAAGTTTGCTGATAAAAACACATACTTGCATGGTCATTAGCAGAGGAGTTGGAAGGAGGGAGCTTTATAAGCTCTCAGTTTATGCCTCAAAACCAAAACTACCAAATGAGCTCCCTTTTTGGAAACTGTAGTTAGAAAAGCAACTGGGTTTCATGCTTCAGGGTTTCAGCTGTTCACCTGCGAGAATTACAATAGCTGCACTTTTCTTTTCACTGCTTATTAATATCCATGCTCTGCTCTCTAAAGTGCTCTGCCGTACAGCTCCAGGACTGATGGAGGTCTCCACAGTTCGCTGCCTGTCTCTGCGCCCTGGACTAGTTACAATGGCAGCACCAGTGCAGGGATTTGGCCCGCGTTTCACATTCCCCAGAATTCATCCTCACATGCACTGAAACTGGTTGTACTCACAGCTCCCACCTCCCCGAGTGCTACAGCACTGAAGATGTTTATTGAGTTCACTGGCTTCACCGCAGCAGCTAATGCAACTGGAATCCAAATTAAAACAGCAGCTCTTCTGAAAGAACTTCTTAAACATCCTGCAGCCAGACAAAGCAGGGTGGCGATGGCCTTACCCGAGACCTTCACAAAGTCAGTCAAGGGCTCCCCTACAGAGTTGAGCAGCCCATCACAACCTACTCAGAAAAGGCAAGAGAAGGAGGCAGATTTCACCCCACCCTGTAAGCAAGCCTCAGTTGGAGCTCCTCTTGCCACTAGATTCTGCCACCCCGAACACACACACACACACACACACACACACACACACACTCTCTCTCTGTACTGTCTCCCAAAACATATTTCCTCAAGTCCTCTCAGCTCCTTCTTCAGGGAGCCTGCTTCTCCCTGTCACCAGAATTGCACTTAGCCACACGTGACGATGTCACCTACTCAGCCATTAACCTATGCACAAACCCGTCACCCATAAACCAGAGAATTAGTCTGGAACTTATCTCCCTTTAAAGAGCCAGCCGGAGCTGTGACCAGTGACATACACAAATAAGGGATCTGCAAATGCTTCAGGGTAATAATGAAGAAAAGATCTGCTCCCCCCCCCCCCCCCCGTTTTTTACTAATAGCAACCTCTGCTTCTCAGAGCACATCGTTCCCCAAAGATGCCAAAACTGGCATTTCCTAGTCTAAGCTCTACAGAATAATCACACCATTTAGAAAATAACTCGTGTCTCTGGAGTTCTCAGTTTCCCTATTTGTCAGTAGAAAATGAGACGTTTCCTCAAAATATACAATAAAATAGCCTCTAGCAATAGCCTGCAATACTTCTCTTTACAATAGTTTTATGAGCGTGCGTGCGGTCTCCTGGGAGTGCTTTCATAATCATTTATACAAATGACAGAAACTTAGGACAATGAGAAGCAGAAAGAGAAATACAACCATCATGCATGCAGTTGCTTTGAATAGTCTGCAGGAAAAGTGGTTTGTTCTGTGGCAAAGAGATGTTCTGCTCACTTGTACGTTTAAATCAGGAGATTACAACCCCTCCTAAGGAGCATGCTGTACGCTGCTCCCAGAGCAACCCAGTACAGCCCATTGCTCAGACTCCTCCTGGGCTCTCTCACTGATCCAGAACAGTTCTCTGAAACAGAGTTGTATTCTACATATGTTAAAATATCACATAGTTAAAGAGGTAATACCCAGAAAGAGATCCTGGGAGGGGGACAGGTGTCCAGTTCTTAACCAGCTTCCTGCCCCTCCTTCACAGCACAGTTTGTCCCAGCTGAGTGAAATTCGCAGCGCTCTGCAAGAGAGGTAGCTTGCATTTGAATGCAAAGGAGCTCCTTTCACGTGTGCTACTCTGGGAGGCTGTCACCTGCTCCCAGCTTGTTGACATTAGGTAAGAGTAATGATGGTCTTTGAAAATACACCATAAAATTGCTATGAAAACTTGTTTCTTCTGTGGATATTCAAAATTTCTACCTGTGTGGGGATGGAGAAGGGACTGTCAACTCCTATATGCACAAACAACACAGCAAGAAGGTACTGAAAGAAAATCCATTTACTCAAACACTTTTTCCCCCCTCCTTTTCCTTTTCTTTGCAATATAAATTAATTCAACTCGCTGTATAAAAAGAGGGGTGGACTGGTTCAGCACCACGTAATGGAGCAGTTTCATTTAGCCACAACTCTCCAGAGGGCAGAGTTCTTGTGAGACCAAAACCTATAATGCTTAGAAGCACAGGCATTACAATCTGTTCCCTGTGCCACCAGAAACATGTTTTCTCTCTCCCCTCACCCAGCCTCCAGGATAAATAAATAAATAAATAAATGAACTTATGGAGCAACATATCCAAGAAGCAGCGAGCAGAAATGCATCCCAGAGGGGTGCTAAAGCATATAATAGCTGTATTTGTCTTCCTGGAAATGCCCTGGTATAAGACAACAAAAAAAGAAGGTAGGATCATTTGTTGTGCTCAGGTTTTAAGAGATTTCTGAGTAGATCTGTTAAGCTTGCATGATGTTAAGAAAACCTACCTAAATGCAACAGCTTTTGCCTTCCTGGGACAAGGGTCTTTTTTGCCAAAACAGCAGAGAGACACTTAGGAGACAGTGGTGCAAGTAAGTATGGATTTTACTTCGGGATGAATTCTAGGTCTGAGCAACTTGCTTGCTGCTCCCCCTTCCCTGCCCAGCCACATGCAACACAAACTGGTTCTTCTTTATTTCGGAACAGATTATTGGGATTTGCTCATTCAATGTTCATGAGCTGTTATTACTCCCTCAGGCACTTGTGCCAACACTTCCTTCAGACATAGCCCAAAACACACTGGGATTAGTAATACGGATCACAAGACTAAGAGGGAGATGTGCAGCCAGGGTAAGTGATAAGAGCCCAGCAAGGCTGCCCTAGGTAGATGGGAGGAGGTTTGCTGGAAGGAACACATCTTCCCTAAGAAAGCTTGGATGGATGAAGGGGGTGCTGTGGAAATGAGAACAGACCTGGAGTACGTGGATAAAAGGAAAACAACAGAAAATATAGACAGATTAAAATCTTTTTCTTGGTTGCTCAATTTTAGATATCCAGGCTAAAAAAAAAGCCAAAACAAAACAAACAAAGAAACAAAAAACCACAACAAAAAGTACTAGGGCAAATCATTCCATATCTGAATTTTTGCATATTGCTGAGACAATGATAGTTTCAAAAATATGTTTTAGGTCACCGCGTCATGGCACTGGGGTTAACGACATGTTTCCCTGCAGGAAACTGGGTGGGTTGTTGAGACTTCACTGTTGAGTGTGCAGCTTGGTATATAACATAGGGAACTGCTGACAAAGAAACGAGACTGGCACTTTGGAGACCTGGGTTTTATTCTCCGATTTCCTCAAGCAAGTCACTTCCCACCCACTCTCTCTCTTTCCCAGCATGACTGGAAGCTCTTGGGGTTGTGGACTTTCTCAGTAGTTACCCAGTGCCCAACATAAGGGGACCCCAAGTTTTTATCAGGGTCTTTGGTTAACCATGGCACACAAAGGATGACAAACAGTATTTCTAAGGAAGGTGCTCTGCTGGGAGGTTGAATACAGGAAAATGAAATGAGAACTCAAAGGGATCCCAAGTACCACCAGTTCAGAGTCCAAAGAAAAAAAGCAAGAAGATTAAGCCAAGTACCTCTGGCCAGTCTTTTTCCTTTAACTGCAAAGAAAAGCAATCTTTACAAAGTGATAAAGCCATCCAAGAATGGCTGTGGTTGTTTCTTTTAAATGAACCAGAGAGAACAGATGGTCTCCTCTCATACTGTCACAAAGGTCAAAATTAGCCACCCCTAAGACTAGCAGGTTCTTGAAATGCTCAAGTGCTTGTGTCTGGTCGTTATGACTAATCCACTCTCCAGAACAAGAAAGGTCAAATGAAGAACACCCCTCCAAATACTGCAACAACTCCTAGCCATGGCTGATGTGCAATGCACTCAGACATGGTGTCAATAGCTGCTCCTAAAACCCAATGAGTCAGCCTTTCAAAAGGGCTTGTCAGCTCTCACTGTTAGAGCTTTCATACAGATTATATTTACTCCCCAATGTTTAAAAATATCCTTCTTAAACTCTGAAAATATAAAATGTTTTCCTTACAGAATTCGTCCTTTTTCCCCAGACAGCTGCCCAAGAACGTCTCATGTATTTATTTGGGAGCAAAACTTCCCAGCTCTTCTTTCGCTTTCTTCTTCACGTGCTGACAGCTAAACCAAAGGCAGGCCTCTGTTTCTGAAGTCATGTACAAATGAAGAATTTCTGGTCCCTTTCACAACTTTTACCTGCAAACCACAGTCAGCCTTCCAGAGTACTGTGACATTAAGTGTTCTGCTCAACGGATAGGGTACAGAGACATTGGGTGACTTGCCTTTGGTCCTACAATAGGCATGCAGGCACAAATCCCCTATCCATCCCCTACTCTAATCACCAATCTCCCTTGGATTCTGTCATTTAAATAAAAAGGCCTATTGGAAATGACAGGTGAAAAAAGCAGTCCAGGCATGAAATGCACTCTAAAGTATATTAATAGAAGGTTGCCAGACAAAACGGCACAAGGCATTTGATCGCATCATCTTAGGCTTGTTGTTCATGCTCCTTTGCATCTGGCTGCGTGATTTCTGCCAGATTCTCGGCTGGAGGAGCAGGCTAGGATTTGCCTGCTTTCCCTAACCCGTGCAGGGCTCAGCTGCAATCACGCAGAGCACTGAAAGAAATCCCTTTGAGTCGGGATTCATTCCGAACATGTAAAACCCAGACAAATGACTGCTTCTCCAAAGTGAATCCCATTTCACAGCAAGTAGGTTATTAGTGTGGAACTCCATACAAGTAGCCTGCATTCAAAAGCCCTCTGCATTATTAATAGAAGATGAGCTTTTGACATCAAAGGAGAACCATTATGTATGCTAAATGGTGGCAAAAATTGTACCCGCACTTCAAACCTTTTCAGTTCTTTGTCCCTTGTAAATCAATCAAGGTTGACAGATGCTTTAAGGAGAGTAATCTTTTCAATGATACTGTCAATGGATAACATAATGGAACATTGTCTCTGTGCTGTGTGAAGACATGGAGCTAGTCAATTATGGACAACACTTCATGCAGCCGCCAGTTTTCACTTGAAGTGCTGCTGTTGAAGTATTATAATCCCAACAAATGGCCACAGCAGCATACAATGTAAATGAGACCTCCTGAAGCTTTGGAAAATTAATTAGTAACAACAGTGGTCCATTCCCACACTTTCAAACACCAGCCTGGTAATGTTAACGATGCACTTCCCCCCTTCCCTTTGAGCAGTCAATAGGGCATATTTACATACACTATTTTTAATCTTCAACACTTTTTTTCCCCCTTTTTAAATGCAGGAAGCTCTGGATTCCTTTCCTCTCTTTCGAGCAGCAAACTTCACCCCTGATATTTCCAACCAGTCACATAACCCACATGGCTGGAGCTGAAAACAAGAGAACAGAGACTTTCCCACTTGGAGACAGCAGTAATATTCACTCCTCTTGCTTCACACATCGGACACTTTGTGGCTGTCTCCTTTTCCAACACTTCTATCTCCTCAGCTGCCCTGAGAAGAATGGCTTGGATGGATGGCAGGGGAAAAGCTTCTGGTCTCTTGAGACCAGAAGGATGTGAGTTGAAAGCCCTATGTACTGAGTGCCAGCAGCACCTAGGTCAAACTGTGGTGCACTGGATGCCAACATATATATCCAATTGCCAGCTTCTACAGAAAGAAGATTGAGAGTCAAAGGAGAGAGATTGTGCTGGGTTTTTAGCTATTGGCTTCTATTTCCTACGTCATTTTCTCAAAGATTTTCCCTTTGTCAACCAAGACTTGTGCTAAGAGGAACACTTAATCTCCCACAGTAACAGAGAGAAATCCCACACTTGAGCACAAAATTTCTAAACTCCTATCAATTGCAGGTTTTCATTGCTATGATCTGTGAATGCCCCCTTATCTATAATGTGTTTTTGAAACAACCAGGTGCAGATAAGAAACTCAATCACTGAGGTCTTCTTGGACAAGAACAGGCTGTTCCTTGAACCCAACTCACTCTTCCCCAGGCTCCAAACAGCTGGAAACAGATGCAGCTGCTCTCTCTCCTCATTTAATATAGATTCAGTCTTCTGCATTATGGACAGTATTCTGAGAAGCCCTTGCAGTGGTTGACTGCAGAAAGCTTCAAACTGCAGCAGTCCCCTGAACCCTCAAAACATACAGACAATGGTTAAACAATACTGACAATAGTTAAACAATACTATGAGGCAACAGAGGAAGCAACAGCAGCCACACACCCTCCCAGGCATTACCTGGCCAGCTGCCACTGCTGATGCCAAGAAGAAAAGGGAATGTTTGGTCTACTAGAGGTCCCCCTCCTGGGAATAGAAAAGACAGAGGAAAGGATATCTTCTGCCTAGCCTTAGAAAAGTCAGAGACTGATCCAAACTTTTTCCCACTCTTGCATAAAATAAACTACCATAGAAGAGAGAAACAAACAGGAATCAGGAGGTTTCAATTCCTCCTTCCTTTTGCTGGAACAGGTCTGTCAAGAAAACAGTGGCACAACTGCATTTCTATATTCACTTCCCACTCAAACTCCACAGTGCAATATGCACAAACACAAGACAAAAAAAATCTCTACTGCATCTTGATGAGAAAGCTTTAGGCTAACATTCCTGCCATGATGAAAATGGCCTTTTTTCCAATTACGGTTTCTTTTGCTGTGCAGACTTGTCTGCTTTTGTATCTGTTTTTAGATTTTGTTTCTCTAGAGCTAAACACATGGAATGCTGCAGGGTGCCTATCCTCCTCCACCCACCACCTCTGCCACAAGCTGGTTGGAATGGCACTGCAGAGGAGGCAGGCACCATGCCCTAGCTGTCCCCATCTTTGAGAGGAGACCCAGGTTTACCTCTCTGTACCAGGAGGATGAAGCATAAGCAAAAAGGGGACAGCAGAGTCTGGGAAAACGTATGGTGGGTAACAAAGAGGGTTAAGAACACAGCAGACATAAAATCAGGGCCCAAGCAGTAGGTTCTTCTGCTCTTCTCTGCTTGGTGCAGGATTCCAAAGCAATTTTTAATTGAGCCTGTTTCCATTATATAGCTGCCAAATGTCATCCACTGCCTTCCTTCCTCACAGCTCATGGCTGAAAGTTCCCACTGCCTTGGCTGAGTTGCGTTTCTGAATATTCCTTATCCCAGTCAAAGCAAAATGGGACACCAAACACCTCTTACTTGAAAGACTGTCCACTTATGCAAACCTGGAGTGCATAGACTGAAACAGAGCAAGGGACAGTTGTATAGAAGTAGCTTAGCTGGCAGCTCCACAGGTGTGTAAGGTGGGCCAGGAGGAGCGAACAAGCAGTTGCAGGCAGGCTTGGGCATTGTGTGTTTTGCTTGCACAACTTTCAAGGAAAACTGATGCACAAAAAAGGCTATGGAAAGGGCCAGGATGTCATACTTGGACACAAAGTTGCAACACACTGGACCAGAGTCTTAAATCTACTGACTTCCGCAGAGCTACTGCAAGCAATGTGTGGTAAGGATCTGTTCTACTCTATTTGAAGCTTGCTTTAAAAACATATGCCCCTTTCCAACTCATTTATAGGAGTTTACCATTTATTTCCAATATCCAGAGATACCTACACATATACTTTCTTCCAAGTTACAGGACATGTATTGAGCAATTGCAGATTTTTTTGCAGAACAGTTTTCCATGGTAATATCAAAGAATTTCAAAAGCATACATTGCCTTTGTCACAACTTTCAACAGAAAATTATCTAACCTTTTCTTTCAAGTTTATTATTTTTACTTCTATTTGCTATTATACTATTTTTTAAAGTGTACAAGTAAAAAATTTGCCAATATAATATAAACAATGAAACAATAAATCTGATCCAGTTGATCAAAAGACAAAAGATCTTCTGATAAAAACTAAGTGTTCCAATAATTCAGAACCAAAGGTTATAATATGGAAGATGAAGAACCTGCCTCTGTTCATGTGTCCAATGACAATACATAAGATCACAACTTACCACTTTTGGATAAGGTAATTATAAGAGGGAAGATGGTAGCTGCTAAGGACAAAAAATTTAAGTAGCCTCCTATTCATATTAAAATAAAATTCACACAATCCAATTAAGCCAGAGATTTATCATTAAAAAATAAAATTAGGAAGAATTAATTAAAAGAAACATTGCTTACATAAGAGAAGTCTTCGGCATTCTGACAGAGGAGCTTGGGAAAAACAGCCTGTCGCTGAAATCTTTCCTCATCTTCAAAGATGTTCCCATACATGAAGCCATTCATCATGGTGGAGTGGGCATGGATGTCAATATAGAACTCCAGGTTAATCTTCTGTTGAGGGAAAACAACAACAAAACATTCAGCATGAGATAAATCAAAGCTGTGTTATGTAGGTGAAGTCTCCCATAAATCCAATACTGCCATCCTTGAATCTAACCATGGTGCCATCGTCAGAGAGCCATGTTAAAGACATTGCTTTGATGCATCCAGCCATTCATGCCTCTATGTGGGTGCATGTGAGATGCAACACAGGACCATGATAGACATTTATTTACCTGTTCTGAGAAGGCTGGAACTTTTATGCAGCACAAGACACTGTGCAAAGTAGAGCCAAAACGTTATCCTTCACTTTGATACAGGGCTTAGTGCCACTGATAAAAATATGCACTTTCCAGTTCTAGAGCATGATTGTTCGGGCATAGCTTTGCCATGTCTGCACAGTTCTGCACTGCAATATGCAGAGGTACCCTTCTGTCAGGAAAGACAGGCTCAAAATTGTGTAGAAAAAGACTTCAGTATTTCCTGTGCAGTTTATTTTGGTTTATAAGGAGAAATACCGCAAATGTTTTTGTCATACTCCGCTTTGTAGTAGTAACTCAACAGAACAACTCCCAAAAGCAAATGCCTTGAATGCCTCTCCGCTTGTAGCTTCCCATGTGATTCTGCATCAACTCTTGCTTCAAAAGAAAACACCAGGACCCCCTAACACAGAGGTGCCTGCTCTCCCCATACCCTTCCTGGACTGGCAATTCAGTGTCAGGAGGCTCTGTAAGAAAACGCTGCTCAAGTCTCCAGTCCAGGGACGCATCTTTTTCCTCACATCATATATAAGTGATACTACTTCCCCTGCCATCAGTGGCAAAGAGTGAATGTTCACCTTGATCCCCACATACAGTGCCATTGACAGCAGTGAGAAGGCGACATCCAGTACTAAAATGCTACCAGGGCAGATGCCACAGGATTACCCAGAGTTTCCTCAAACTCTTGCAACTTCTGGTCCTGAACAAATGGTGCTCTGTGACTAGACAGTGACAAACCCACCCCTGTCACCTGGCCACCATGGGGCCAGTAAGAACCTTCTTTGTGACCAGAGGGTTACAGTTCAGATCTCCCTGTCCCAACAGGGGGATGGAGAACAACTCTGTTAGCAGGACACGGATTACGATGCTGAGCCCTGTACCCCTTGGTGGCAAATAGGGACCCTGGCCAGTAAAATACAACATGTAGCTCTCTGGCCACATCTCTCGTCTGCACGGACTTGCTCAGGCTACTGGAGAATACTGAGCTACAAGACAGTCCAATGTAATACAAACACAGTTTGTATTATGCAGTTCATGTGACAGCAGTGTCAGCTCTTCTAGAGAGTCTCCAATGAGGGGAGAACATAATTCGGAATGTGAAACTAATATGATACAGATTTACTTTCCCTTGGCAGAAAACCAACGTACAATACACAGTGACTGTTTAGTTTAATTAAACAGCCTAGAGAGAGTAATACTGTATCTTATTAAGCCTCTCCTATGTTAAAATGTTAGCTAATGTAATATCAATATCTGACCATGCTTCATAGGAAAAGGAACATTTGATTGTATTTGACTCTAGTACAATAAATTGTTTGTTCCTGCCAAAACATTATGCTGTACTATAGAGGACCAACACTGCAATAAAGCACACATCTGCTATTCGGAGATATAGCACTGAAGAGAAAGATTAGCATTGACAGGATGAAATACCACATAGGATTTTCTTCCTCTCCAAGCATACAGAAATTAAAACCAAAGATTGAGTAATATTATTTTTCATAAGATAATTTCCCCATCAGAAACAGAATTTGATGAGATCAGATGCACACTGGCATATCATCATAAAACAGAACATGTTGTAGTCTCAAAACAGTGATTTGATGATGAAGTGAGGAAATAATCTAGTTAAACTGGATATTTGTAAAGCATGAATGTCCTTCACATAGAAGTCAGTGACCTAAGTCATACTTATTTTAGAACAACTGGACAGAATTCTTCATAGGGACATATTTACTAATATAAAGTAATTGAGAAGCATGGCGAGATATATAACAATAGACTAGTATCATTTGTGTCCTAAGACAACTAAAGGTGCTGGCATAAACTGTATGATTTGTGCTGTGTCATACTATACTTATTCATCCATAGTTATCAAATTGTTTCCAAAAGAAGGTGTCTACAAACAGGGACACAGAGGCACAGATTACTAAGAGAACTTTCCATAGGCTATCCAGCAAGAAATTCACCTGCAGAACATGGGTGACCTGAGCCTCAGCTTAGTATTCAATTGATCAAGTCATCCAGTCTAACACTATCACTAGAGAATATTTTCTAAAGTCTCCTAGGATTCTTACTAAAAAAATTGCTGATAAAAGTATTCCAGGGAATATTAGAGAATCTCTTGGGGTGCTGAAATTTCTTTGAAGATCTTTCTTGACCACCAAAACCATTTTCAAATAGTCTGGTTACAAGCGTTATTTGTGAGGGAACAGTGTCCTTCACAGATATCACCTTCACCTGAAGATTAAGCTTCCAGAACACTTATTTGGAAACCATGACATTCAACAGATAGCTCATCACTCAGACAAGTGTTTAAAAACATTTATCCAGTCATTCATTACAACGTATTTCAGAAGTCATTTCCTAAGTCAGCCCACAATAATTATTCAACTGTTTTTTCTGGTCTTTGTTCCTTACCTTCCTACTGAACATATAAAGAACTCTATTTTACATATTCCTGCCCACTAAATGTAGTCCAAATTTGCAATTGTCCATCCTAATCAGTAAGTTGTTAAACATTGCTAGAGTAATTGCCAGTTAGATGTACTACTCCCAGACACTGCTGTATGTGAGCAGAACAGTATTGCAGCGTTTCACATTTCTTCTCATCACATTCAGTATTTTGTCAAAGGGAAACGTCTTGAGCATTCTCCATTACAGAACAAAATAATTCAGTGCATTGTTAATATAACACATGAGTTCCTAATGGAAAAATTCTCTTTATTCACAGACACAAAGATATTGTGGCTTTAAAATGGACAACAGCCCAGTCACTGGGCCATTAAACTCAAAGTTTGCCACCTCATGCCCCAAGTAGTAGACCAAGTAGTAGACAAATTGTTTGCAGACAAGTTTCGGAAAAGAATTAAGGAACATCGTTCTTGAACGATAATGGTATTTCTTCTCTCTCTTTAGACTCATACATAAGTACTTTATGTGTAGGAACTGTTTCACTCACTGCCACGCTACAAATTTAAGCTAGGGAATAAAGTTTCATATTTCAGTTGAGGTTCTCTGGAAGATTTTGGCATAATTACTGATCTCCTGTAATTTAGGCAGGATCACAGAATTAACATTTTATTAAATACATGTCACCTACTGATGGGAATTTCAGAAAAATCAGCAGAGAGCTGACCTTCTGAAATTGTTTCTCTTTGAGATAGGGAGAATGAAGTTAATAAACGTATGTGTGCATTTACACTTAAAACATAAACCAATCCTATCTGCTTGTTAAACCACAGGGGTATCTGTCAGTATCTACACAGCAGAACCCACCCTGGTTATGGCTTCTAATGCAGTAGCATCTACAAGTAAGAATGGGAATAAATTTAGAGGTGGCTCAAAGCCTCATAGTCGCATTTGCTCCAGCCTTTAAGCAGAAAATAATGAATAACCAGACTCAAACATCTCTGGATGCCATAGCTGCCTTCTGAGAGACTTATAAATTACATCCTACAATATGATATTAAACTCATCATTTTCTGCTTTAGAGGTGGAATGCAAAATGATTCAGATGTCTTATGAAAATCATCATGCAATTTAATTCCCTTAAGTGTCTTTTCTTTGTGCTTACAAGCAGCAGCAGATATTTTCTATCAGACACTCTCTTTCTTAAGTAAAGCTGTAATTACCTGGATGACCCAGCTTACAGAGTTGGAGAAAACAAAGGCAGACTTGGTCTTTCTTTTCTCTCCGTGTGGAAACAGAAATCACTCACTAGACTGACAGAGACAATGATTGAACCCCACTTCCTAGAAAACAGTTAACATTCTCCCCCTTGAAAAGAATCGTCTTTGCCTCGTCTTGCCGCTTACCACATAAAAACAGAATAAATAAATAAGCAAACGAATTTCTGCTCTAAAGTTCATTTGAATCCCTGCCTTTGCGACACACACTTTCCACTGTTCTCCTGAGTCAGTCTAAAGTTTCTGGCAGCTTGAGAAATACACTTATAAATTAGGGAGGGGGAAAAATGGAAGAAATCATGGATAAAGAATAAAAGTGCACATTCATTGTCAAGATATGAAATAGTCAAAGTAGCACAGAAACTGGAAACTGGTTCATGATGCCATGTAAAGTTTTAAGAAAATATACTCTCACTTGTCTGCATTTTTATTGCATTAGCTGAATGCCTTTGGAAGGTCAGTAATTAAAGAGCAAAGGGAAAGAGTGATGTTAATAGCTGGTGCTGATATGACCAAAGTTAGATTTTGAACAGTGCAATTATGATTCTTAAGGAAACAGAGATTTAATAAATAAATAATCAATAAATGCCATAATAAAAGGATAAATGTGCATTGAGCCCAGAACATGGGCCACTAGAGAGACAACTGATGCAGGAAGAAGCCAGCTCTGTCCACCAGCTGTCACTTCAATATGGATTTTATTAATTCTTGGGCACAGCAATTGGTTTAGAGAGAGAGTGTCCAAAAGCCTTCTTCACTCCAATATTTCATATAGGGGATAGGATATGCTCCTTGCAATGTTTTATACAAGCTGCTAAAACCATGGCTTGTCATTAGTGGTACAAAACATAACAGCCTCCAGGCAGACTTTGTACTCTTACTGCTCAACCACTGTTTGAAGCAAACGGGCATACAACAGTTGGCACAGCATAAGGAGTTTGCCCCTTTTGGTTCAGAAAAGATTCAGAAATTCCCAGAAGACTGGCTCTTTGATGCCTCCTCAGGTCCAGAATCTCTCAAAAGAAAATTCTGCATAGGTCTCAAATATATCCATTTTGACATACACACCATACCCCATGCTTAGTTACTTTGCAACGCCTACAGTGGTGACACCAGAAAACGCAAGCACAGTGTGCTAATAAGGAAAATAAAGGAAAACTGACCATTCGGCATCATAGGTTCAGCAGTCTACATTCAGCTAGAAAGCTTCAGTCCTGGCCCTCTCAGCTCCAGGGAAACCTGCCCAGTGCCTTGAATCGCTCTTTAGGGATGCACAGCACGTCTCCTTCTGACTATACAAGGGAATATGGGGTGGAATTCAGACTGTCTGGATATGGTTCATATTTTCAAGCTTCCCCTGAAATACCTGCATTTGGATTCCTGGAAAGGTGAATTTTACCCAAATCGCCTTTCTTACATCTACCTTCTCCCCATATTTTTTCCCCCAAATTTGAAAGGGCCAGCATAAACCCTCACCAAAAAAAAAAAGTCACATACTTTCAAGAACGTTTTCCTCTGCCATTCTTTATAACTTCTGACAAGTCAGTCCTACAGCGTTGTCTCTAGTTTTGCAGATGATGTAAACTACACCTTATTAGAGGCACTATTTCAGAAGAAATGCCACTACCCCTTTGTAACCATAGGGACAACATTTCTCCTTCCATTCATCATCTCATGGACCACCTGTTCCATTCAGCTTTGTAAACACCATGGCAACGAAAGCAATTGTTTACATAAGAAATTAATAGTAGAAAAGTGGTTTACTATTTTTAAAAACCTTCTAAAGGTTAAAATCCTTTAAAAAAAAAGTTCCTCATCTTGCTTCCAGGGAAGGGAAAATGCCAGTTTAGAACCACTCTTATTCTCACTGATATGAAGCACAAAAGCCAATTTCTCCTTATTCCTGTAGAGACCTTTACACAAACTGACAATGTCTTTTAAGTGTCCCTGCAGAAGCAGCTTGCAAACACTGATGTACCACTAACTCTGCATGACCTTCTAGTAATTCTTCATAACGCTTCATGCATTTTTTTCAGATTATTTCAATGATGTTCTGAGAGCTGTTGTCTTTCAGGATAAACCACTCCAACCCAGTTGCCATTCAAAAGTAATTATTTACTGATCCGGTTACACAGCAAGTTCTCAATCTGAATAATGATACCTCTTAATGATAGGCATAATCTGACATGACCCATTAGTGCCTCAAAGAGGATGGAGAAGAGACTTCTGTTGGTTCCATGGATTCATACAGCAAAAGGATGGCATGTCCATCAACACTGCTTTCCTGCCTGTCTTAAAAAGTAAGGGATGCTTTTATCCACAGAACACGGGACCCCCTTCAGTGAACTTGAACCCTGCACTGGTGTGCCCATCAGTAGCCCTGAAAGGAGCTAAACTTGTAGTCTTGGCCTCAGAGTGGGAGGTCAGCAACATGCATATTCTGATCCTGGTTCTTTATCTGCTTGCTTCTCTCACCTGCCAGTGCAGATAACACCACCTCCTGAGGATTAGCTGACGTTTGTAAAGCATTCTGAAGATATAAAGCATCACAGTGCATACAAGTTAAGTATTAATTCACCTGCCAGGCTGATTCACTCTTTGACCCTTCTGCAGAGATGTCCAGTTAGTGTCAGCTCTGGCAGTTTTTGCAATTCAGACACCTGTCCACCAGCTACTGGACTGAAGCCAACAATTCACACAGGACACAGAAGAGCCGTCAGATGGTAGTAACATTTGGTCACGACAGGCCTGAATTGGATTTGAAAGGGTGACCTGGAGGTGAAAGGCTCTATCAAGAAGCCACTTCTGTTCAAATGCATATTAAATTAGAGAGGGGCCAAAGAGACAACGTTAAGACCCAGATCAAGTTTAGACAAGACTTTTGGGTCAGCTGCATGGATAATTCTTGTATAATTTTTACCCTAAATGAATAGGAACCAGGAAATACACTCTTTCTGGATTTTGGGCCTGACCCCAAGCCAAAACTTGAAGAGTGAGTCTGAACAAGGACAGTCATTGTTCTTTCTCATCCTTTCCCTCTCCCTCATATAGGAGCAAACGTATATTCAGCAATATGGGTTTTGACCTTAGCAA
Source organism: Aptenodytes patagonicus (assembly GCF_965638725.1). Classification (NCBI taxonomy): domain Eukaryota; kingdom Metazoa; phylum Chordata; class Aves; order Sphenisciformes; family Spheniscidae; genus Aptenodytes; species Aptenodytes patagonicus. Next base: position 65,750,054 of record NC_134953.1, on the reverse strand, counting down.
GGTCTGAAGTTTTTAGTTGCCTGCATAATTAGAATAAAGCATTGGGATTGAAATGGGTCTTGGGGCATTACTTCACCCTAAACTTTGCTGATCTCACTTGGCTCTGCCCATCTCAGACCTCACTTGCACGTCGCCACCATATGCCCCGCAGAACAAGCTCTGTAAATCCTACCTTGCTCACTTGTCTGCTACTGAACAGCATCGGCTCTACAGAAAGAGGGCTTTTCAGAAAAGAGAGGGGAGAACTGTGGCAAAAGAATCAAGAGCTTTTGGGGAGAAAAGCTGTCTCCCTACTACCAAAGAAAGGGAAAAAGGGAGGGAGGGAGAAAGAAAGAAGCTGAGGCAGTAACTGTTCCTTATTCTGATAATTAAAGCAAGAAAATCGGTTTATGAAACAGAAATATCTAAACAACCACGTTTTCACCAAATAATTCAATTTGGCTCTGGTCTGATTCTGAAAGTTTGCTCAGCTGAAATGCTCCCAGTAGCTGTATCGAGGGTTCTAACACTCCTTGGTACTGTTCCTTAGACAGCCACTTGCTTGCTGTGTAACCATACACAAGTCATTTAATGTCTTCAGTCATCATTAATTGCTGCTTATACACCTGAAACTATATTAAGCTCAAGACTTCCTGTTCAACTATTCACTTCATAGCAGTATTAATAGTTTTGTGTTTTACCAATAACTTTTAATTATACCTCCGCAGAACCTTCTGACCAAGGTACACGGTCTTTACTTTGCAAGTACATAAATAAGGCCCAGCGACATTGCCTGCCTCTCCTCCAATTACGAAGGCAAAGAGTGGCAGACTCAAAAACAATGGCTCGGAGTTATGACTCCCTGTTCCCTAATTTCCTAGGAACTATTCCAATTGGACAAACTGCGTGTGGGCAAATCAAACTCTATAACAACAAGTTTCTCTAGTCTCTCAAATAATATATAGCATTATTCACTATTTCTTACTAAATAAGTAACAGCTGGCAGAATATAAAGCCATCAGGCAGAAGACCTAAGGCAAACAAAATAAAGTGCTTTTTAAATTAGCTTATACTTACACTGCAGAACTCACTGTCACCAGATTTTGGCCAAAACACAGATGAATTCAAAGATCAATTAGGTAATATAATGAAATCTTTTTCTTTGAATTTATTACACACAAAGCAGTGGACAGAATTTCTTTATCAGAAAATCCCCAAATTACACATTGCCAGAAGCTTTGCCCTGTTCTTAGTCTACCCCTTAGCATCTGCAATAGGTCATTGGATAGTGAGCCAAATAGACCTCGGGTTTGATGCAGCATCACTGTTCTTATTTTCCAATTAGGCCTTAATTTATGCTGCACAATGAGACTTCTGTAGTTCCTAAAAAGTTAAGGTGTCGTTTGGTGGTGAAAAGTATGTATATTTCTACAGTTTAAACTGTGTACTTTAAAAAGAGATTAGACAAATTACTGTAAGGTAGGTCCTGCTCTACATAAAGTTTTCAGCTCAAGAAGCCCCTAAACCAATGATAACTACAAGCTGGACATCAAAGGTAAAGGTTCATTTTACACATGTAAAATTTCTTATACAGCCCCCTGAGTGTCTTTTTCCACCTACTGACAACAGCTGTCGCTATGTACCCAGAAAATCTGATTAGTTGGACCTATGAGAGGACCTGTAGTGGTTGTTCTTATTTTACATAGATCCATGTGGAGTAAGAAAGAAACAAACATACCTGCATGCAGACTGCAAACCTGCCCAATCAGGTGGAAGGAAACAACACTAAATGTGTCATTCAAGGGTTACGTGGCCATCTACTTGCTTGGGAAGACAGGAAGGCTGTGTATGGACATTGTGCACGTGCTTTACTAGTGACTGACAGCTGAAAAGCAAACTAACTCTTTCTCTTCATCTTCCTGGCACAGCCTCACCACAGGCAGAAGTTATCCATGGTCTTATTCGTCTTATTCTGTTCCTTTGCAAGTTGTGTCTTTCTTTTCCTTCCTTGTACTCAGTGCAGGCAGCAAGCGCATCCAAGAAAGAGACAAAAGTGAAAGCCAATAAACAGGAACACAAGGACACTGAAAGAGATTAGGGACTATACATCAGACATAGCTACTGAGGGGAGGAACAGCATGCTAACAAATAAAAAAAAGAATTGTCCCTGATATTCTCTTGTTGACCGAAGATTCATCCACAACTGGAAGAATAGGTTTTCTTGGATTTGACCTACTCAGAGACAGATCAGCATAGCATTTTGCACCAAACTGCAGAATGTTTTCTCTGTGCTTTACATCTAGCAGTATTTATTATCTATACAGTGCTATAAAAGCTAAAATGTAATGGTCAGTTTGGAAGGATCTGCTTTTACAACTGAAAGCACAACATATCATGCCTTTTGCAAGGCACTTTTCAGCATCAGTTGTATCTGAAACTTTTTTCCTCCAATATTGCCCTACCCACACTGGCCAATAGGTAAACATATTGCTGCAGGCAATATCACCTTGTGTTCTGCCTGTCAGACCAAACAGCAGGGCAGCTAACTGTGCCTGTAAGTAAAGTCACAAGATCTCAAAGACAATGTATCCCCTGCAAGCACATATTGGGGACCACTATTTTTTTTACCATTTCCTACAGAAAGAATATTCAGGTTTTGCAGAACATCAGGGACTCAAGATTCAGCACAGTGGTATAAGAAATAATCAGAGTGACAATCTCAAGAGGATTCACCAGGGCATAACTAAACAAAGGTATAGTAGGACTCTGAAGAAGGGTATTTCCCACCCTAGACAGCAGCAGCTGACCCACGCTGCCAATGGTTGGCTTAGACATTTAGGCAGTTTTTGTCTGCTTTTTCTTCTACATGTGTATATATACACCTTTATAAGTGTGTGAGTGTAAAAATGCATTTTTAAATAGAAAGAAATATTTTAAACTTGTTTTCATCTTTCTCCTCTGTAACTGTTACAGCTGTCTATAATGGACAGCAATGCAGTTTGCTCTGAATTGTAGGTATATCAGATCAACATTTGATCTTTGCTCTCCTAAATGCTGCATCAACACTGATGGTCCACATGCTGTTTTCAGGTTGAGTCACCAAACACTACAGTGACTACCCAATTCTATGATACACGTTACTGATGGCTTCAGGAGATTGGCCCTACAATATGATTGCATTGCAAAGCAATATTGTTGTGATTTAACCCTGGTAGGCAGCTAAGCCCCACACAGCCACTCGCTTACTCCCCCCGCAGTGGAATGGGGGAGAGAATCAGAGGGGTAAAAATGAGAAAACAAGGTTTACCCTCTTATTCCAACAACAGACCACACAGCAAGACAGAAACCAACTGCATGCAACAGCAGCATAGTGAAAGTTCTCTGGAGGTAGAAAGTGATCGCACAAAGCTTTGGCAGACAACTCAGGGGCAAACCAAACTTTTGGTGAGCTCGCTCTGTTTCTTCATAGTTTCCCTGGCAGTTTCCTCCCCTCCACACTCCCACACACTACATTGTGAGTCGGAGAAAGTCCGGAAGTATACTTTAATAGAACTCCCGGCTTTCCCAACCACTTCCCTTTAACTTTAGATTTCTCTGAAGGGATGAGGTTTCTGCTATCTCTGATGGTTGGAACCTGATCCTGTCATCATTAGCTTTCTCAGAGACTCTTCATTTGTTGAATGTTGGTCTGTAATAAGAGGCAGGAAGGATAGTCATTTTTATAGCAACTACCTGCCAACAGATTTCAATTCTTTATCCCTTCAAAATCCCACATCTGTCCATGTCTCCAGGCACTAGTGGAAAAAGCTCTGCATTAGTTATTTTTATTATCAACATAAAAATCTTTCCATTTATTTATTTATTAAGAAAAAAAAAGCAGCTATCTACAAAACTCAGTTCATTTTGTCCTTAGGCAGACATTTAAAGCTGTCTGCCAACTTCTTTTCTTAATAAAAAAATAAGCTAAAGTCTTTATTACACACAGCGTAACAAAATATGACCAGCTACATTTACCCAGCTGAGACATGCGCCATCCATTTATCAGGCAAGAATTCTGTGACCGAAAGAGGAAATATCTGATAAAGAAGGCGGCCCCATTTCTGAAACCTGGCCACTGGTGGGTCCTGACCACAGCGCTGAGCCCCAAAATGTGCCCCGTCCCTGCAGGCAGACGAGTCCACACTGCACAGTGGAGCAGGGATAGATGCTGAGCTCGTTCTCACCCACCGACAGACAGACAGACAGTAGAGACCTGCCAGTTCAGAGCAAGGAGGGCTCCATTGCATGACTGTTTTGCTTTTGGGACTCAAGTGCATGTCTCTGTGTGATGCTACGCCAAACGGCTTCTCCAGCTCTTCCCTAACACAGCAGAGAAGGGTGAAGCCTGTACTGTGTGGTTGCCACTGGGGAGACACCACCACATCCTCAACCACCAGCCCCTCAGACCCACCAGCCAGACCTCTTTGAAATAACCCACTTTCAGGCTGAGTCTTTCCTTTTGCTTCTTAACAGTGTGATATGGTGAAGACCGAAAATATATCCCAAACCACTTCAATTCCTTGTGCAAATGCCTCTCGGACCCTAATGCAAGGACACAGTAGGTGAAGAGAACTGTAACTTCTGCCCAAAATCTTGTGGCCTATTTCACAGTAAGCATAGTCTCTGAAAAGCAGGAAGGATTTGGAGCCCTAGCCAGGATATGTGTCAGAGCTGCTGCCTGCACTCTTTCTAGGCTAGTGACTGGCATGTTAAACCCAAACAACACATCTTAGACTGACACAAGATGAAACACATTAGGCAGATGGCATGTTTTCTCTGCACAAGCCAGTGCAAGAGTATTTCCTCCTAACAATCTCCTGTTCTTGTTCTCACAGCAAAATTAGTTTTAAAGTAAAAAGAAACAGAAAAATATGTAACATGATGAGAGCAAAGATTACTATGTGGAAAATATATCAATATCAACAAGAGAGGGGTTTTGTTCTTTCAATTCCATGGCTTTTATTTATATACATATATTGTTTATAAAAACAAACACCTTAGTCAGACGTGAAAAGTCAAAATTTACATTTAAATGGAGGCATTTAGGTGGGGTTTTTTTCCTCTCATCTCTTGAATGCAGAGTACAAAAGACTAAAAACTCTCAATTTTCCTAAATGGAAGGATAACAGGTGAAGTTTGCATTCTGGGAGCTATTCATTTAGTGAACAATGTTCAACTCAGCAATGACCAAAGCCCAGCTGATCAAGGGGAAAAGAGCACTGGCTATTAGGCCTGACAGGGATTTGCTCAACAGCTGAGACCAGGAGAAGCTGTGATCTCATTGTGTCCTGTTCCCAGGGAGGAAATTATGCCAAATACAGCTCCCTGAGGGCAACACCTACATTTCCAGATGTACAGTGGATCACTATCCAACTGAAAATCACTGCAATTTTAGAGATTTCAGTGCTACAATAGCCCTGGTTTCATTGCTGGAACTACTGCAGATGTTTAAAACGTGAGGTGGTCTGCTTGTAAGAGAAAATGAGAAGACTTAAGTCCATAACTGAACAGCATTAAAGCTATTGTAAAAGAATGGAAGTGGAAGCAAATACTGTGATGACCCTTAAAGCTTGCCATCAATTATCTTCCTTTTTTTTTTTTTTTTTTTTTTACTTATTTTCTTCCTGGCAAGGAAAATGAGTACTGATTCTAACCAGGGAGTCTATCAAACAAGTACACTTGCAAGCAACATGCTCAGAGAATGCTCCCCTAGTCCATGGAAAGGTGTAGCAACATTTTTAACCACTTGTCTCACTGGAGCACACCAGGAGTAACAGATGATGTACCATAGCAGCTCATTCAATTCTGGGCTGGATTGCCCCTCTCTGGCTTTTTCTGATATAGAGCTGATCCATAGCGTTAAAAGGACACAGGCAAAAAGTAACCTCATATTTTTTAAAACAAGGGTTAACCACAGATTCAGCCAGCACTTTGTAGGGGTTTATGTTGGTTGTTTTTGACTGTCTCTCATGTGTTATATTGAGTGAAACCCATACAAAAAAAGCCAAAAAGCCACCACCGCTGCTCCCCCAGTAAAAATAGTCTGGCTGTATTTTAAAAGCAGAGGAAATAGTAATAAATGTTTGGAAAAGGCGTACACACAAAATCTAAATGCCCGGGAGGTAAGAGCGCTATCGCTATGTACCCAGCACTAGGAAATCACTGACTCGCTCTTTTTAAAGTTGCAAACAGACAGTGTTTCTAGTCTCCCAGGACTAGAAGCTATCCCAATCACTACATTACTATCAGAAAGTATATTCTAATGTTCACTCATGATCACATTGGTCCCTCTGTCGTTGGCGAGTTCCGGTTTTTGCCACTCTCACAAACAGCAAGAGTCTATTGTTTCTGCAACAAATGGTGCTAGTTTTTCTAGCACTTCCCAACTTAAAAACATTACCTGCATTAATTAATTCCAATTCACCCCCACTGCCAGCCCTTTCATTCAGAAGGTGTCACAGCCCCATTGTGGATTGACCCTTTGTTTTCACATGCATGTTTCTGGCAACAAGAACAACCTCAAAAACTCCATCTTCCCCACTTGCCCCACAGATGGGTCACCACTCATTGCCAGGACCATGCGACACCATAAGCTGGCACAGTTTGCTGGGAGTCCACGTCATGATCTAGGGAACCAATCCAGCTAGGCCAAAAAAGTCTAAATATTTGGAGGTTTGTCTTTTTTCCAGCCCAATCAGCTGCTCAAGCTGTTCATATATTGTCCCCTCACCCAAAGAATCAATTGTATGATTCATACAGAATTACTCTGTGCAGGGGTGGGGGCAAAGGAAAGGAAAAATAAAAGAGAACTAGAATATCTTAAGCAATTGATTCTGAATTTTAGCCTTATCCTGAGAAAAAAAGGGTTTTAACTGAGCCAGCAGGACAGCCATAACAACATACAAAGAACTTGTCTCTCAGCTTTCTCCTCAAATAAGCAGGAGCATCTGGTTGCATCTGGAGCACTGAGACTTGAGTACTCTCCGTCTGGTAGCACTCAAGATGGGTCTGAGGAGTCTGCTCAAGAAACAGATGATCAATGCCTCCTTTCCCAAAGTCACGTCTCTACAGCTGTGTCCATCCTTGTAGGCCAGCTGTGCTCTGTGATACTCTCTATAGGCCTCTGCCACACTCCAGTCACAGATCTAGCATGTGAAGCCAAGGTGGGTGGTTTCCTCCCGTGCTCCCTGGCTTCCATTGGGAGGACACCCAGGCGTATGAGCAGAGACTCCAGATGAACCCCTCATCTGGGCAAAGGCCTGCCCTGCAAAGCACAGCCTGCACAGAGGTTTTGTTTCTTAACACCTGCAGCACCTTGTTTTTATTTTTTTCTGTCCTTAAAAAGGCAGCTCTTCAAATGAATCCAGTTGCCTGCAATCTTCAAAAGCAAACAAGGCCTGTTGACATGATGTGGCAGGTTTCCCAGAACCACTGTCCCTTCAGTTTTATGGATGAGTTCAAGGCTACCAGATATGCTGTCTTTCAAGACATGCCGGTAATTAAAACCTACCTGGTCCTTTACCCCAAATATGAATTATAACACTAAGATAATGTTGAGATCACTACGCCATTACTACAGCTGCTGTAATGAATGTTTTAACACACCATGGGGAAACAGATGCTGTTCATGGATACATACATATCTCAGCAAAAAAGCAGGATGTTTTTACTTCAGATAACCCTTAGGATAAGATTTTAGCTTCCAAAGTGATATCAGCTTGATTCACCTCTCAGCTCTCCCGAAAATCCACCAAAAAAATATTACAGGGTCCTGTGAAACATTCCCTTTCTTTGCCATCTCTTACCATGACCTGTTCTAACAACACAAGGGTTGGTTTATTTACACACATTTCTTGTGGCAACCATGCCCATAATGTCCAAATCTGACATCTGTTAATTCCACACAAGTGAACTCAGCTGGACAAGAGGATATAAAGTAATATAAAATGTCAGCTTTCATGCTATACAGATTAAGCCAGCCATGCAATCAGGCACTCTTTATGATGGGCATATCATGGCTAAGCAGTGATGACAGGGTTTATCAGATACCAAAAGCCACTAATACATATGCTTGATTCTGTCTCTGTAGGAGTTTTTCAATCAGCAGTCGCAAACTTAGGCACGTGGTTATCACAGCTGGTGGAAACGTTAAACCTTCTGGGTTACCTTCAAGCCCCAGCAAGGTTTAGCATGCCCTTGAATTAACCTTGAATCTTACCCAAGGGAATAATTATACAATAGATTGAAACAGGCAGTGCTAAATGGCTGCAAACAGGCAAGCATTGGGACAGAAAATTGGGACGGGCCAATGAAAACCCCACAATATAGCTAAGGTACTGCCCCCTTCCTTCTGCTCATCTGAATATTAGACAACTCGTCTCAGCAGGCTGCTGTGCTCCTCCATGTAATGGCAACTGATCCCCAAAGGGCCAGGCACCAACTAAAACTGAATTACATTTCATGCTGAATATGTAACTTCTCTGGAATGGTCTCTCTGCTGGTGCTGCACCACCCTGGTGTGAAGAAGCATCTTCGGGGTGGCTGGATGGTCACTGGGCTCTGCAATATTCAGCTACTCTGTTTCCAGATACTAGGATCAAAGTTACGTGTCACTTTTCTGAGTTACCTGAGGCATTCTTCTTGGCCCTGAACTAGGTATTTCCACAATTTTTGTGTTTGTTCCAACAAATAATATCCTTATATTCTTTTCAATAGCCAAGTTGTGGGGAAAGGGACTTTTTTGGAAACATTTTTCGAAGAAGAATAAACTTGGCACACAACTGCAGTCAGTTGCCTCACAGCAAGTGGTCCAGCTCAAAGATAAACGGTCCTTAGCACTGTCCCAACTTTTTAGCGCGGTGCTCCATGTCATTATATCCACAAATTTCCCTGTACAGGTGAGATCTTCTTCACACAACTCTTCTTCCTCCTCCTCCCCGCCTCCCCCAAAATAACCCTACAAGCCAACAACCTACAACTTTACGTACAGTCATTTGACAGGGCTATAATCTTAAATTGCAGATGGGAAGCAGAGACACAAAGCTCAGTAACAGTGAAGAGATGCAGAGTATAAGCACCATCCAAAACTGAGTCCTCTTCTGTGCTAGCATGCTGAATTTGTACTCAAGACCACCATAGCTAAAACTGTGCCGGGCTGCTTGCCTACTTGAAAAAAACAATACATATCATCATACCATGCTAGGGGGTGGTTCTGGTGGTGGGATTTTTGGTTTCGGGCGTTTTTTTGGTGGTTTATTTTTGGTTTTGTTTTTTATGGGGAGGGAGTTGTTTGCTTTGTTTTTTAAAGGTTTCCAGGTTCCTGTAAATGTCACTGAGTTGTGTATAAGGCTGTGGCATTTTGCTCTCTCTAATACCAGGAAATTCATATACACACATTTTTCAGTTGTTTATCTTGTGAATACAAAGACTGAATCAAAGCATCACAAGAAAAGGAAGTGGATTGTTTTCTTCCCTAACTTTTCTGGGACTCAATAATATTGTCGGTTTCTCTTTCTCTCCCACTTTTATTTTGTCTTAAGGCTCTGCATCTTGGAAGACTGTGAAGCTGCTGTGTGATTTTTATCTCCATGATTAAAGTGTTACACTTTATTGAGCTCTTTGCATCAGCACCAAAATCTGCAATGCAGGATTTTACATAACACTTCATTTTCTCCTCACACCATTACTGTTATTAACCTGGTGGCAATAAACAGAAAATACAGCTTGGCTCATGATGTACTCCTGAGTTTTATTTTTGTGTGCATAACAGAAAAGGAAAAAGAAGAAAAAGAATGGAAATGAAAGGGCCTCCACCCTGTGAAAGATTAGGAATGGCTGCACAAACTTGTATTTTCCTCAAAGAACAATCACAGCCTTCCGGAGTTAAAAAGATAAATACTGTGCTATAGATTCTGCATGTAAGGATTTCTTCTAAAACAAGAGATCAGAAAAGAAAGAACATCCAAACAACTTCAAAATTCTCCAACTCATTATTATTCTTCATTAGACTTCCCAGATGGAAGATTTGATTGATACCCTACTTTGGGATGTTGCACTTCTCTTTGTTTAAATGTTTGTTTAAATGAAGTTTGGAGAGCATGAGATCTGCCAACAGGATACCAGTAAGGGTCTGAAAAATAGCTGAAGAGCTGTATGTGCATGCCATCACAGATGACCTTCACACTCCATCAATGGATGGAAATAGCATGTTTCACAGAAATGAGATCTCTGAATACCCAGGAAAACAGTGGGAGTTAAATATCCAAATGTCTGTAGGAATCTGGGTTATTAACAGAGATTCTCTTTTTGCTGAAGTGGGAGAGACCTGCAGGTTCTGGAGCAGAGGCATCTAGATCCGAAAGCAGGACTACAAGAGCCATGCAGAAAGAGATGGGTCATCCATGAACAGGTGGTCACCAAAACTTGACTGAAGCCTAACAGCAACGAGAGAGAGAGAGAATGAGAATGAGAATGCCAGTATGGGGAATTACCTAACTTGGCATGTCATACCAAAAAGTCAGTTTTGGTATGAACTAACAGCAATGCTCAGGTGCTTAGGTACCATCTTCAAAAAGAAAACATTAGGAGGGCAGTCTTCACAGTCTTGCTCTGCTTCTCTTCCCTTTTGATTGTATAAGCTCTCCTTTTGCAGTCCTGAAGTGCTTGGGGTGCGGAGTTGGGGGATATCCTAAAAACCTGTTTCCAACCCATCTTCAGTTGGGTCCCGTAGCTCTCCGTGAACTGCACTATGCTACCATGACCACCCAAGGCATCTTCTTGCAGGAGTGGTTAGAAAAGTCAATGCAGATTGGGCTGAGTGATATTGCTATAGCTTCTATCCAACAGATTGCTTACCCTGAAATGTTCTGGTTATTTTTGAAGGATTGTTTTGGTTTTTAACCCAAGAGAAAGCTTTTAGAAAGCTCTCCAAGCTTCTGCCCCCTACTTACGTGGGTTCCTGCTCTTTACTCTTGCTATTTATTTTGCACTTGCTCTTTACTCATAAATGCTGCAGTTTGAAATATAGCAGAACATTTTTCAGTTCGTCAGTGTGTTGTTTGCTGTCAAGGAGACAAAATGTTACTACTTTCCTCTGGAGAAGCTTAGGACATGATGGATGAAATGTCACAAATAATTAGACTTTTCTTATGAATTACATTTTTTTAAACCTCTGTTTTCATGTCAACAGGTATGTTACAGATAGGCTGCATGAAAGGACCTGGGGAAATTTTAGTTCCTGGGAACAGCAGTAATGTAATATCTGATAAGCCAAGGCATAGCTCTGGCTGAGACAACCTTTAAACAACTTCCACTATGAAAATTCAGGGCTATGAAAATCTAATTCCAGCGGCAGAATCAGAGAAGTCCAGTCCAGTTCCTGAACAGCATGGACATAGTCAGGAATTTAAAGATTGCTTGACATGGTCTGACCTAAAGTTCATCCACTCCAGTATCTTGTTTCTGACTGTGATAATTTGTGGCACTGTTAAGCCCTAGACAATACAACATCCAGCAATAATCTAAAAAACTATGAGGCTTGGAGGAAATAAAAAATGCAGTTAACTTTCTCACTTTGACCAGACATGTACTGCAGATAGGCAGATATTTAGATTGCATAAAATTATCTGGGAGACAGACATGAACAAACCCTCCAACTCTGAATTCTCTCTGGCTTGATTGAGTATGATAGCTGATCTGCACTCCATGGATTGGGCACACATCTGTGAACATGCCCAATATCTGCCAAATACCTGAGCATGCTGAGGAAAACTGCAGAAAAAAAAAAAAAATCACAGGCATTCACACACTACTTCATTACTGTTATATGAGTTTCTAAAGCTCTCATCATTTTAATCTCTAAGTTTATAAACTGCCAGTTGTTATAGTAGGTAGGCAGTAAACGCTGGATCAAACATAACACTGCAGCTGAATTACTGCTTTGAAATCTTGTATCATATGCAACGACTTTAAATTGCTTGCTTTGCTAGAAAGGCTCAAAGAATGTGAAGCCATGACACTCTAAATCACACTAATCAATGATGTAAATCTTAACTGACAGAATGTATCAATAATCAGGAATGCTCCAGGGGAACAAATCATGGGAATTACACACCTTTTAGATCTCCCTTCCATAACAAACTTATTGTCATTTATTGTAGAATCATCAAGAAAATAGAAAGATTAGTAATGATGTGGCAAAATTTACTTACCCTTTGACATGGAAATAAATTCTTATTTTTTATCTACAGGAAAACAAGTTTCCCACGTGTATTTGCTAAGTGATCTCAGCTGATTAGAAATTATTGAGCTAAAACGGAATTGTTCTAGTGAGTGACCTGAACTTTTCTCAGGAGATTTAAAATGTTATTTTTAATGCTAAAGATTAACTGTATGCACACATACACGTGTGGAGGGGAAAGGGAGACATGAGGTTCCAGTGTTCCTAAGCAGAACACAGCATGTCTGGTACTTCCTGGTATTTCAGATACATATTATAGATACTGGTATTATCAAAACAGGGCCTGGGAAAATAGTTTTCAAATACCGGGAAAGAGGGGAAAAAACCCTCAAAACCTTTTCTCCTTATTCGGAGAATAAGGCTGTGATCGTCAGCTCATCTCTAAGGATCACAACAAAAGAAAATTGCTTCCCAATGGCTAACATGATAAGAGAGAAAAGAGAGAAAAGAGAGAGGTTGAGTAGCTTCTTGACTGTGTCACTTCCTTCCAGCAATACCTGATGAGATTCCCTGTGAAGGTGGAACCTGCCACACATCTTCTGCATCAAAGGGGATCTGGAGGATATTTTATTGCCTTAGACTATCGTGCTACCTACTGTGGTAGATAGTTGCTTCTGAAAGTCCCCATGACTCCCAAAAGTCACCTATTGCTCTATGAGGAGCTCGGAAGTTGATAAAAACCATCATCAAGCACTTCTTTCATTGCTTCACAACTGTTTATATTCTAACAAACAGCTGTGTGCAGATTTTTCAAAGAGAAGAGTTAAGTGGTTGCATTCTTTCTCTTCCTTAGTCAAGCCCATCATAACTGACATTGTATAATAGCTGTGCATCCTTCCCCTTCTTTCACACTGCAGCTAGATAAAGCTCAGGAATACTGTCAAATTTCCTGCAGTGAAATTATATAGATGGTCCCATGATAGATTCCCAATCTATTAATCTACTGTTTCATGCTCTACAGCCACCACCGCCGTGTTCCTAATGGAACAAATCTCAACAAGCATCACAGATAACTGTGGCTGCTGTTCAGTATGCCTGTGCTCCCTATGGCACTTTTAATCTTTAGCAGGTCTTAAAACACTTCACCAATTAACTTAAAGTTATTGGTGTCACATTGCAGCTTGGCAAACTGAAGCCCAGAGGTAAAACAACTTGCCCAAGGTCATGCAGGACGTTAGAAAACATCAACCAACACTTTCAACTTCTGTCCATTATACTGCTGCTCTTACTTGTTTTGAAGTGATAGGTAGAGGCTCCAGGTACTGAACTGAAGTCTTTTTTATGTTAGACTCCATTTTCAAGCAGAGCAAAGGTGGAGGTTGTATGTTAGACTCCATTTTCAAGCAGAGCAAAGGTGGAGGTTGTTGTTAGACTCCATTTTCAAGCAGAGCAAAGGTGGAGGTTGTAACTGCAAAAATGACATGGAGATGGGAGGCTACTAATCTCTTTCTCTCCTACTTCTTCTGGATAAGTACTTAATTTAGGGGAGACAGGAAGTCTTCATAGTTGAGTGCAGCTTCTACTACTAATGAACGTGGGCAAAGGAGATAGAAAGAAGCTGGTTTTCAGGGAAACTATTACACGTCCTTGCTATTTTCTGCACTTTTACACTGAACCTTGCTTCCTTCATTTTGGGGGAGAGATATAAAGAAGTATTCCAATATGAATCCATAATTTTGGCTCTGTTCCACTCGACTGGAGATGAGGATGCGGTGTCAGCTACCTGGGAGCATAACTGCCAGTGCTCTGATATTTTGTGGATTTCTGTGGTTGGTTCCCAAGTCACTGTGCTCATTTATCACACATTGAAGATTGCTATTTCATAGTACTCCTGCTACAATGCTAGCTTCAGGAGGCCCTGCCTCCGCTGTTCCCAAGCCAGCAGAAATGGAAGGGGCAGGAAGCCTCCATACCATGAAATGATATGTGCATTGATTTCTCAGTTCTGACATGGGCTTTGCATTTGACCTTCAACAAGTCATTCAGTTCCTCTCAGCTCTCACTCTTATAATGGGGACTGCAGAATGCCAGTCTGTCTAATCTTCATAAATCATCACCTCCTCGTGGAAGACGCTTTCTCATAGTGTATAGTAACACAAATTCAATGGGATGCTGATCAGAACAGGAGCTCCCAGGAACTGCTGTAGTACAAATAACCTGTGATTACGCAGACTTAAACACAGCTCCCTTTCATTGTGCTTCAGGATGGAAGCACAAGAGTTATTGTAACAGGAACATCCAGATAACCTGTTATTTGAAAAGGTGTTGTTTACTTAAGAAACCACCCTTACTTTGTATTTAATGTTTTGTACCTCAGGTTAAATCAGTGCAGGAAATACTCTTTCTATTCCCATAATGATGCAAAAGGTCATACAATATATCATCAATAAAATACTGTCTCTTGAAAATCAGTTTTGCCCCACAGTTTTCATATAGTCAAATTATTTTTGAAATAGAAGCGTCATTCTTTAACCCTGTCAGGAAGTTATAGGCACAATGTTCAGTTTCCATTTAAAAACCAAAGTGTAAAAGGGTAGGGGAAAAAAACCCAACAAAAATCACTAACACAAATGTCAGTCAGGCCTGGCAAAAAAGAACACAGAGATTAAATGTTACCCTTTATAGTTTGCAACCCAAACAGAACATCACTCAGCTAGAGCATGACAATAAAATCCACTGCACATATGCAGAAAAACCAACTAGTCAAGTCTCCAGCTCTCTCTAAGCTGAAAAAATGACCAAAGGAAAAAACCCAACAAAACATTAAGACAACTGAGAGAATAAAGAACACTTCAAAAATCTTTCTGTTTCAACCACATATAATAAGCTGTTCCTGATACCAGGGGAAAAGTCTGAAGGTTTTTTTTTCCCCTGTTAACATGGGATTTTTACTCTGACAATTTCTCTTTAACGTTACTTGAACATAGGTTACTCTAGCTGCACATCAAAATATACTGGCTTGGAGTTTAATTTTGGGACACTTAACATTACATTTTCCCAAGAAATGGCTGTTCTTTTCCTGAATTTGATGGGTCATTGAACTTTCAGGTAAGAGATGGTTTTACAAGGATATGTCTCTGTATATTCTTTACAATCCTTATAAAACCGCCTGGCCAGCCAGAGCACTCTGATTGCCTGCGGAACATTTGGTAGGGGTAGGTTAATCTATATGACCTCCATAGTTCATCTGAAACTGCTACACAACTTTCTAAACAGCCATCTTTATTTCCTCCTCATCCGCTCTTCAGTTTCTGAGTGATTCCCAGGCACACACTTTCTCAAGGATAGCTGGAAACAGATACAGAGGTGAACATGAACACATTTCTTCCTGTAAAAACATGCACAGTTGTATAGATAAAGACTCAGGCCTACCCACAAACACAGAGTCCCTTGTGTACCAATCCAAGTGCAAACCCACATATATGTACAAACATAATAATTACCACTCCAGCAGAAGTATTTCTATACCAACAAGAAATACAATTCAGCTGTTGGGAGGGGTGCATCATTAGCAGGGAGTTGTCCTTTCCAGTAAAGAAAATAATTTGTCTGCTCTCTAAGAGGAAAGGACAAGCAGATATGATTCCTTCCAGATTACAGTCTTTTTCCTATATGCTAATTATTTGATTTTTAAGCTGACTTAGAGCAAAGGGGTAGCTCTACACTGCTTGGAAGCCTTTCCTGCCCCATCCTTCGAAGCAGCATAATTCAGAATTGCTGCCTAAGCCATGGAGCAGTTTGTAACTCTACCCAGCCTTCTTCCCACCCCTTAACACCTCCTCTCCTCTTTCCCCCCACCCCATCAGCACTGTCCCCCCAGCACAAATTGCCACACATCTGTACAAAGGACAAGCAGAAGAATAAGGTGACAGTTCTTTAAGGAAAGAATAAAAATGCAAATTAACAAACACCAAATTTGCTGTAAACATTAAATACTTCAGACATGAAACCTTCTGTGCTACAAGAGTGCTTTCAGCATTATCTATTCACAGCAGTTCCTCTGCTCCTGAGGGTCATAAACACTGAGAGATGGAGCCAGCAAAAAAGCTCTAGTTGAAATTCAGCTCACAGCAAAAGCAATTTCCGAGTGTGCAAAGTGCTGTCAGCAGGCCTGATGTTTGTGTATGAAATATAGACAATATGACTGGCCCATCGGCAGTCACTGTCAGCCTGATGGATGGTGCCTGAAAAGAAGTAAAGCGGCTGCCGTTAGGGCCCAGTCTATCAGAC
The DNA here is from genome assembly GCF_965638725.1 of Aptenodytes patagonicus. Taxonomy (NCBI): domain Eukaryota; kingdom Metazoa; phylum Chordata; class Aves; order Sphenisciformes; family Spheniscidae; genus Aptenodytes; species Aptenodytes patagonicus. Next base: position 65,733,568 of record NC_134953.1, on the reverse strand, counting down.
GCTTGATGGAGATTCGGGGGCTTAATAGAGGTAAAAGTTTCTTCTAATCAGACAAAATTTCCAGCGGTGATCACAAAGAAAATAAGAGAGATAGCAATGTGATATGAGGGCACAAGCAAAGCTTTCCCATCTCAGCCACAATACAAGACAGAAGACGAAAGCAATGCACTCTCGATACCAAGGAAAACTGGTATCTTTGTCCTTGGACCTCGACTGTCCCAGAACAGACGGGGCAGTCCTACAGCTCACTGTGTGCACAAGCATCTTCAGGGATTCCCCACATCCCAGACCCCTCGCAAAATGAAAACATCACCTTTGCAATTGCTTTGGTGCTCTTTGCAGCATGCCTGTTGCCGTGACAGGGCGGTGACTGGACATGGCAGGCAGACACTCACACCGCTGCAGAAAAACTTATGAAACAACCAGTTCAAATGTCCTCTCTCCTTTTACCATTTGGAAGCTAAGAGTCCTGACTTTTTCTCTTCTCCACCCCCCCCCCCCCCCCCCCCCAAGTTGTTATGTGGATAAAACTTCATGTACAATATGTGTGGTCCATCTGCAATGAAAATACAGAGGGCTAAACTCCACGTCATACTTCATGCTATGGGTCCCTTAGCTCATGATGTCAATCAAAGACTCTCATGCAGAAAAAGTAGAGACTATGTAACAAAGGCATGGCATGGGTCAGAGATCACACACCGTAGTTCAGTTACTAATATGTGTGCCAAGAAACCATGAAAATCAAAAGCCTCTAATGAAATAGCACTGACCACCTTAATAAAGCTGGAGTGGTTTGCAATTAGAAATGAGCTTGTGCTTCAAAGTTCAGGTTCCAGCCTGTATCCAAACTGTATATATTTTGAAAGTAAATTAACCCACAGCTTTGATCCATCCCTATTTGCAAAGGCAAAGAAGGGCTGACAGCTAGCTATGTTTGCCTCCCTTCAGGTACGTGAGAAAGCAAGTTCACAGCAAGGGGCAAGGAAGAATTATTGCAGGTTCTCGCTCCAAAACAGGATTGTCAAGCAGAAGAAATTTCAACAAATGCTGAAATTTCTTAAGCAAAACCACAACATGAATTAAGGCAAAATCCAAATCAGGAAATTAAAAGTGTGCACAAATGGGAAGCGTCCTCAGGTCTAGCAGTCTGGCTAATATTTTGGAAGCAGCAATGTATTTCAGCAAGAAACTGTAGCCTAAAGAAACCGCCCTCCTTTTCACTGGGACTTTATACTTTTCATCCCATCATTACAAGCTCCTCCTTGATGACAAATAGAGCCAAGAGTGGCTTCAGGGGCATTCGGGGAATTTAAAAGTGGTCATTTCTTTGCAAGCAGTGTTTAAATAGATCATACTCTATCAGAAGAAACAGCAAACATTTCAATACTTTAAATGATCATGCCACAGGACACGATACTCAACTCGGGCTCAGAAGGACACAGTACGCTTGGTTAGTTCCTACCCAACCTTCCAAACATACAGCCTATGGCTTTCTAGCGGTTCTCTCACCTCCTGCACACTCTTTAAAAATGGATATTTTCTTCCCTGAACAACCTCTCCCCAAAAAGATACAGCCAGGAACAGATCTGTCCCTGCTCTCAGACTGGCACCTGGACTTCACACACTAAGCCCTTTGGTGTTTCTACAACACTCAGCAGGGTTTTTCTCCTGGGCCCCAGTTTATTCTGCCCCAGACTCAGCTGCAAATTCTGCATCCCAAAGCCCCACTCCAGGATTTGTCACAAGGGCTGGCAATTTCCTACTTACCAAATGTACACAAGAGCACACAGAACTCAGCTTAAGCCTCTGGTAGCAAAGCAACTCCTGACATTAATATCCTTTAGCACAAGCTCCAGAAGAGCTGCTAACAATGAGCTTTTAAAAAAGATTGCTGCATCTTTAACAGGTTTTAAACCAAGCTCCTTTACCCTATTACCAGCACCTGATGAAAACGACTACCCTATTGAACTCACCAGCAGGCCATTAGAAGTGTGTCAGATTATATTAACTAGGCAATTAAAAAAAAAACACCCAACCAGCAACAACAACGAGCAGGCAACTCCGCACACAAGGAGAGCCTGTCTGTCGCTTTGTAAATCCCCAAATTAGTTTTGAAAGGCCACTTTCAGCCTGGAGTTAAGGCCAGATTTACCCTCTGCGTGTCTGCAATTGGCTGAATCTCTGCAGTAACCTGATGAAACTGATTATTTATGATAAGTGACTGACATTGGACTGCTGCCCAAAAGGCGAAGGAATGAAAGCTGCTGTGACCCCAAATGAGAAGATTTTCTTTGATCCGCTCACACAAACTTCTAAAAAAATTATGACTTTCGGTTTCATGCAGGAATTCAAATAATTAAACAAACAGATGTGCAGATACTGATAACAAAATGTGTCGCGTGGGGGAAGCATCCAACCACAAACAAGCCATTTATTTTAAGACTTAAGTGTTGCTGAAATTCCCAATCAGAAGACGAAAGAATGGTTTTTAAGCGTGGTGTGGGAGGCATTTTGGAGAACTGGGGGTAATTTAAAGCAGAATATGCTTTTTTGATGAGACTGCCAAAACCGAGATGCCTCTGGATAAAAAATAAAACAAAAAAAAAAAAGTTAATTTACATACAGACAGAGCTGTCAGGCGAGTCATCAGCAGAGAGAGGGATAACAAGTCTTTGGGTAACAACTCCCTTGTTAGGAAGATGGCAGTGAGAAGCAGGATCAAGGGAAAAGGAAAGTCACTGTACAGATGTTTTAAAGGAACAGTTAGCATTTTCTGTGGCTTGGGGGGCTGAATATTGCAGCTGCCTGCTCAATGCAAGTACAGAAACCACCTGCATCAAGGATATGTGCATAGCTGGGGAAATAATTTAATAATATCTCCTATTTCTAAAGAGCAAGACGAGGGCCTGAGCAAAGAGTTTGGGTCTAGACTCCAACCTCAACTCTCCCCAGGTTTGTGCTGTTGGGGAAGGGGCAGGAAGGATTTTGCTTTTGGGGCTGAGTCAGGCTCTGCCTCTCCAGGATAGTCAGAAGTGATTTAAGGAGGCAATGGGGAGACAGTCACAGGCCCTGTGTGAAAAACTTCAAGGAGTAACACACACACACACACACACACAGAGTCCTTGAGTGCCGCTGGATGAAAAGCCTGTGATAAGAAAAAGAAATGAAAAGCCCAGACAGTTCCCCCATAAGAGCTGCAGAGAGCAGATTTCAGAGCCTCATCAACACGGCGGCTGCTCCTTGTCCCCCATTGCATGCCTGCAGTGCCACCAGCAGCACAAGGACCACTGATATTCAAGGTAAGGAGGGAGAGGTGCCCCAACCCCAGCCAGAAGTATGTCTAGGGTTGGGCCACCTGTCCTTCCTTACCTTGAATATCAGTGGCCCTTATACTACTCCCACTTCTTCCATCTCTGTGGATGCAGCAAGCCCTAACTGTAAGCACAGGTCCAAGAGGTGGGATTTGTCTGCTAGGCTGTTGCCTATTCCCAGGAGGATGAGAGCAGAGAAGATGGAAGGATCCTGCTGGCCAAATCTAGCCACAGGCCACCAGCTGGACTGGACTCAACTGTTTTGTTTGATTTGCAGATCTCTTCTACCAGCCTTACCTTTCCCTACCAACAAACTCTTTCCTGAGACCTGAGAGCCGTCATCCTTTTCCATTCCTTTAATCAAAGTTCCTCCAAAAATCGTGGATGTCCTGTGAAGATCTGATGAGAAAGAGATTCATTTCAACTCGATCCCCCACTTAATCTCTACCACTATGGATCTGTGGCATGAGAAGGGGGACAGCTTGTTTTGCTGGGTTTAAATGTTCTTACATTCCTGAAAAGAAACTATGGAATATCCCTTAGTATCTCAGTGATGATGGGAGAAAACCAAGATCCCAAGAACCAGTATAGAGTGATCCATAAAACCAAGCCACTGGGTGTAATGATCACGTGCTTTTCATGGAACTCATCAGCATACCAATCACATTGCAAAAATCAATCATTTTGCTCAATCAGTTCATTATTCTCACTCACTGAATCGGTGGCTCACCAGCCAGCTGGATAGGGAGTCAAGCCCAGCTGATGTTTTAGCGGTGTGTTCAACAGTATGTAAGTGCCTCTACCTACCCACACGGGAAGCCTAGCAGAAAACAAGATATTCATCACATTTTTACTAGAACCAACTGGAATTGTGCCTCTGACAGAGGGAGTAGGTACAGGCAGCCCATACCCTCCAAAAGAAGAGAGTGGAGCTGGCTGAAGTGCTACTGCCTGAGCCTTTCCAGACTATGACAGAACACATAGTTTTTCAGGAAAAAAAATAAACCTTTTTTCTAGAAGGGAGTGCTTTGTGCAAAAATGTATTTTTCTGTTCTTATGCCCCACCAAAATAAATCCTTAAACTGTGTTTAAGCTAAATATCTCACAGAGAATTCATTTTAATAAAAACTGAAGTATGTATGTCTCAAGCTTTACAAAGAACAAAAAACCTAGGACCAGACTCTCCTAATAGTGCTTTGACATGGCCATTTTCATGTATGTAGTACGAAGCGTCCTACATGCTGCACAGAATTGTCCCTTTGCGATTGTTGTATATTTGAGTAAATGCAACTTCAATGTGATAGTGGGTTTCTTCATAACAGTAAAGAAAATAACTCTTAGAACAAAGTGTCTTTTTAAAAACACAATAGGGTAAGAAACAACTTGGCTGGCTATGGGGGTGGACTGGCTAATCTAACAGATTGTTCCCATCTCTGTCTTCCAAGTTGCTACAGAAATGACAAATCTACCAGAAAGCCAGTACAGGTGACTCACAATTATCGGCACTTCACAAGCATGCCCCCTGATTGTGATGATGTGATTGAAGATCAGATGGGGTCTAGTTTCAGAAAGCAATGTGTACCCACAACTCACATTGACATTATCTTCCAGCAAGTACACGGAGCTCAATGCATTTGGTCTTACAGATACATAGCAAACCACCAGCAAATTTTTCAACAATATATCCATTCACTGTTTCTGATGAAATATTAGCCAGAGCGCAGGTATTCGCACATAATTTCAGTGAGGCGAGATGAGAGAGACAGAAAATCTCTAAAATCTAAGTTATTTCACTTAGCCAATTTAGTAAATATATTCAGGATAATAAAAAAAAAATCAAGGTATTCTAGTATTATGTATGTGATGCTATATTTTTGGTTGAGATGATGCTTTCAACTATCACCATTATTTTTTCAGCTTTTCAGTCCATCCTTAGAGTTTGTAAATTTCCCCTTTATTTGGACTGCATTTTTCTCATGCTTGCTCACATGCCAGAAAGGATATTTTAAAGCAAAGCAAAACAAAACTTCAAAGAAAACCAGTTTCAACTCCTCTGAGCATAACGCAAAGAATATAGAGGGAGGGGGGGAGAATCATAGTTTTCAGTCACTAATACATTTATTCAGATATTTCCTCTCCCTTATTTTTCATACTTCAAAATATGTTCAAATTCCAGAAATCAAATTTATGAGGTAACCCAGTCCTCAGCAAACATAGATGCTCAGCCAGGAGAGGCTTCCTGGCTGCACTCGTCTACGTATACCCAAGACTTGCTTTTGACTAATTCACATGAACAGATAACTGATCAGCTCTTTATGGCACATGGTCTTTCCTTCTTTCCTAGCAGACATCATGTCTTTCCCTTGCACAAAGCCTTCTAAACATGTATTTGGACTCTCTGGTTTTATTTCTTCTTTTCAAAGTTCTTTCTCATTTCTGAAAAGTTAGCTTTGCTCCTCAAATGACATTCAAGGAAAATCACTGTCTCTTGTTCACTATCTGAAACAGGAATGGAAAGGGTGGAACAGGGTCCATTTTTCCTCTTGACCTTAGCATAACTGCTTTCATTTGACATATTTTCAAACAGCCAGGAAACAGTGAATAACACAATTAACATAACTCTTCCCTTACCATATACATCTCAATATGCCCCTCCTAGGACACTGGATTTGGAATTCAAGGTCACCTGCATGACCACAAACAACATCATGATTCAAGTCCAACACCAAGTTATTAGGAATGGGGAGCAGAGGGAACAGGGAGACGGTGGTGACCACAGGAGCTGAAATTATGGCCTGGCACGCACACCCTTCCCTGTTAGTGCCGTCATGTCCCAGAGCAAACAGATGCTCCACCCCTGTGCAAGTCCCTTCTCTTTGTCGAGGTTGTATATCCCCCCTCACTAAAAATCATTCTCAACATTTTCTTTACTCTGATCTCATGGTACAAGAAAACAGCAGCACCAACAGTAACAAATTGTGTCCTTTAATTTCAGGAGTCTGCCTTCCATTTAAGCTATGAAAATGGAAAGCAGCAGCTGCTGATAGCTGCATAAACATAACTGTCCTCAGTGCGTGACTGGCACTTTGCTGAACTCATCTTTGCAAAATAATAGGTGTTGCTGTTCTGATGTGATAATACTTGATTGATTTATCTACATGGTATTTAAAATGCAGCTGATGTCACCCTTCTGCTCTAGTCTACCCACGAACCATAGATTTAAAATCCACATATTAAGTGGATTTCTTGGAAAGGTGGAATTCCCAAATCAAAGAGGTTGCTAAGGTTCAATAATATGGTTACACGATTAATGTAACTCTGTAAAGCCAGAGCCCATCGCATGCTAAGTGTGTTGGATAAAAAGGCATCTCAACAATATTTTAGCGTGATTCTCATTCTTTCCTACGTCACGACCCTTACTGAAGTTTTTCAAAGCTGCGAAGCCTGGATTTACAGACATATCAATACAAAAAGTAAGAGTAAATAAAATTTCTTCTGAACAAGCATCCAAATGTTTGAGTGTTTATTCAGATTCCACCTGAACTTCAAACCCTGCCAGGCTTAAGCCCTCATTAACAACTGTGACTCCAATTCAACATTACCCAGCGACTGTACTTGACAGCCACCAGTGCTTAGCAAGCCTGTAGTTCTTTATGTCTTGGAGTAGTGCATCATTTAATTTGTCCATATAACTCAAATGCTTGCTTTGATATATAACTGAAAAGGATGAAAAGGATTGCTCATGACTGTTATTCAGTAAGGCACCTACCGACACATTTCTGAGAGCTACAGGCAATTTAGGGGGAGGATGTGGTGGGAATTATGGGTAAACAACAGTAAATATTAAAATGAAATAGAGGAAAACAAACATTGCTACAACAACAAGAAGAAAATGCAGTTCCAGGCTTTGAAATCTGACTGGATCAAAACTTGTTTCCACTAAGCAAAACTGAAAGAAAACCTAAAATTCTCAGTAAGAAAGCTACCATTTGGAATTATTTATTGATTCCTGCTTTGTGAGTTAAAATATAAAACATTATCAAGGGAAATACTGAGTATTTGCTTGTTTTTACCCTTGACAATCATAAAACCACATGTCCAGACCTGATAAACCTTTTCACTAAAGAAAACCTTTCTTCCCTCCATGTGTTTCCCGTATGTATACTTTTTATTATTCACCCTTTTCTACCAATAACTTCCAGCACTTGGAATTTATGTGCAGTATTTAATAGCTGGTGTGAATGTCGAAAGTATCTTGGTAAGATGTTATATGTCAAAAAGCGATCATGTTACAGTGTGATGGATTAATATGAAGAAACAGCTTGAAGGCAAGGTATTAATCTTTTTTTTTTTTTTTAAAATGACAACACTAATACATTTGTTTCAGTTCTGAAATTAATTTCCTAATAGTAAGAAAGGTCAAAATGAACGAGAGGCATATGAGCCTTTTTGTCATCTTTAACAAATTATCCAAAACAAGCCTGTCAGATCAAAAGGGATAACATTTTGAGTAATAAATGTTAGTACTGATTAACTGGTCAAAGTTAATTCTTTTCAGGAATTGCTATATGCAAAAGGTAGAAACCCATTCATTTGATTTTTTAAAAAATTATTTCTTCTATCATGTTTTCAATATCTTTTTTTTTTTAAATAGGCCTACCAAGTGTCTTCTGCGAATGATGTCTGTTAGATGGAACAAACTGAAGATGGTATCTTCGGCAGTGCTCAGATGAGAATCTACTTCAACTGTTGAACAAGTCAAATGAACATTAAAAAAATATCCTCCAATTTATGCAACACTCGAATTTAGGCTCAAATTCGGGAAACACAAAAGCTTCTGTATTGCAAGTGCTCTCCTGAATTTCAGCTTTGAAATGCAGGTATTTTTGAAGTAATTTGAAACATAAGTGGGAAATTAATCAAAAGAAAAGGGAAGGGGATGTTTTGCAATTCTCACTGGTTTTCAGATACCTGCTTTTCAGTGGGATTAGGGTGGCCGTTTCTCCTGAAAGATCTGCTCTCCTAAGTATGCAATGATTTAACATCCAGTTAGAGCATCCTGAACTTTAAATCAAAAAAAGAAAGATCTTGATTATGACTGGTTCAAAACTGGTAAGGGTAGGCTTATTGCTAGGGCTGGGTTGCTTTTCTGGGTGTTTAGTATGTTCAGAGGCTTTGAATGATTCGAAACTCCTTGGGGTGAGACTGGGGCAGTGAAACCACAGTTCCCTCAGGTGAATCAGGACCAGTCCGAGGACAATAGCCAACAAAGTCCAGCAGGTGTTACAGGCTCCTCACCTTTGCCACCTATGGGACCTTTTCCGAAAAGAAAAATCGTCCCTCCATCCTTATTTCACAAACACCACACTGTGTGGGAAAGTTATACTCAGTAGGCCCCAAAATTGTTGAACATATTGTTATGAACACTTGTTTATAAAGCCAGCATAGACATAATTTAAAGAGAATTTTAGGAGCCTGTATTTCCCAGATGAAAATCCAGCCTGGCTCTCCAGGGACCAGATGTGATTCATAAGATGCAGCTTGCTGGCAGAGTGTCTGCATCACAAAACGACGACAAACTTGTCCTCTTTGTCCAACAATACCAGCTGGGCTAAGAAAAATTATTACCTCTCCTCCTAAAAGCCTTTCTTCTTTTCTATTCTGAAACCATGGCGGCCACAATAGCATTACAACTCATCCCACAAGAATACCCTCACATGTCCCAGAAGTCTTCACTGTGTAGTCCAACAAATGTTTTTTACATTTTTGTAAGGCGATTTCACAGAAACTGCAGGTGATGAACACAGACAGCACTGAGCAATAGTATGCAAGGCAGAAAACAGTTCATTTCTGTGCCATACTGCATCGCTTATTGGTCTGAGAAAGGGTTGCTCTTAATTTAACCTACACAATTACAGTAATTTTCCTGGGCAAGCAACATTTTCAGCTTAATGGTACCTTTCTGTCCTCTCCTGGTGACTTCAGCTGCTGCTGTGTATCCATTTTCAGAGAATCCGGTGCAGTTTCTAAGTCTCTCTGTAATTCAGCTTCCTGATTAGAACTATTGACATAACATTACTCATCCAGCTCACAGTGGATACCTTTGGAGGCACGGGCCCACCAGTGCCTCCAGAAGTATCTGAGTTGCTCCAATACCATATCCTCCGCCAGTGCATATCCTTTTATTTAGGATCATGTGCTACAAGTACCCTCTTAGTGATTTCCACAGAACTACTAAATAGTGGGTCACGGTCCTGACACAGCAAATATCCAAAGAATTTCTCTGTGCCAGTTTTCAATCACTTAGAAAATGAGTCCCTTTTTCTGTTTTAATTGGGAGACTACTCCAGCAGTCTAATAGAACCCATAGTAAGGGAAGTTTTCCCTTAACTTATTCCTGTTCACTTACACTGCTAAACCTTTGGTCAACACTAAATAAATCCTTTTCTCTTTGGGGCTTATGCAAGTCAAAAAAATCTAGAAGCGAGCACAAAGTTAGGTGACAGGGAGGGGGAGAAATATGCTAGAGTCTGATAACTGTTCTCAGAATAAAGGGTTTTCAATTTATTACAGTTGGAAGGATTTCTGCAGCATAGAGAAGGCTGTATCAGTCCATACATATTAACACAAGATTGGGCTTTCTATTATATCAACACTTTTTCCAAAACAGACAGCAGCATGACTAATCTCAAAGCTCCAAAAAAGAAAGGGTCTCTTCTTTGTTCGGTCTTTGAAATCTTCCGAATATTTTTAAAAAATGTTCCCTTCTCTTCACCTCCTCCTGCTACTAAAAAAACCCACAAAAACCACAAACCCCAAACAAAAAAACCACACAAATGACAAAAATAAAAATCCCTGAGAAGAATTTAAAGTAAAAGAGCTCATTCAAAAATAAAACACAAAGATAAAACCTCCAGTGGTAGATTCCTTCTAACTGGTGAATTTATTCTAAACTCAGTGTGGAGAACTGAGTAAAATAAAGGTCAGACCCTGTGCTGGGAATTCCCCTGACCTTTCAGGCTGCATCCATCATTGGTATTACATAGAACGTGCCATTTATCACACCAAACAGAGAGCAAATCTTTAACTCCTTTTCTCTTCCCAACAGTACAGACCCAACAATTACTCACATTTTAAAATGCACTCGATGTTTATCCAGCTTCTTTTTACAGATCTGCCTCTTTGGGCTCCTCACTTCTCCAACCACTGGATGTACAGTAGGCAACTGATAAAGCAGGAAGCATATGAGAACCAATGTGTCTTGGGGAGATGGGTGTTAAGGGGTGGATAAAAAATGCATTTGAAAAAGCCTTTTAAAAAGAGTCTGCTTTCCTACTGACACCTAGTCCACTCGAATGATATTTGTGACAATCCTTTCCTGAATTCAGGATCACATCTAGGGAAGTCTGTCATTATTGAGGAAGAGGATTCTTTGAAAGTTTCAGGCCTTTGGAAAGCATCGGGTAATTGTTCTGCTGCGCTTTCTACAGAAGTTTGGCACCTGCTTAAAACAGATTTGGCTAGTTTTTAAGGAGCCATCCAGCTGTGAAACCACCGTGGAATGGGCTGCTGCAAGCTGCACAGAGCAGCTCAGCCCATCAGCACACAGCCTTGCTCATCACCATGGCTGAACTTTTCTCTGACACAGAAATTTCTCATTTTCTTCTTAGCCCTTCTGATAGCAAAGTATGATCAGCCCAGGAGTGGAGACCAGAAGAAGAAAGAGAATATGGGGAGGACCTATTGCCATGTGGGGATTCAGCTTCCTCAAAGCCACAGTGATCAGACTAGCACTGTCCCTCCTCCAAGAGTCTCCAATACTTGTTCCAGAGAAGAAAATGAACAAGAGAGGGTGATAGGGTCTAACACAACTACACTGGGAGCGGTGGAAGGGAAGCCTGGAACAATCCTATCTCCATCTAACTGTGCTCCTGGGTTTACAGCTGCACTCCTGCCCAAAAAATACTGGCATCTCCTGAGAGACCTGTTCTCTGGGATGCCCCAGCTTGGCTTTCCAGACTCAGGCAGTGCATAACAGGATTCAGAGCAAGCCCCTCCACCCCAGCATAGGGATCTCTTCCTTCCCCTAAAAGCTAGCAGTATGCCTAAGCCACACAGTGCCCTGGTGCCATTCGGTGTCTTCTGCTTGCATTTGATGCGCACATTACTGGCACTAAGGACCAATTTGGGAGCTCCCAAGCTTTCCCCTCACAGAGGATGAAGGAAGACAGAGCAGTTGCCAGGATATTTATAAAAAGGTGCACGGGGCAACTGTATTTGTGGAAGGTTAAACAGCCTAATGCACGATATGAGCATCTGTGTCATGAATCAATGATTAAAGTAAAGTCTCTTTCATAAAAATTCAGCTATCTCAACCATGCTAAATAATAGGCTAATTAGGCATCTGCTCATTCAATGTCCAAAGGGACAGGCCAGTTCCTGGCACAAAGTGAAACATTTGTTGCACCCGTAAAAAGTCATTTTCAAGCCTGTGAACCACTTACAGCAAAAGGGATCAGCTCCTTCCTTCACCAAATGATGCTCCCCACAGGGAGGAAAACGAGAGCACCTCCACCTTCCTTTTCCTGCTGGCAGGGCTTACAAATTGACCTTAGGTGGGTGAACCTGGCACCTGATCCAGTGCAAGATGGACATGAAACTTGACCTAACTTTTAAAACGTTGATTGCTTAGAAAGGAAAAAGTGGGAAACTGTAATGGTCTCTCTGCCCAAATGTGTCAACTATAAGGTTTGAACTTTAAATACAGTCACAAGGGGACAGAATTTGACAAAATAGGCAGGTTTGGTAACAACAGTGATTAGTTTTCCTTGCGTGGACTCAGCCAACCATGACATGCTTATGGCCCAATAACTTCTAGCAAAGGTATATGCTTCATTTGATTCCTGACTGCTTCCCTCCCCTTCCCCCTCAAATTAGGCTCACCTTCCTGTTCTATTTTCCTTTGGTTCCGTAGGTGCAGCTTAACACAGAAATCAATGCATCATCTTGTGGTGGTGGGGATAGCAGCATGCTCCACAGCTGGTTGTGGCTGTGGTACCGCTGCAGTGGGCAAATCCATTTGAATGACGGCCAGATTTAAGAGACGGTCTTCTAAGGTTGATTGAAATAACCCCAGAACTGCAAGGATTATATTCCAGTGGCGAGGCTGCAGATGCATCTTTATTCAGAATTAATGCCATTTCTTCCCAAGCACTTTTATCTATCCCTCACACATAGCTCTAAGATTCCTTCAAGCAGTTAAGTGCTGCTGCCAGGCGACTGAATACCTGGAGGCCACTTGGCACCAGGCAGCCCCTCAAGCAAAATTTATAACTAATTTTCCTTTCTGACACACCTTTAAAAATAGCCAGGTGGAGTTTTTTGTCTCAAGATTCCTCATTGGGCTGGACATTGGATAGGAGGACAAGGGACAAGTCTTCAAAGGAGACAAGTTGGTCACCCCCTCCTATAATACCATAAGAACAGTCAGCAACTCCCCTGAGCAGTCTAACGAACTGTTTCTTAGAAGATTTTGTTCTCAGCACACCACCGTAATGCACCAGCAAGGCTCTGTATGCTCCAAAACAAACTGGCCATGTGCCTGCTATGGTATTCCCTGGACTCCTGCATTGCTCCCCTGGGACAGACTAGATTTTCCATGGCAGCTTGCAGCAGATTTAAGAATGGAAAGTTTTGCTGAATGCAATATGGTCATGAATAACATGGGGAGTTTAATAACCTGTGTGTTATTTATTTTGCTACTAAATTCAATCCATCCACTTTATTATGTCCAAGGGTGTCACCTTGCAAAATATGTCAAGCCTGCTCAGTTATTGCCCAATGTACAGTAAAGCTGTCTCCCTCATATTCTATGAAGTTATTCAAAATTACTTTAAAATGCCTACTACTACAAGAAGTTCAGCGGAAAGCTAACACCCTCTCTCTGCTGTTCTGTCTCCATTTGTCTGGCTGACTATTTGTCCTTTTGCACCTTCAGCGAAATTTCAGCAAGGTTTTTCATACATATCCCATCTGAGTATTGTTTCTGAAAGGTACAATCCTCAAGGCCATTACCAGATGCATTTTTAAAGATGCTGTGAGATGGGAGAAAAAAGCAGATCATCTTAAAAATATCCTCCTTTTGCAAATATAATTTCTGATGTCAAACTGTTACAACCAAATTGGCCCTTTCCATATTCTTAGTTTTTAAACATGTCACTTTACCCTCTGAATTTTTGTGTCTTACCCTCCTCCTCTCCTTTAATTTTAATGCACAAGGACTGAGTAGCACCGTGATAAAAGTATGGACTATAAAGTATAACTAGTTCAGATGAGCAGAGGAAAGTTGAAATAAACGGAGTTTACTGGTACTGAAATAATAAAGCTCAGGGAAAGCTGCAACAGCATCCACATGCTTGCATACCAGAACTAGTTATTTTGTTTATGAAAGTGACAGACAAAGCAGCCTAATTTTCAGATGTTCAGAAACCAAGTGTACCTTCCCATGCCCAGGACTGCTGGAAATCATGCTGTTTGTCTTTCAAAGCTTCAGGATGGATGTAGAGATGCTTTCTAGACAGCCAGAACAAAGAAATTTGACCCAAACATACATATGCATAAATAAGCAAGTCTGTATTTAGGGTTGGCTTTGGAAATATTTTTCCCCCCAATCTGTTTTTCCCCATTTAGATCTCATTTTACAGACCATGACAAAAGCCACCTACAGAGCACATTGTTCCTCAAGCAGACTTCTCCTAGGAGCCTTCCTAGGGAGTTTAGCTGCTTCCATGGTCAGTCCATGGCCAGGAATTCGGGTGCAGAAGGCACGAGAGGGCCATTTCCAGGAACAAGGAGACTACAGCATGCAGTGGAAGATCCCATGTGCATGCCTCCCCTATCTGGGGACCAAAGGGTTGAAGCCCCCTGGATCAGAGCTAGGAACTGATGCTCCAGACAAGTCCCTGCCTTGAAGACTGAGGGAAAGTGGGCAAGCTGCAGGACTGAGGGCTGAATAGAGGCTTGGTTAAACTCAAGACATGGTCTTGAGGAGAACTCTCACGCTCACTCTAAACAGCTGCCAAGCACTAATCTGAGGGGTTTTCAGAGTACATAGGGAGCGACTACTGATTTCAGGATGACTTTAAACATTTCCATACCCTAAGGTAAATCAGTATCACTCTGCCCACTCCTTGTGAAATGTAACAATTCCCTAAGCAAACTTTTTGAGCTTCACCTATAGATTACTACAACTCCTCTACCAGGCTGAAGACAGCAATGGCCAAGTGAAAACTATACTTAGGGAGGGATAATTCAATCTGTTCTGTCTGCAGTCTGTTCTATCAATTCCAGTCCAAAGGATAAAAAACCTAAAATACCCCATCAAGTCCCAGTGTGGTTCAAGAGGGCATTGACTTAGATATTAACAAAGTTAGCCAGGGTACAGAGCCAGTTAGCCAAAGTTCAGCTTTATTCTCTCTACAGGGTCCTGAAAGAGGGTGGCAGCTGGCAGTGCACTCCAGCCAACTCTCCATCACACAGGTTAGAGAACGAAAATTCCTATCAGGTCATCTGGCTGGTCTCCGAGTTCCTGCAGGATGGCTCCCTACAGCTAACTGAGGGGCTATGCTCCCATTAGCACGGACCCTTTTGACGCTGGCCAGCCTGCAAAGCCAGATGGCAGCTTCTGCTTGGCATTTTGGGCCTGGGTACCTGGTGCAGACCACAGTTTTTGTAGTGGCCTGGTAAATGGCTCCCAAGCTTTATTCCAAATGCTCTGGTCTCTCCCTGAACTGCAGCGTAACTAGATCCAATCATACTTCTGAACTCCACAGGGAAGAGATGCAGATAAATACCTTTGCAAAATACATAATCAACAGGAAAACAATGCATAAAACATACTATAGGTGTAATATATGTATAGACAGATACACATACGCTTTTTCTACTGCTCTTAGTGCACAGCTATTAATGGGTTCAGATGATAAATCAATCTGAATGTCTAAAAACAGCCACAGTAATCATTTACAGCTTCCACTGACTTCCGTAGAAGATACTGGCACTCTCAGAACAAGACTGAAAGCTAAAATAATATTTCACTTGGATTAATTTCTGTGTTTCAGATCTAGAGAACTGCATTTGAAGTTATTTTCACTAATAACATAAAATCACAATGTCTGTTATGATATAAATTTTCATTGCCCTTTGCTATTACAATACTGCAGATATCAACAAAGTCATTTGCAAACACTCTGTACAGAATACCACCTTATTATACAACAGTGGTATATTTCAGTTTGACTAACACAGCCAATAATTGCTAAATATTTGTTTTTGCAAAGAACAATCCACTATTGTGACAGATGTAAAATCCTTGCAATAATACGCTAGGTCGGATGGGCCTCTTTGCACTACTCTCTAGCCAACCCATTCCAAATCACACTTTCCAAGGGTCTCTACGTGCAACTGGGCAGTTCACTGCCTCTCTCCCTCTAATCTTTTTAGAAAGTAACCAT